>NW_026647152.1:0-300000 GCF_950295315.1 Erinaceus europaeus | reverse complement strand
CAGAGTACCATCTAGGGGTACTTGAGACCGCTGGTGTCAGAGCCAGAGTCTATGTCAAATGTAAAACATTAATTCATCAATAACAAAAATGAATAAGCACTTAATAAATAAATAAATAAATAAATAAATATAAAAACTGGGTTAAAAAATACATGGCGTCTTTGCCTTTCTGCATATGCTATGCTATGAGGATCTTAACAAGGAAAGCATTGTCCTGAGTAGCCCCATTGAAGTAGTGGAATATTTCCTTTTCCTTTTTCTTTTTTTACTTTCAATTTTCTTGATTATTTACTGGAATAAATAGACAGGAATTGAGAGGGAAGGGAGGGATAGAGAGTTTGTGACACAGAGAGAGTCACCTGTAGCATTTCTGCACCACTTGTAAAGACTTCCCCCGGCAGGTGGGGACCAGGGTCTTGAAGCCCAGTCCCCCTGCATTGTAACATGAGTGCTTAACTGGGTGTGGCACCACCTGGTACCCTTGATGGGACACTTTTTTTTTAGCAATGAAAAGAAATTCTCGTGGCAAGGTAATAAATAAATGAAGAAATAAACAAAAGTGCATTTACATTAACTCTGGAAGCACACAGGGACATATACATCTCTGTTACCTGTATTACTTATTCGTTGATTGATTGATTGATTGCCTCAAGGGGTTATTGCCTCAGCTCAGTGCCTGCGCCACAAATAATCCACAGCCCCTGCACTCTTTTATTCCCCTTTCGCTGCCCTTGTTGCTTGGTCACTGTGGTGGTTATTGTTGTGGTTGTTGTTGTTGTTTTGACCTTGCATCAGACACAGAGAAAAGGAGAGAGCAGGGGAAATACAGAGTGGGAGAGAAAGATAGAGCCCCTAAAGACCAGCTTCACACCCTGTAAAGCGACTCCCCTGCAGGTGGGGGTCTGGGCACCAGACCCCAGACCCTTCCACCTGTCCCCTCTTTTCGAGAGCGCCACAAGGCCTTAACCCTCTGACATACAGCCAAACCTCCCTGGATTTACTTTTGAAGGCAATATGACCTGCCTCGTTTAAAATCTCCTTATCCTGAGGGTCAGTCCTGGAGACAGTGTCATGACACGACACACGGAGATCTCTGGTATCAGAGAGCACCTGGAACAGCAGCTGGGGCTCTAGTGCCAGGGCAGGAGTAAACTCCCCATCCACCGTCCACGGAGTCCACCTGCCTGCATTTTGGTCCTTTTCCCTCCAAAAAAGATCTTTCCCTTTTTCCACTGAGAAACAAGCAGCAGACAGGTTACCCAGGCAGGGGGAAAAATAATAAATAAAAAACCTTTTTTTTTTTTTTTTTACCCGTAGCGAATGACCATCTTCTGGGAAGTACAGGTTTTGAACCTGAAAACCCTGTCTTTCTGTGTCCTAGTCCACAGAAAGAGCCACTAGCCCAGCCAGATCTCACTCTCAGATGGAGTGTTTTTGCCAGTCAAAAGTCTGCACAGCGCACTAGGGATTGGGCGGCCTGAGAACCAAATGTTACATTGTAGATGGACTGTTTGCAGTTCTTGCTCCCCAGGACATTGGACTTTCTCAACTCCCTCCCCTACAGCATGCAAAAAAGGTTCTTGACCAACCATAGAGCAAATGGAGTAGGGGCGAGTGGAGCTTGTTGCATGTCTGTGCTGCTCATGCCCAGGTGTCTGTGGGGGGCCGTGGCAGAGGCTGTAAGGGGGCTAGGGGGCAGAAGGAGACTGTTTCAGAGGCAGGCTGCAGGCACGGGAGCCCGTGAGTGTGTGCAGGGCAGTGTGTGTGGGTGTGGTGGCAGGGGGTTAGGGCAGGTCCCCCTGCTGGACGGTGAGATGGCAGCTGGGCTGGCTCTGGGCCCCCAGGGCTGAAGCGCAGAAGCAGGGTGGCAGTAAAGTAGTGGAGGGAGGCACACAGTAGATGTTAGTTGGGGAGCCTGGGGAGAGAGGGCAAGGGGAAAGGGGGCATCCTTGTGGAGGGGTCTGGAGTAGAGAGTGGGGGGAGCTGGAGGCGTGGAAGGTCCCAGGAACCAGGGATTGACAGGAACAGATTCCTGCACCCACCCACTGGATAGAAGCTGCAGCAGCCAGAGCAGCAGCCCTGGCTTGCCTAGACCAAGGGCCCTGAGTGAGTCCCTCTGAGGATGAGGAAGAGAAGGAGGAGGAGGTGGAGGAGGAGGAGGAGGAGGAGGAGGAGGAGGAGGAAGTAGAGGAGGAGGAGGAGGAGGAGCAGGAGGAGGAGGAGGGGCAGGAGGGCAGCTATCAGTAGGCAATGGGATTAATAGAGGCCTCCCTTACGGAGGCATGTGTCCAGGCAGGCACCCACCAATCCTCCGGGGCAGCTCAGGGCACCCAGGGACCTGGTGTGGATATCTCTGGGGCGGGGACTGTCAGTCAGTCAGCAAGACTGTGTGTCAGTGCAAATGGTGGGACAGGGGCCTGGCGGACCTTGGTCCCCAGCCCTGGATCTCAGATGCCAGCCCCATGCCCAGACACACACCAATCTGCCCATAACCCCTTGGCCCGGCTGACCTGCACCTGCTTTGGCCTGGGGCTCTGGCTCTGGTGGCTGGCCACCACCCCTCAAGGTCAAGTTGAGAGTGGGGGTCATGGCTGCTGGTCAACTGGATGGGCGGGGTCCCCGTGGCCTAGCAACCACAGGAGCCCTCTGTGATGTCCTAGCCCCTGGCATTCTGTGCTGGCCACACTGGCACTGGGCAGCCCAACTGCCCTGCCACTCGGTCAGCCAGCAGCGCCCAGACGCCTGGGCCCTGACACAGAGGGACGGAAGGATGGGAAGCCAGTGCTGACCGACAAGGGACCTAAGGGCTGGCAGCCAAGAGAAGACAGGTGGAGTTGTGCCCGGGATCCAGGGAGCCCAGGCCAGAGCTGCCTGCATGCCTGCCTGCCCTCCTGGATGTCTGTATGTTGCCTTTGTCCAGGTAGGTTTCTCAGGTCCCCTCCACTCCTGTCCTCTCCTGTCCTCTCCTGTCCTCTCCTGCCCTCACCATCCTCTCCCCTCTCCTCTCCTCTGCACTTTGCTTCTCTCCTTTGTCTGTCTTCTCTTGCGGGTGCCCTGCTCAACAGCTCCAGCACTTGTGATGGTTCTCCAGTGACAGCTGTTCGCAACCCCTTCCACCCCCTCCCTGCCCCAGAGGTGACCCAACTCACAGATCTCCAGCTCACCACACCCACACCCCCCAACACATTCCCTGGTTCAGCCCCTCTGCCCTATTCAGCCGAACTCGCCCCTTTGCAACCTACCTATGCATCCTGGTTTGTCTTCACCATTCAAGGAGAGATCTCCTTTTGTACTTAGCTTGGTTGACTGGTGGATGGATGGATGGATGGATGGATGGATGGATGGCTGGCTGGCTGGCTGGATGGATGGATGCATGGATGGATGGATGGATGGATGTATAGATTGATGGGTGGATGGATGGATGCATGGATAGCTCAATGTATTGGTTTTGTAGAGGCAGAGTACCATCTAGGGGTACTTGAGACCGCTGGTGTCAGAGCCAGAGTCTATGTCAAATGTAAAACATTAATTCATCAATAACAAAAATGAATAAGCACTTAATAAATAAATAAATAAATAAATAAATATAAAAACTGGGTTAAAAAATACATGGCGTCTTTGCCTTTCTGCATATGCTATGCTATGAGGATCTTAACAAGGAAAGCATTGTCCTGAGTAGCCCCATTGAAGTAGTGGAATATTTCCTTTTCCTTTTTCTTTTTTTACTTTCAATTTTCTTGATTATTTACTGGAATAAATAGACAGGAATTGAGAGGGAAGGGAGGGATAGAGAGTTTGTGACACAGAGAGAGTCACCTGTAGCATTTCTGCACCACTTGTAAAGACTTCCCCCGGCAGGTGGGGACCAGGGTCTTGAAGCCCAGTCCCCCTGCATTGTAACATGAGTGCTTAACTGGGTGTGGCACCACCTGGTACCCTTGATGGGACACTTTTTTTTTAGCAATGAAAAGAAATTCTCGTGGCAAGGTAATAAATAAATGAAGAAATAAACAAAAGTGCATTTACATTAACTCTGGAAGCACACAGGGACATATACATCTCTGTTACCTGTATTACTTATTCGTTGATTGATTGATTGATTGCCTCAAGGGGTTATTGCCTCAGCTCAGTGCCTGCGCCACAAATAATCCACAGCCCCTGCACTCTTTTATTCCCCTTTCGCTGCCCTTGTTGCTTGGTCACTGTGGTGGTTATTGTTGTGGTTGTTGTTGTTGTTTTGACCTTGCATCAGACACAGAGAAAAGGAGAGAGCAGGGGAAATACAGAGTGGGAGAGAAAGATAGAGCCCCTAAAGACCAGCTTCACACCCTGTAAAGCGACTCCCCTGCAGGTGGGGGTCTGGGCACCAGACCCCAGACCCTTCCACCTGTCCCCTCTTTTCGAGAGCGCCACAAGGCCTTAACCCTCTGACATACAGCCAAACCTCCCTGGATTTACTTTTGAAGGCAATATGACCTGCCTCGTTTAAAATCTCCTTATCCTGAGGGTCAGTCCTGGAGACAGTGTCATGACACGACACACGGAGATCTCTGGTATCAGAGAGCACCTGGAACAGCAGCTGGGGCTCTAGTGCCAGGGCAGGAGTAAACTCCCCATCCACCGTCCACGGAGTCCACCTGCCTGCATTTTGGTCCTTTTCCCTCCAAAAAAGATCTTTCCCTTTTTCCACTGAGAAACAAGCAGCAGACAGGTTACCCAGGCAGGGGGAAAAATAATAAATAAAAAACCTTTTTTTTTTTTTTTTTACCCGTAGCGAATGACCATCTTCTGGGAAGTACAGGTTTTGAACCTGAAAACCCTGTCTTTCTGTGTCCTAGTCCACAGAAAGAGCCACTAGCCCAGCCAGATCTCACTCTCAGATGGAGTGTTTTTGCCAGTCAAAAGTCTGCACAGCGCACTAGGGATTGGGCGGCCTGAGAACCAAATGTTACATTGTAGATGGACTGTTTGCAGTTCTTGCTCCCCAGGACATTGGACTTTCTCAACTCCCTCCCCTACAGCATGCAAAAAAGGTTCTTGACCAACCATAGAGCAAATGGAGTAGGGGCGAGTGGAGCTTGTTGCATGTCTGTGCTGCTCATGCCCAGGTGTCTGTGGGGGGCCGTGGCAGAGGCTGTAAGGGGGCTAGGGGGCAGAAGGAGACTGTTTCAGAGGCAGGCTGCAGGCACGGGAGCCCGTGAGTGTGTGCAGGGCAGTGTGTGTGGGTGTGGTGGCAGGGGGTTAGGGCAGGTCCCCCGGCTGGACGGTGAGATGGCAGCTGGGCTGGCTCTGGGCCCCCAGGGCTGAAGCGCAGAAGCAGGGTGGCAGTAAAGTAGTGCAGGGAGGCACACAGTAGATGTTAGTTGGGGAGCCTGGGGAGAGAGGGCAAGGGGAAAGGGGGCATCCTTGTGGAGGGGTCTGGAGTAGAGAGTGGGGGGAGCTGGAGGCGTGGAAGGTCCCAGGAACCAGGGATTGACAGGAACAGATTCCTGCACCCACCCACTGGATAGAAGCTGCAGCAGCCAGAGCAGCAGCCCTGGCTTGCCTAGACCAAGGGCCCTGAGTGAGTCCCTCTGAGGATGAGGAAGAGAAGGAGGAGGAGGTGGAGGAGGAGGAGGAGGAGGAGGAGGAGGAGGAGGAAGAAGAGGAGGAGGAGGAGGAGGAGCAGGAGGAGGAGGAGGGGCAGGAGGGCAGCTATCAGTAGGCAATGGGATTAATAGAGGCCTCCCTTACGGAGGCATGTGTCCAGGCAGGCACCCACCAATCCTCCGGGGCAGCTCAGGGCACCCAGGGACCTGGTGTGGGTATCTCTGGGGCGGGGACTGTCAGTCAGTCAGCAAGACTGTGTGTCAGTGCAAATGGTGGGACAGGGGCCTGGCGGACCTTGGTCCCCAGCCCTGGATCTCAGATGCCAGCCCCATGCCCAGACACACACCAATCTGCCCATAGCCCCTTGGCCCGGCTGACCTGCACCTGCTTTGGCCTGGGGCTCTGGCTCTGGTGGCTGGCCACCACCCCTCAAGGTCAAGTTGAGAGTGGGGGTCGTGGCTGCTGGTCAACTGGATGGGCGGGGTCCCCGTGGCCTAGCAACCACAGGAGCCCTCTGTGATGTCCTAGCCCCTGGCATTCTGTGCTGGCCACACTGGCACTGGGCAGCCCAACTGCCCTGCCACTCGGTCAGCCAGCAGCGCCCAGACGCCTGGGCCCTGACACAGAGGGACGGAAGGATGGGAAGCCAGTGCTGACCGACAAGGGACCTAAGGGCTGGCAGCCAAGAGAAGACAGGTGGAGTTGTGCCCGGGATCCAGGGAGCCCAGGCCAGAGCTGCCTGCATGCCTGCCTGCCCTCCTGGATGTCTGTATGTTGCCTTTGTCCAGGTAGGTTTCTCAGGTCCCCTCCACTCCTGTCCTCTCCTGTCCTCTCCTGTCCTCTCCTGCCCTCACCATCCTCTCCCCTCTCCTCTCCTCTGCACTTTGCTTCTCTCCTTTGTCTGTCTTCTCTTGCGGGTGCCCTGCTCAACAGCTCCAGCACTTGTGATGGTTCTCCAGTGACAGCTGTTCGCAACCCCTTCCACCCCCTCCCTGCCCCAGAGGTGACCCAACTCACAGATCTCCAGCTCACCACACCCACACCCCCCAACACATTCCCTGGTTCAGCCCCTCTGCCCTATTCAGCCGAACTCGCCCCTTTGCAACCTACCTATGCATCCTGGTTTGTCTTCACCATTCAAGGAGAGATCTCCTTTTGTACTTAGCTTGGTTGACTGGTGGATGGATGGATGGATGGATGGATGGATGGATGGATGGATGGCTGGCTGGCTGGATGGATGGATGCATGGATGGATGGATGGATGGATGTATAGATTGATGGGTGGATGGATGGATGCATGGATAGCTCAATGTATTGGTTTTGTAGAGGCAGAGTACCATCTAGGGGTACTTGAGACCGCTGGTGTCAGAGCCAGAGTCTATGTCAAATGTAAAACATTAATTCCTCAATAACAAAAATGAATAAGCACTTAATAAATAAATAAATAAATAAATAAATAAATAAATATAAAAACTGGGTTAAAAAATACATGGCGTCTTTGCCTTTCTGCATATGCTATGCTATGAGGATCTTAACAAGGAAAGCATTGTCCTGAGTAGCCCCATTGAAGTAGTGGAATATTTCCTTTTCCTTTTTCTTTTTTTACTTTCAATTTTCTTGATTATTTACTGGAATAAATAGACAGGAATTGAGAGGGAAGGGAGGGATAGAGAGTTTGTGACACAGAGAGAGTCACCTGTAGCATTTCTGCACCACTTGTAAAGACTTCCCCCGGCAGGTGGGGACCAGGGTCTTGAAGCCCAGTCCCCCTGCATTGTAACATGAGTGCTTAACTGGGTGTGGCACCACCTGGTACCCTTGATGGGACACTTTTTTTTTAGCAATGAAAAGAAATTCTCGTGGCAAGGTAATAAATAAATGAAGAAATAAACAAAAGTGCATTTACATTAACTCTGGAAGCACACAGGGACATATACATCTCTGTTACCTGTATTACTTATTCGTTGATTGATTGATTGATTGCCTCAAGGGGTTATTGCCTCAGCTCAGTGCCTGCGCCACAAATAATCCACAGCCCCTACACTCTTTTATTCCCCTTTCGCTGCCCTTGTTGCTTGGTCACTGTGGTGGTTATTGTTGTGGTTGTTGTTGTTGTTTTGACCTTGCATCAGACACAGAGAAAAGGAGAGAGCAGGGGAAATACAGAGTGGGAGAGAAAGATAGAGCCCCTAAAGACCAGCTTCACACCCTGTAAAGCGACTCCCCTGCAGGTGGGGGTCTGGGCACCAGACCCCAGACCCTTCCACCTGTCCCCTCTTTTCGAGAGCGCCACAAGGCCTTAACCCTCTGACATACAGCCAAACCTCCCTGGATTTACTTTTGAAGGCAATATGACCTGCCTCGTTTAAAATCTCCTTATCCTGAGGGTCAGTCCTGGAGACAGTGTCATGACACGACACACGGAGATCTCTGGTATCAGAGAGCACCTGGAACAGCAGCTGGGGCTCTAGTGCCAGGGCAGGAGTAAACTCCCCATCCACCGTCCACGGAGTCCACCTGCCTGCATTTTGGTCCTTTTCCCTCCAAAAAAGATCTTTCCCTTTTTCCACTGAGAAACAAGCAGCAGACAGGTTACCCAGGCAGGGGGAAAAATAATAAATAAAAAACCTTTTTTTTTTTTTTTTTTTTTTTTTTTTTACCCGTAGCGAATGACCATCTTCTGGGAAGTACAGGTTTTGAACCTGAAAACCCTGTCTTTCTGTGTCCTAGTCCACAGAAAGAGCCACTAGCCCAGCCAGATCTCACTCTCAGATGGAGTGTTTTTGCCAGTCAAAAGTCTGCACAGCGCACTAGGGATTGGGCGGCCTGAGAACCAAATGTTACATTGTAGATGGACTGTTTGCAGTTCTTGCTCCCCAGGACATTGGACTTTCTCAACTCCCTCCCCTACAGCATGCAAAAAAGGTTCTTGACCAACCATAGAGCAAATGGAGTAGGGGCGAGTGGAGCTTGTTGCATGTCTGTGCTGCTCATGCCCAGGTGTCTGTGGGGGGCCGTGGCAGAGGCTGTAAGGGGGCTAGGGGGCAGAAGGAGACTGTTTCAGAGGCAGGCTGCAGGCACGGGAGCCCGTGAGTGTGTGCAGGGCAGTGTGTGTGGGTGTGGTGGCAGGGGGTTAGGGCAGGTCCCCCTGCTGGACGGTGAGATGGCAGCTGGGCTGGCTCTGGGCCCCCAGGGCTGAAGCGCAGAAGCAGGGTGGCAGTAAAGTAGTGGAGGGAGGCACACAGTAGATGTTAGTTGGGGAGCCTGGGGAGAGAGGGCAAGGGGAAAGGGGGCATCCTTGTGGAGGGGTCTGGAGTAGAGAGTGGGGGGAGCTGGAGGCGTGGAAGGTCCCAGGAACCAGGGATTGACAGGAACAGATTCCTGCACCCACCCACTGGATAGAAGCTGCAGCAGCCAGAGCAGCAGCCCTGGCTTGCCTAGACCAAGGGCCCTGAGTGAGTCCCTCTGAGGATGAGGAAGAGAAGGAGGAGGAGGTGGAGGAGGAGGAGGAGGAGGAGGAGGAGGAGGAGGAAGTAGAGGAGGAGGAGGAGGAGGAGCAGGAGGAGGAGGAGGGGCAGGAGGGCAGCTATCAGTAGGCAATGGGATTAATAGAGGCCTCCCTTACGGAGGCATGTGTCCAGGCAGGCACCCACCAATCCTCCGGGGCAGCTCAGGGCACCCAGGGACCTGGTGTGGGTATCTCTGGGGCGGGGACTGTCAGTCAGTCAGCAAGACTGTGTGTCAGTGCAAATGGTGGGACAGGGGCCTGGCGGACCTTGGTCCCCAGCCCTGGATCTCAGATGCCAGCCCCATGCCCAGACTCACACCAATCTGCCCATAACCCCTTGGCCCGGCTGACCTGCACCTGCTTTGGCCTGGGGCTCTGGCTCTGGTGGCTGGCCACCACCCCTCAAGGTCAAGTTGAGAGTGGGGGTCATGGCTGCTGGTCAACTGGATGGGCGGGGTCCCCGTGGCCTAGCAACCACAGGAGCCCTCTGTGATGTCCTAGCCCCTGGCATTCTGTGCTGGCCACACTGGCACTGGGCAGCCCAACTGCCCTGCCACTCGGTCAGCCAGCAGCGCCCAGACGCCTGGGCCCTGACACAGAGGGACGGAAGGATGGGAAGCCAGTGCTGACCGACAAGGGACCTAAGGGCTGGCAGCCAAGAGAAGACAGGTGGAGTTGTGCCCGGGATCCAGGGAGCCCAGGCCAGAGCTGCCTGCATGCCTGCCTGCCCTCCTGGATGTCTGTATGTTGCCTTTGTCCAGGTAGGTTTCTCAGGTCCCCTCCACTCCTGTCCTCTCCTGTCCTCTCCTGTCCTCTCCTGCCCTCACCATCCTCTCCCCTCTCCTCTCCTCTGCACTTTGCTTCTCTCCTTTGTCTGTCTTCTCTTGCGGGTGCCCTGCTCAACAGCTCCAGCACTTGTGATGGTTCTCCAGTGACAGCTGTTCGCAACCCCTTCCACCCCCTCCCTGCCCCAGAGGTGACCCAACTCACAGATCTCCAGCTCACCACACCCACACCCCCCAACACATTCCCTGGTTCAGCCCCTCTGCCCTATTCAGCCGAACTCGCCCCTTTGCAACCTACCTATGCATCCTGGTTTGTCTTCACCATTCAAGGAGAGATCTCCTTTTGTACTTAGCTTGGTTGACTGGTGGATGGATGGATGGATGGATGGATGGATGGCTGGCTGGCTGGCTGGATGGATGGATGCATGGATGGATGGATGGATGGATGTATAGATTGATGGGTGGATGGATGGATGCATGGATAGCTCAATGTATTGGTTTTGTAGAGGCAGAGTACCATCTAGGGGTACTTGAGACCGCTGGTGTCAGAGCCAGAGTCTATGTCAAATGTAAAACATTAATTCATCAATAACAAAAATGAATAAGCACTTAATAAATAAATAAATAAATAAATAAATATAAAAACTGGGTTAAAAAATACATGGCGTCTTTGCCTTTCTGCATATGCTATGCTATGAGGATCTTAACAAGGAAAGCATTGTCCTGAGTAGCCCCATTGAAGTAGTGGAATATTTCCTTTTCCTTTTTCTTTTTTTACTTTCAATTTTCTTGATTATTTACTGGAATAAATAGACAGGAATTGAGAGGGAAGGGAGGGATAGAGAGTTTGTGACACAGAGAGAGTCACCTGTAGCATTTCTGCACCACTTGTAAAGACTTCCCCCGGCAGGTGGGGACCAGGGTCTTGAAGCCCAGTCCCCCTGCATTGTAACATGAGTGCTTAACTGGGTGTGGCACCACCTGGTACCCTTGATGGGACACTTTTTTTTTAGCAATGAAAAGAAATTCTCGTGGCAAGGTAATAAATAAATGAAGAAATAAACAAAAGTGCATTTACATTAACTCTGGAAGCACACAGGGACATATACATCTCTGTTACCTGTATTACTTATTCGTTGATTGATTGATTGATTGCCTCAAGGGGTTATTGCCTCAGCTCAGTGCCTGCGCCACAAATAATCCACAGCCCCTGCACTCTTTTATTCCCCTTTCGCTGCCCTTGTTGCTTGGTCACTGTGGTGGTTATTGTTGTGGTTGTTGTTGTTGTTTTGACCTTGCATCAGACACAGAGAAAAGGAGAGAGCAGGGGAAATACAGAGTGGGAGAGAAAGATAGAGCCCCTAAAGACCAGCTTCACACCCTGTAAAGCGACTCCCCTGCAGGTGGGGGTCTGGGCACCAGACCCCAGACCCTTCCACCTGTCCCCTCTTTTCGAGAGCGCCACAAGGCCTTAACCCTCTGACATACAGCCAAACCTCCCTGGATTTACTTTTGAAGGCAATATGACCTGCCTCGTTTAAAATCTCCTTATCCTGAGGGTCAGTCCTGGAGACAGTGTCATGACACGACACACGGAGATCTCTGGTATCAGAGAGCACCTGGAACAGCAGCTGGGGCTCTAGTGCCAGGGCAGGAGTAAACTCCCCATCCACCGTCCACGGAGTCCACCTGCCTGCATTTTGGTCCTTTTCCCTCCAAAAAAGATCTTTCCCTTTTTCCACTGAGAAACAAGCAGCAGACAGGTTACCCAGGCAGGGGGAAAAATAATAAATAAAAAACCTTTTTTTTTTTTTTTTTTTTTTTTTTTACCCGTAGCGAATGACCATCTTCTGGGAAGTACAGGTTTTGAACCTGAAAACCCTGTCTTTCTGTGTCCTAGTCCACAGAAAGAGCCACTAGCCCAGCCAGATCTCACTCTCAGATGGAGTGTTTTTGCCAGTCAAAAGTCTGCACAGCGCACTAGGGATTGGGCGGCCTGAGAACCAAATGTTACATTGTAGATGGACTGTTTGCAGTTCTTGCTCCCCAGGACATTGGACTTTCTCAACTCCCTCCCCTACAGCATGCAAAAAAGGTTCTTGACCAACCATAGAGCAAATGGAGTAGGGGCGAGTGGAGCTTGTTGCATGTCTGTGCTGCTCATGCCCAGGTGTCTGTGGGGGGCCGTGGCAGAGGCTGTAAGGGGGCTAGGGGGCAGAAGGAGACTGTTTCAGAGGCAGGCTGCAGGCACGGGAGCCCGTGAGTGTGTGCAGGGCAGTGTGTGTGGGTGTGGTGGCAGGGGGTTAGGGCAGGTCCCCCTGCTGGACGGTGAGATGGCAGCTGGGCTGGCTCTGGGCCCCCAGGGCTGAAGCGCAGAAGCAGGGTGGCAGTAAAGTAGTGGAGGGAGGCACACAGTAGATGTTAGTTGGGGAGCCTGGGGAGAGAGGGCAAGGGGAAAGGGGGCATCCTTGTGGAGGGGTCTGGAGTAGAGAGTGGGGGGAGCTGGAGGCGTGGAAGGTCCCAGGAACCAGGGATTGACAGGAACAGATTCCTGCACCCACCCACTGGATAGAAGCTGCAGCAGCCAGAGCAGCAGCCCTGGCTTGCCTAGACCAAGGGCCCTGAGTGAGTCCCTCTGAGGATGAGGAAGAGAAGGAGGAGGAGGTGGAGGAGGAGGAGGAGGAGGAGGAGGAGGAGGAGGAAGAAGAGGAGGAGGAGGAGGAGGAGCAGGAGGAGGAGGAGGGGCAGGAGGGCAGCTATCAGTAGGCAATGGGATTAATAGAGGCCTCCCTTACGGAGGCATGTGTCCAGGCAGGCACCCACCAATCCTCCGGGGCAGCTCAGGGCACCCAGGGACCTGGTGTGGGTATCTCTGGGGCGGGGACTGTCAGTCAGTCAGCAAGACTGTGTGTCAGTGCAAATGGTGGGACAGGGGCCTGGCGGACCTTGGTCCCCAGCCCTGGATCTCAGATGCCAGCCCCATGCCCAGACACACACCAATCTGCCCATAACCCCTTGGCCCGGCTGACCTGCACCTGCTTTGGCCTGGGGCTCTGGCTCTGGTGGCTGGCCACCACCCCTCAAGGTCAAGTTGAGAGTGGGGGTCATGGCTGCTGGTCAACTGGATGGGCGGGGTCCCCGTGGCCTAGCAACCACAGGAGCCCTCTGTGATGTCCTAGCCCCTGGCATTCTGTGCTGGCCACACTGGCACTGGGCAGCCCAACTGCCCTGCCACTCGGTCAGCCAGCAGCGCCCAGACGCCTGGGCCCTGACACAGAGGGACGGAAGGATGGGAAGCCAGTGCTGACCGACAAGGGACCTAAGGGCTGGCAGCCAAGAGAAGACAGGTGGAGTTGTGCCCGGGATCCAGGGAGCCCAGGCCAGAGCTGCCTGCATGCCTGCCTGCCCTCCTGGATGTCTGTATGTTGCCTTTGTCCAGGTAGGTTTCTCAGGTCCCCTCCACTCCTGTCCTCTCCTGTCCTCTCCTGTCCTCTCCTGCCCTCACCATCCTCTCCCCTCTCCTCTCCTCTGCACTTTGCTTCTCTCCTTTGTCTGTCTTCTCTTGCGGGTGCCCTGCTCAACAGCTCCAGCACTTGTGATGGTTCTCCAGTGACAGCTGTTCGCAACCCCTTCCACCCCCTCCCTGCCCCAGAGGTGACCCAACTCACAGATCTCCAGCTCACCACACCCACACCCCCCAACACATTCCCTGGTTCAGCCCCTCTGCCCTATTCAGCCGAACTCGCCCCTTTGCAACCTACCTATGCATCCTGGTTTGTCTTCACCATTCAAGGAGAGATCTCCTTTTGTACTTAGCTTGGTTGACTGGTGGATGGATGGATGGATGGATGGATGGATGGATGGATGGATGGATGGCTGGCTGGATGGATGGATGCATGGATGGATGGATGGATGGATGTATAGATTGATGGGTGGATGGATGGATGCATGGATAGCTCAATGTATTGGTTTTGTAGAGGCAGAGTACCATCTAGGGGTACTTGAGACCGCTGGTGTCAGAGCCAGAGTCTATGTCAAATGTAAAACATTAATTCATCAATAACAAAAATGAATAAGCACTTAATAAATAAATAAATAAATAAATAAATATAAAAACTGGGTTAAAAAATACATGGCGTCTTTGCCTTTCTGCATATGCTATGCTATGAGGATCTTAACAAGGAAAGCATTGTCCTGAGTAGCCCCATTGAAGTAGTGGAATATTTCCTTTTCCTTTTTCTTTTTTTACTTTCAATTTTCTTGATTATTTACTGGAATAAATAGACAGGAATTGAGAGGGAAGGGAGGGATAGAGAGTTTGTGACACAGAGAGAGTCACCTGTAGCATTTCTGCACCACTTGTAAAGACTTCCCCAGGCAGGTGGGGACCAGGGTCTTGAAGCCCAGTCCCCCTGCATTGTAACATGAGTGCTTAACTGGGTGTGGCACCACCTGGTACCCTTGATGGGACACTTTTTTTTTAGCAATGAAAAGAAATTCTCGTGGCAAGGTAATAAATAAATGAAGAAATAAACAAAAGTGCATTTACATTAACTCTGGAAGCACACAGGGACATATACATCTCTGTTACCTGTATTACTTATTCGTTGATTGATTGATTGATTGCCTCAAGGGGTTATTGCCTCAGCTCAGTGCCTGCGCCACAAATAATCCACAGCCCCTGCACTCTTTTATTCCCCTTTCGCTGCCCTTGTTGCTTGGTCACTGTGGTGGTTATTGTTGTGGTTGTTGTTGTTGTTTTGACCTTGCATCAGACACAGAGAAAAGGAGAGAGCAGGGGAAATACAGAGTGGGAGAGAAAGATAGAGCCCCTAAAGACCAGCTTCACACCCTGTAAAGCGACTCCCCTGCAGGTGGGGGTCTGGGCACCAGACCCCAGACCCTTCCACCTGTCCCCTCTTTTCGAGAGCGCCACAAGGCCTTAACCCTCTGACATAGAGCCAAACCTCCCTGGATTTACTTTTGAAGGCAATATGACCTGCCTCGTTTAAAATCTCCTTATCCTGAGGGTCAGTCCTGGAGACAGTGTCATGACACGACACACGGAGATCTCTGGTATCAGAGAGCACCTGGAACAGCAGCTGGGGCTCTAGTGCCAGGGCAGGAGTAAACTCCCCATCCACCGTCCACGGAGTCCACCTGCCTGCATTTTGGTCCTTTTCCCTCCAAAAAAGATCTTTCCCTTTTTCCACTGAGAAACAAGCAGCAGACAGGTTACCCAGGCAGGGGGAAAAATAATAAATAAAAAACCTTTTTTTTTTTTTTTTTTTTTTTTTTTACCCGTAGCGAATGACCATCTTCTGGGAAGTACAGGTTTTGAACCTGAAAACCCTGTCTTTCTGTGTCCTAGTCCACAGAAAGAGCCACTAGCCCAGCCAGATCTCACTCTCAGATGGAGTGTTTTTGCCAGTCAAAAGTCTGCACAGCGCACTAGGGATTGGGCGGCCTGAGAACCAAATGTTACATTGTAGATGGACTGTTTGCAGTTCTTGCTCCCCAGGACATTGGACTTTCTCAACTCCCTCCCCTACAGCATGCAAAAAAGGTTCTTGACCAACCATAGAGCAAATGGAGTAGGGGCGAGTGGAGCTTGTTGCATGTCTGTGCTGCTCATGCCCAGGTGTCTGTGGGGGGCCGTGGCAGAGGCTGTAAGGGGGCTAGGGGGCAGAAGGAGACTGTTTCAGAGGCAGGCTGCAGGCACGGGAGCCCGTGAGTGTGTGCAGGGCAGTGTGTGTGGGTGTGGTGGCAGGGGGTTAGGGCAGGTCCCCCTGCTGGACGGTGAGATGGCAGCTGGGCTGGCTCTGGGCCCCCAGGGCTGAAGCGCAGAAGCAGGGTGGCAGTAAAGTAGTGGAGGGAGGCACACAGTAGATGTTAGTTGGGGAGCCTGGGGAGAGAGGGCAAGGGGAAAGGGGGCATCCTTGTGGAGGGGTCTGGAGTAGAGAGTGGGGGGAGCTGGAGGCGTGGAAGGTCCCAGGAACCAGGGATTGACAGGAACAGATTCCTGCACCCACCCACTGGATAGAAGCTGCAGCAGCCAGAGCAGCAGCCCTGGCTTGCCTAGACCAAGGGCCCTGAGTGAGTCCCTCTGAGGATGAGGAAGAGAAGGAGGAGGAGGTGGAGGAGGAGGAGGAGGAGGAGGAGGAGGAGGAGGAAGAAGAGGAGGAGGAGGAGGAGGAGCAGGAGGAGGAGGAGGGGCAGGAGGGCAGCTATCAGTAGGCAATGGGATTAATAGAGGCCTCCCTTACGGAGGCATGTGTCCAGGCAGGCACCCACCAATCCTCCGGGGCAGCTCAGGGCACCCAGGGACCTGGTGTGGGTATCTCTGGGGCGGGGACTGTCAGTCAGTCAGCAAGACTGTGTGTCAGTGCAAATGGTGGGACAGGGGCCTGGCGGACCTTGGTCCCCAGCCCTGGATCTCAGATGCCAGCCCCATGCCCAGACACACACCAATCTGCCCATAACCCCTTGGCCCGGCTGACCTGCACCTGCTTTGGCCTGGGGCTCTGGCTCTGGTGGCTGGCCACCACCCCTCAAGGTCAAGTTGAGAGTGGGGGTCATGGCTGCTGGTCAACTGGATGGGCGGGGTCCCCGTGGCCTAGCAACCACAGGAGCCCTCTGTGATGTCCTAGCCCCTGGCATTCTGTGCTGGCCACACTGGCACTGGGCAGCCCAACTGCCCTGCCACTCGGTCAGCCAGCAGCGCCCAGACGCCTGGGCCCTGACACAGAGGGACGGAAGGATGGGAAGCCAGTGCTGACCGACAAGGGACCTAAGGGCTGGCAGCCAAGAGAAGACAGGTGGAGTTGTGCCCGGGATCCAGGGAGCCCAGGCCAGAGCTGCCTGCATGCCTGCCTGCCCTCCTGGATGTCTGTATGTTGCCTTTGTCCAGGTAGGTTTCTCAGGTCCCCTCCACTCCTGTCCTCTCCTGTCCTCTCCTGTCCTCTCCTGCCCTCACCATCCTCTCCCCTCTCCTCTCCTCTGCACTTTGCTTCTCTCCTTTGTCTGTCTTCTCTTGCGGGTGCCCTGCTCAACAGCTCCAGCACTTGTGATGGTTCTCCAGTGACAGCTGTTCGCAACCCCTTCCACCCCCTCCCTGCCCCAGAGGTGACCCAACTCACAGATCTCCAGCTCACCACACCCACACCCCCCAACACATTCCCTGGTTCAGCCCCTCTGCCCTATTCAGCCGAACTCGCCCCTTTGCAACCTACCTATGCATCCTGGTTTGTCTTCACCATTCAAGGAGAGATCTCCTTTTGTACTTAGCTTGGTTGACTGGTGGATGGATGGATGGATGGATGGATGGATGGATGGATGGATGGCTGGCTGGATGGATGGATGGATGCATGGATGGATGGATGGATGGATGTATAGATTGATGGGTGGATGGATGGATGCATGGATAGCTCAATGTATTGGTTTTGTAGAGGCAGAGTACCATCTAGGGGTACTTGAGACCGCTGGTGTCAGAGCCAGAGTCTATGTCAAATGTAAAACATTAATTCATCAATAACAAAAATGAATAAGCACTTAATAAATAAATAAATAAATAAATAAATATAAAAACTGGGTTAAAAAATACATGGCGTCTTTGCCTTTCTGCATATGCTATGCTATGAGGATCTTAACAAGGAAAGCATTGTCCTGAGTAGCCCCATTGAAGTAGTGGAATATTTCCTTTTCCTTTTTCTTTTTTTACTTTCAATTTTCTTGATTATTTACTGGAATAAATAGACAGGAATTGAGAGGGAAGGGAGGGATAGAGAGTTTGTGACACAGAGAGAGTCACCTGTAGCATTTCTGCACCACTTGTAAAGACTTCCCCCGGCAGGTGGGGACCAGGGTCTTGAAGCCCAGTCCCCCTGCATTGTAACATGAGTGCTTAACTGGGTGTGGCACCACCTGGTACCCTTGATGGGACACTTTTTTTTTAGCAATGAAAAGAAATTCTCGTGGCAAGGTAATAAATAAATGAAGAAATAAACAAAAGTGCATTTACATTAACTCTGGAAGCACACAGGGACATATACATCTCTGTTACCTGTATTACTTATTCGTTGATTGATTGATTGATTGCCTCAAGGGGTTATTGCCTCAGCTCAGTGCCTGCGCCACAAATAATCCACAGCCCCTGCACTCTTTTATTCCCCTTTCGCTGCCCTTGTTGCTTGGTCACTGTGGTGGTTATTGTTGTGGTTGTTGTTGTTGTTTTGACCTTGCATCAGACACAGAGAAAAGGAGAGAGCAGGGGAAATACAGAGTGGGAGAGAAAGATAGAGCCCCTAAAGACCAGCTTCACACCCTGTAAAGCGACTCCCCTGCAGGTGGGGGTCTGGGCACCAGACCCCAGACCCTTCCACCTGTCCCCTCTTTTCGAGAGCGCCACAAGGCCTTAACCCTCTGACATAGAGCCAAACCTCCCTGGATTTACTTTTGAAGGCAATATGACCTGCCTCGTTTAAAATCTCCTTATCCTGAGGGTCAGTCCTGGAGACAGTGTCATGACACGACACACGGAGATCTCTGGTATCAGAGAGCACCTGGAACAGCAGCTGGGGCTCTAGTGCCAGGGCAGGAGTAAACTCCCCATCCACCGTCCACGGAGTCCACCTGCCTGCATTTTGGTCCTTTTCCCTCCAAAAAAGATCTTTCCCTTTTTCCACTGAGAAACAAGCAGCAGACAGGTTACCCAGGCAGGGGGAAAAATAATAAATAAAAAACCTTTTTTTTTTTTTTTTTTTTTTTTTTTACCCGTAGCGAATGACCATCTTCTGGGAAGTACAGGTTTTGAACCTGAAAACCCTGTCTTTCTGTGTCCTAGTCCACAGAAAGAGCCACTAGCCCAGCCAGATCTCACTCTCAGATGGAGTGTTTTTGCCAGTCAAAAGTCTGCACAGCGCACTAGGGATTGGGCGGCCTGAGAACCAAATGTTACATTGTAGATGGACTGTTTGCAGTTCTTGCTCCCCAGGACATTGGACTTTCTCAACTCCCTCCCCTACAGCATGCAAAAAAGGTTCTTGACCAACCATAGAGCAAATGGAGTAGGGGCGAGTGGAGCTTGTTGCATGTCTGTGCTGCTCATGCCCAGGTGTCTGTGGGGGGCCGTGGCAGAGGCTGTAAGGGGGCTAGGGGGCCGAAGGAGACTGTTTCAGAGGCAGGCTGCAGGCACGGGAGCCCGTGAGTGTGTGCAGGGCAGTGTGTGTGGGTGTGGTGGCAGGGGGTTAGGGCAGGTCCCCCTGCTGGACGGTGAGATGGCAGCTGGGCTGGCTCTGGGCCCCCAGGGCTGAAGCGCAGAAGCAGGGTGGCAGTAAAGTAGTGGAGGGAGGCACACAGTAGATGTTAGTTGGGGAGCCTGGGGAGAGAGGGCAAGGGGAAAGGGGGCATCCTTGTGGAGGGGTCTGGAGTAGAGAGTGGGGGGAGCTGGAGGCGTGGAAGGTCCCAGGAACCAGGGATTGACAGGAACAGATTCCTGCACCCACCCACTGGATAGAAGCTGCAGCAGCCAGAGCAGCAGCCCTGGCTTGCCTAGACCAAGGGCCCTGAGTGAGTCCCTCTGAGGATGAGGAAGAGAAGGAGGAGGAGGTGGAGGAGGAGGAGGAGGAGGAGGAGGAGGAGGAAGAAGAGGAGGAGGAGGAGGAGGAGCAGGAGGAGGAGGAGGGGCAGGAGGGCAGCTATCAGTAGGCAATGGGATTAATAGAGGCCTCCCTTACGGAGGCATGTGTCCAGGCAGGCACCCACCAATCCTCCGGGGCAGCTCAGGGCACCCAGGGACCTGGTGTGGGTATCTCTGGGGCGGGGACTGTCAGTCAGTCAGCAAGACTGTGTGTCAGTGCAAATGGTGGGACAGGGGCCTGGCGGACCTTGGTCCCCAGCCCTGGATCTCAGATGCCAGCCCCATGCCCAGACACACACCAATCTGCCCATAACCCCTTGGCCCGGCTGACCTGCACCTGCTTTGGCCTGGGGCTCTGGCTCTGGTGGCTGGCCACCACCCCTCAAGGTCAAGTTGAGAGTGGGGGTCATGGCTGCTGGTCAACTGGATGGGCGGGGTCCCCGTGGCCTAGCAACCACAGGAGCCCTCTGTGATGTCCTAGCCCCTGGCATTCTGTGCTGGCCACACTGGCACTGGGCAGCCCAACTGCCCTGCCACTCGGTCAGCCAGCAGCGCCCAGACGCCTGGGCCCTGACACAGAGGGACGGAAGGATGGGAAGCCAGTGCTGACCGACAAGGGACCTAAGGGCTGGCAGCCAAGAGAAGACAGGTGGAGTTGTGCCCGGGATCCAGGGAGCCCAGGCCAGAGCTGCCTGCATGCCTGCCTGCCCTCCTGGATGTCTGTATGTTGCCTTTGTCCAGGTAGGTTTCTCAGGTCCCCTCCACTCCTGTCCTCTCCTGTCCTCTCCTGTCCTCTCCTGCCCTCACCATCCTCTCCCCTCTCCTCTCCTCTGCACTTTGCTTCTCTCCTTTGTCTGTCTTCTCTTGCGGGTGCCCTGCTCAACAGCTCCAGCACTTGTGATGGTTCTCCAGTGACAGCTGTTCGCAACCCCTTCCACCCCCTCCCTGCCCCAGAGGTGACCCAACTCACAGATCTCCAGCTCACCACACCCACACCCCCCAACACATTCCCTGGTTCAGCCCCTCTGCCCTATTCAGCCGAACTCGCCCCTTTGCAACCTACCTATGCATCCTGGTTTGTCTTCACCATTCAAGGAGAGATCTCCTTTTGTACTTAGCTTGGTTGACTGGTGGATGGATGGATGGATGGATGGATGGATGGCTGGCTGGCTGGCTGGATGGATGGATGCATGGATGGATGGATGGATGGATGTATAGATTGATGGGTGGATGGATGGATGCATGGATAGCTCAATGTATTGGTTTTGTAGAGGCAGAGTACCATCTAGGGGTACTTGAGACCGCTGGTGTCAGAGCCAGAGTCTATGTCAAATGTAAAACATTAATTCATCAATAACAAAAATGAATAAGCACTTAATAAATAAATAAATAAATATAAAAACTGGGTTAAAAAATACATGGCGTCTTTGCCTTTCTGCATATGCTATGCTATGAGGATCTTAACAAGGAAAGCATTGTCCTGAGTAGCCCCATTGAAGTAGTGGAATATTTCCTTTTCCTTTTTCTTTTTTTACTTTCAATTTTCTTGATTATTTACTGGAATAAATAGACAGGAATTGAGAGGGAAGGGAGGGATAGAGAGTTTGTGACACAGAGAGAGTCACCTGTAGCATTTCTGCACCACTTGTAAAGACTTCCCCCGGCAGGTGGGGACCAGGGTCTTGAAGCCCAGTCCCCCTGCATTGTAACATGAGTGCTTAACTGGGTGTGGCACCACCTGGTACCCTTGATGGGACACTTTTTTTTTAGCAATGAAAAGAAATTCTCGTGGCAAGGTAATAAATAAATGAAGAAATAAACAAAAGTGCATTTACATTAACTCTGGAAGCACACAGGGACATATACATCTCTGTTACCTGTATTACTTATTCGTTGATTGATTGATTGATTGCCTCAAGGGGTTATTGCCTCAGCTCAGTGCCTGCGCCACAAATAATCCACAGCCCCTGCACTCTTTTATTCCCCTTTCGCTGCCCTTGTTGCTTGGTCACTGTGGTGGTTATTGTTGTGGTTGTTGTTGTTGTTTTGACCTTGCATCAGACACAGAGAAAAGGAGAGAGCAGGGGAAATACAGAGTGGGAGAGAAAGATAGAGCCCCTAAAGACCAGCTTCACACCCTGTAAAGCGACTCCCCTGCAGGTGGGGGTCTGGGCACCAGACCCCAGACCCTTCCACCTGTCCCCTCTTTTCGAGAGCGCCACAAGGCCTTAACCCTCTGACATACAGCCAAACCTCCCTGGATTTACTTTTGAAGGCAATATGACCTGCCTCGTTTAAAATCTCCTTATCCTGAGGGTCAGTCCTGGAGACAGTGTCATGACACGACACATGGAGATCTCTGGTATCAGAGAGCACCTGGAACAGCAGCTGGGGCTCTAGTGCCAGGGCAGGAGTAAACTCCCCATCCACCGTCCACGGAGTCCACCTGCCTGCATTTTGGTCCTTTTCCCTCCAAAAAAGATCTTTCCCTTTTTCCACTGAGAAACAAGCAGCAGACAGGTTACCCAGGCAGGGGGAAAAATAATAAATAAAAAACCTTTTTTTTTTTTTTTTTTTTTTTTTTTACCCGTAGCGAATGACCATCTTCTGGGAAGTACAGGTTTTGAACCTGAAAACCCTGTCTTTCTGTGTCCTAGTCCACAGAAAGAGCCACTAGCCCAGCCAGATCTCACTCTCAGATGGAGTGTTTTTGCCAGTCAAAAGTCTGCACAGCGCACTAGGGATTGGGCGGCCTGAGAACCAAATGTTACATTGTAGATGGACTGTTTGCAGTTCTTGCTCCCCAGGACATTGGACTTTCTCAACTCCCTCCCCTACAGCATGCAAAAAAGGTTCTTGACCAACCATAGAGCAAATGGAGTAGGGGCGAGTGGAGCTTGTTGCATGTCTGTGCTGCTCATGCCCAGGTGTCTGTGGGGGGCCGTGGCAGAGGCTGTAAGGGGGCTAGGGGGCAGAAGGAGACTGTTTCAGAGGCAGGCTGCAGGCACGGGAGCCCGTGAGTGTGTGCAGGGCAGTGTGTGTGGGTGTGGTGGCAGGGGGTTAGGGCAGGTCCCCCTGCTGGACGGTGAGATGGCAGCTGGGCTGGCTCTGGGCCCCCAGGGCTGAAGCGCAGAAGCAGGGTGGCAGTAAAGTAGTGGAGGGAGGCACACAGTAGATGTTAGTTGGGGAGCCTGGGGAGAGAGGGCAAGGGGAAAGGGGGCATCCTTGTGGAGGGGTCTGGAGTAGAGAGTGGGGGGAGCTGGAGGCGTGGAAGGTCCCAGGAACCAGGGATTGACAGGAACAGATTCCTGCACCCACCCACTGGATAGAAGCTGCAGCAGCCAGAGCAGCAGCCCTGGCTTGCCTAGACCAAGGGCCCTGAGTGAGTCCCTCTGAGGATGAGGAAGAGAAGGAGGAGGAGGTGGAGGAGGAGGAGGAGGAGGAGGAGGAGGAGGAGGAGGAAGAAGAGGAGGAGGAGGAGGAGGAGCAGGAGGAGGAGGAGGGGCAGGAGGGCAGCTATCAGTAGGCAATGGGATTAATAGAGGCCTCCCTTACGGAGGCATGTGTCCAGGCAGGCACCCACCAATCCTCCGGGGCAGCTCAGGGCACCCAGGGACCTAGTGTGGGTATCTCTGGGGCGGGGACTGTCAGTCAGTCAGCAAGACTGTGTGTCAGTGCAAATGGTGGGACAGGGGCCTGGCGGACCTTGGTCCCCAGCCCTGGATCTCAGATGCCAGCCCCATGCCCAGACACACACCAATCTGCCCATAACCCCTTGGCCCGGCTGACCTGCACCTGCTTTGGCCTGGGGCTCTGGCTCTGGTGGCTGGCCACCACCCCTCAAGGTCAAGTTGAGAGTGGGGGTCATGGCTGCTGGTCAACTGGATGGGCGGGGTCCCCGTGGCCTAGCAACCACAGGAGCCCTCTGTGATGTCCTAGCCCCTGGCATTCTGTGCTGGCCACACTGGCACTGGGCAGCCCAACTGCCCTGCCACTCGGTCAGCCAGCAGCGCCCAGACGCCTGGGCCCTGACACAGAGGGACGGAAGGATGGGAAGCCAGTGCTGACCGACAAGGGACCTAAGGGCTGGCAGCCAAGAGAAGACAGGTGGAGTTGTGCCCGGGATCCAGGGAGCCCAGGCCAGAGCTGCCTGCATGCCTGCCTGCCCTCCTGGATGTCTGTATGTTGCCTTTGTCCAGGTAGGTTTCTCAGGTCCCCTCCACTCCTGTCCTCTCCTGTCCTCTCCTGTCCTCTCCTGCCCTCACCATCCTCTCCCCTCTCCTCTCCTCTGCACTTTGCTTCTCTCCTTTGTCTGTCTTCTCTTGCGGGTGCCCTGCTCAACAGCTCCAGCACTTGTGATGGTTCTCCAGTGACAGCTGTTCGCAACCCCTTCCACCCCCTCCCTGCCCCAGAGGTGACCCAACTCACAGATCTCCAGCTCACCACACCCACACCCCCCAACACATTCCCTGGTTCAGCCCCTCTGCCCTATTCAGCCGAACTCGCCCCTTTGCAACCTACCTATGCATCCTGGTTTGTCTTCACCATTCAAGGAGAGATCTCCTTTTGTACTTAGCTTGGTTGACTGGTGGATGGATGGATGGATGGATGGATGGATGGATGGCTGGCTGGCTGGATGGATGGATGCATGGATGGATGGATGGATGGATGTATAGATTGATGGGTGGATGGATGGATGCATGGATAGCTCAATGTATTGGTTTTGTAGAGGCAGAGTACCATCTAGGGGTACTTGAGACCGCTGGTGTCAGAGCCAGAGTCTATGTCAAATGTAAAACATTAATTCATCAATAACAAAAATGAATAAGCACTTAATAAATAAATAAATAAATAAATAAATATAAAAACTGGGTTAAAAAATACATGGCGTCTTTGCCTTTCTGCATATGCTATGCTATGAGGATCTTAACAAGGAAAGCATTGTCCTGAGTAGCCCCATTGAAGTAGTGGAATATTTCCTTTTCCTTTTTCTTTTTTTACTTTCAATTTTCTTGATTATTTACTGGAATAAATAGACAGGAATTGAGAGGGAAGGGAGGGATAGAGAGTTTGTGACACAGAGAGAGTCACCTGTAGCATTTCTGCACCACTTGTAAAGACTTCCCCCGGCAGGTGGGGACCAGGGTCTTGAAGCCCAGTCCCCCTGCATTGTAACATGAGTGCTTAACTGGGTGTGGCACCACCTGGTACCCTTGATGGGACACTTTTTTTTTAGCAATGAAAAGAAATTCTCGTGGCAAGGTAATAAATAAATGAAGAAATAAACAAAAGTGCATTTACATTAACTCTGGAAGCACACAGGGACATATACATCTCTGTTACCTGTATTACTTATTCGTTGATTGATTGATTGATTGCCTCAAGGGGTTATTGCCTCAGCTCAGTGCCTGCGCCACAAATAATCCACAGCCCCTGCACTCTTTTATTCCCCTTTCGCTGCCCTTGTTGCTTGGTCACTGTGGTGGTTATTGTTGTGGTTGTTGTTGTTGTTTTGACCTTGCATCAGACACAGAGAAAAGGAGAGAGCAGGGGAAATACAGAGTGGGAGAGAAAGATAGAGCCCCTAAAGACCAGCTTCACACCCTGTAAAGCGACTCCCCTGCAGGTGGGGGTCTGGGCACCAGACCCCAGACCCTTCCACCTGTCCCCTCTTTTCGAGAGCGCCACAAGGCCTTAACCCTCTGACATACAGCCAAACCTCCCTGGATTTACTTTTGAAGGCAATATGACCTGCCTCGTTTAAAATCTCCTTATCCTGAGGGTCAGTCCTGGAGACAGTGTCATGACACGACACACGGAGATCTCTGGTATCAGAGAGCACCTGGAACAGCAGCTGGGGCTCTAGTGCCAGGGCAGGAGTAAACTCCCCATCCACCGTCCACGGAGTCCACCTGCCTGCATTTTGGTCCTTTTCCCTCCAAAAAAGATCTTTCCCTTTTTCCACTGAGAAACAAGCAGCAGACAGGTTACCCAGGCAGGGGGAAAAATAATAAATAAAAAACCTTTTTTTTTTTTTTTTTTTTTTTTTTTTACCCGTAGCGAATGACCATCTTCTGGGAAGTACAGGTTTTGAACCTGAAAACCCTGTCTTTCTGTGTCCTAGTCCACAGAAAGAGCCACTAGCCCAGCCAGATCTCACTCTCAGATGGAGTGTTTTTGCCAGTCAAAAGTCTGCACAGCGCACTAGGGATTGGGCGGCCTGAGAACCAAATGTTACATTGTAGATGGACTGTTTGCAGTTCTTGCTCCCCAGGACATTGGACTTTCTCAACTCCCTCCCCTACAGCATGCAAAAAAGGTTCTTGACCAACCATAGAGCAAATGGAGTAGGGGCGAGTGGAGCTTGTTGCATGTCTGTGCTGCTCATGCCCAGGTGTCTGTGGGGGGCCGTGGCAGAGGCTGTAAGGGGGCTAGGGGGCAGAAGGAGACTGTTTCAGAGGCAGGCTGCAGGCACGGGAGCCCGTGAGTGTGTGCAGGGCAGTGTGTGTGGGTGTGGTGGCAGGGGGTTAGGGCAGGTCCCCCTGCTGGACGGTGAGATGGCAGCTGGGCTGGCTCTGGGCCCCCAGGGCTGAAGCGCAGAAGCAGGGTTGCAGTAAAGTAGTGGAGGGAGGCACACAGTAGATGTTAGTTGGGGAGCCTGGGGAGAGAGGGCAAGGGGAAAGGGGGCATCCTTGTGGAGGGGTCTGGAGTAGAGAGTGGGGGGAGCTGGAGGCGTGGAAGGTCCCAGGAACCAGGGATTGACAGGAACAGATTCCTGCACCCACCCACTGGATAGAAGCTGCAGCAGCCAGAGCAGCAGCCCTGGCTTGCCTAGACCAAGGGCCCTGAGTGAGTCCCTCTGAGGATGAGGAAGAGAAGGAGGAGGAGGTGGAGGAGGAGGAGGAGGAGGAGGAGGAGGAGGAGGAGGAGGAAGAAGAGGAGGAGGAGGAGGAGGAGCAGGAGGAGGAGGAGGGGCAGGAGGGCAGCTATCAGTAGGCAATGGGATTAATAGAGGCCTCCCTTACGGAGGCATGTGTCCAGGCAGGCACCCACCAATCCTCCGGGGCAGCTCAGGGCACCCAGGGACCTAGTGTGGGTATCTCTGGGGCGGGGACTGTCAGTCAGTCAGCAAGACTGTGTGTCAGTGCAAATGGTGGGACAGGGGCCTGGCGGACCTTGGTCCCCAGCCCTGGATCTCAGATGCCAGCCCCATGCCCAGACACACACCAATCTGCCCATAACCCCTTGGCCCGGCTGACCTGCACCTGCTTTGGCCTGGGGCTCTGGCTCTGGTGGCTGGCCACCACCCCTCAAGGTCAAGTTGAGAGTGGGGGTCATGGCTGCTGGTCAACTGGATGGGCGGGGTCCCCGTGGCCTAGCAACCACAGGAGCCCTCTGTGATGTCCTAGCCCCTGGCATTCTGTGCTGGCCACACTGGCACTGGGCAGCCCAACTGCCCTGCCACTCGGTCAGCCAGCAGCGCCCAGACGCCTGGGCCCTGACACAGAGGGACGGAAGGATGGGAAGCCAGTGCTGACCGACAAGGGACCTAAGGGCTGGCAGCCAAGAGAAGACAGGTGGAGTTGTGCCCGGGATCCAGGGAGCCCAGGCCAGAGCTGCCTGCATGCCTGCCTGCCCTCCTGGATGTCTGTATGTTGCCTTTGTCCAGGTAGGTTTCTCAGGTCCCCTCCACTCCTGTCCTCTCCTGTCCTCTCCTGTCCTCTCCTGCCCTCACCATCCTCTCCCCTCTCCTCTCCTCTGCACTTTGCTTCTCTCCTTTGTCTGTCTTCTCTTGCGGGTGCCCTGCTCAACAGCTCCAGCACTTGTGATGGTTCTCCAGTGACAGCTGTTCGCAACCCCTTCCACCCCCTCCCTGCCCCAGAGGTGACCCAACTCACAGATCTCCAGCTCACCACACCCACACCCCCCAACACATTCCCTGGTTCAGCCCCTCTGCCCTATTCAGCCGAACTCGCCCCTTTGCAACCTACCTATGCATCCTGGTTTGTCTTCACCATTCAAGGAGAGATCTCCTTTTGTACTTAGCTTGGTTGACTGGTGGATGGATGGATGGATGGATGGATGGATGGATGGCTGGCTGGCTGGATGGATGGATGCATGGATGGATGGATGGATGGATGTATAGATTGATGGGTGGATGGATGGATGCATGGATAGCTCAATGTATTGGTTTTGTAGAGGCAGAGTACCATCTAGGGGTACTTGAGACCGCTGGTGTCAGAGCCAGAGTCTATGTCAAATGTAAAACATTAATTCATCAATAACAAAAATGAATAAGCACTTAATAAATAAATAAATAAATAAATAAATATAAAAACTGGGTTAAAAAATACATGGCGTCTTTGCCTTTCTGCATATGCTATGCTATGAGGATCTTAACAAGGAAAGCATTGTCCTGAGTAGCCCCATTGAAGTAGTGGAATATTTCCTTTTCCTTTTTCTTTTTTTACTTTCAATTTTCTTGATTATTTACTGGAATAAATAGACAGGAATTGAGAGGGAAGGGAGGGATAGAGAGTTTGTGACACAGAGAGAGTCACCTGTAGCATTTCTGCACCACTTGTAAAGACTTCCCCCGGCAGGTGGGGACCAGGGTCTTGAAGCCCAGTCCCCCTGCATTGTAACATGAGTGCTTAACTGGGTGTGGCACCACCTGGTACCCTTGATGGGACACTTTTTTTTTAGCAATGAAAAGAAATTCTCGTGGCAAGGTAATAAATAAATGAAGAAATAAACAAAAGTGCATTTACATTAACTCTGGAAGCACACAGGGACATATACATCTCTGTTACCTGTATTACTTATTCGTTGATTGATTGATTGATTGCCTCAAGGGGTTATTGCCTCAGCTCAGTGCCTGCGCCACAAATAATCCACAGCCCCTGCACTCTTTTATTCCCCTTTCGCTGCCCTTGTTGCTTGGTCACTGTGGTGGTTATTGTTGTGGTTGTTGTTGTTGTTTTGACCTTGCATCAGACACAGAGAAAAGGAGAGAGCAGGGGAAATACAGAGTGGGAGAGAAAGATAGAGCCCCTAAAGACCAGCTTCACACCCTGTAAAGCGACTCCCCTGCAGGTGGGGGTCTGGGCACCAGACCCCAGACCCTTCCACCTGTCCCCTCTTTTCGAGAGCGCCACAAGGCCTTAACCCTCTGACATACAGCCAAACCTCCCTGGATTTACTTTTGAAGGCAATATGACCTGCCTCGTTTAAAATCTCCTTATCCTGAGGGTCAGTCCTGGAGACAGTGTCATGACACGACACACGGAGATCTCTGGTATCAGAGAGCACCTGGAACAGCAGCTGGGGCTCTAGTGCCAGGGCAGGAGTAAACTCCCCATCCACCGTCCACGGAGTCCACCTGCCTGCATTTTGGTCCTTTTCCCTCCAAAAAAGATCTTTCCCTTTTTCCACTGAGAAACAAGCAGCAGACAGGTTACCCAGGCAGGGGGAAAAATAATAAATAAAAAACCTTTTTTTTTTTTTTTTTTTTTTTTTTTTACCCGTAGCGAATGACCATCTTCTGGGAAGTACAGGTTTTGAACCTGAAAACCCTGTCTTTCTGTGTCCTAGTCCACAGAAAGAGCCACTAGCCCAGCCAGATCTCACTCTCAGATGGAGTGTTTTTGCCAGTCAAAAGTCTGCACAGCGCACTAGGGATTGGGCGGCCTGAGAACCAAATGTTACATTGTAGATGGACTGTTTGCAGTTCTTGCTCCCCAGGACATTGGACTTTCTCAACTCCCTCCCCTACAGCATGCAAAAAAGGTTCTTGACCAACCATAGAGCAAATGGAGTAGGGGCGAGTGGAGCTTGTTGCATGTCTGTGCTGCTCATGCCCAGGTGTCTGTGGGGGGCCGTGGCAGAGGCTGTAAGGGGGCTAGGGGGCAGAAGGAGACTGTTTCAGAGGCAGGCTGCAGGCACGGGAGCCCGTGAGTGTGTGCAGGGCAGTGTGTGTGGGTGTGGTGGCAGGGGGTTAGGGCAGGTCCCCCTGCTGGACGGTGAGATGGCAGCTGGGCTGGCTCTGGGCCCCCAGGGCTGAAGCGCAGAAGCAGGGTGGCAGTAAAGTAGTGGAGGGAGGCACACAGTAGATGTTAGTTGGGGAGCCTGGGGAGAGAGGGCAAGGGGAAAGGGGGCATCCTTGTGGAGGGGTCTGGAGTAGAGAGTGGGGGGAGCTGGAGGCGTGGAAGGTCCCAGGAACCAGGGATTGACAGGAACAGATTCCTGCACCCACCCACTGGATAGAAGCTGCAGCAGCCAGAGCAGCAGCCCTGGCTTGCCTAGACCAAGGGCCCTGAGTGAGTCCCTCTGAGGATGAGGAAGAGAAGGAGGAGGAGGTGGAGGAGGAGGAGGAGGAGGAGGAGGAGGAGGAGGAGGAAGAAGAGGAGGAGGAGGAGGAGGAGCAGGAGGAGGAGGAGGGGCAGGAGGGCAGCTATCAGTAGGCAATGGGATTAATAGAGGCCTCCCTTACGGAGGCATGTGTCCAGGCAGGCACCCACCAATCCTCCGGGGCAGCTCAGGGCACCCAGGGACCTGGTGTGGGTATCTCTGGGGCGGGGACTGTCAGTCAGTCAGCAAGACTGTGTGTCAGTGCAAATGGTGGGACAGGGGCCTGGCGGACCTTGGTCCCCAGCCCTGGATCTCAGATGCCAGCCCCATGCCCAGACACACACCAATCTGCCCATAACCCCTTGGCCCGGCTGACCTGCACCTGCTTTGGCCTGGGGCTCTGGCTCTGGTGGCTGGCCACCACCCCTCAAGGTCAAGTTGAGAGTGGGGGTCATGGCTGCTGGTCAACTGGATGGGCGGGGTCCCCGTGGCCAAGCAACCACAGGAGCCCTCTGTGATGTCCTAGCCCCTGGCATTCTGTGCTGGCCACACTGGCACTGGGCAGCCCAACTGCCCTGCCACTCGGTCAGCCAGCAGCGCCCAGACGCCTGGGCCCTGACACAGAGGGACGGAAGGATGGGAAGCCAGTGCTGACCGACAAGGGACCTAAGGGCTGGCAGCCAAGAGAAGACAGGTGGAGTTGTGCCCGGGATCCAGGGAGCCCAGGCCAGAGCTGCCTGCATGCCTGCCTGCCCTCCTGGATGTCTGTATGTTGCCTTTGTCCAGGTAGGTTTCTCAGGTCCCCTCCACTCCTGTCCTCTCCTGTCCTCTCCTGCCCTCACCATCCTCTCCCCTCTCCTCTCCTCTGCACTTTGCTTCTCTCCTTTGTCTGTCTTCTCTTGCGGGTGCCCTGCTCAACAGCTCCAGCACTTGTGATGGTTCTCCAGTGACAGCTGTTCGCAACCCCTTCCACCCCCTCCCTGCCCCAGAGGTGACCCAACTCACAGATCTCCAGCTCACCACACCCACACCCCCCAACACATTCCCTGGTTCAGCCCCTCTGCCCTATTCAGCCGAACTCGCCCCTTTGCAACCTACCTATGCATCCTGGTGTGTCTTCACCATTCAAGGAGAGATCTCCTTTTGTACTTAGCTTGGTTGACTGGTGGATGGATGGATGGATGGATGGATGGATGGATGGATGGATGGCTGGCTGGATGGATGGATGCATGGATGGATGGATGGATGGATGGATGTATAGATTGATGGGTGGATGGATGGATGCATGGATAGCTCAATGTATTGGTTTTGTAGAGGCAGAGTACCATCTAGGGGTACTTGAGACCGCTGGTGTCAGAGCCAGAGTCTATGTCAAATGTAAAACATTAATTCATCAATAACAAAAATGAATAAGCACTTAATAAATAAATAAATAAATAAATAAATATAAAAACTGGGTTAAAAAATACATGGCGTCTTTGCCTTTCTGCATATGCTATGCTATGAGGATCTTAACAAGGAAAGCATTGTCCTGAGTAGCCCCATTGAAGTAGTGGAATATTTCCTTTTCCTTTTTCTTTTTTTACTTTCAATTTTCTTGATTATTTACTGGAATAAATAGACAGGAATTGAGAGGGAAGGGAGGGATAGAGAGTTTGTGACACAGAGAGAGTCACCTGTAGCATTTCTGCACCACTTGTAAAGACTTCCCCCGGCAGGTGGGGACCAGGGTCTTGAAGCCCAGTCCCCCTGCATTGTAACATGAGTGCTTAACTGGGTGTGGCACCACCTGGTACCCTTGATGGGACACTTTTTTTTTAGCAATGAAAAGAAATTCTCGTGGCAAGGTAATAAATAAATGAAGAAATAAACAAAAGTGCATTTACATTAACTCTGGAAGCACACAGGGACATATACATCTCTGTTACCTGTATTACTTATTCGTTGATTGATTGATTGATTGCCTCAAGGGGTTATTGCCTCAGCTCAGTGCCTGCGCCACAAATAATCCACAGCCCCTGCACTCTTTTATTCCCCTTTCGCTGCCCTTGTTGCTTGGTCACTGTGGTGGTTATTGTTGTGGTTGTTGTTGTTGTTTTGACCTTGCATCAGACACAGAGAAAAGGAGAGAGCAGGGGAAATACAGAGTGGGAGAGAAAGATAGAGCCCCTAAAGACCAGCTTCACACCCTGTAAAGCGACTCCCCTGCAGGTGGGGGTCTGGGCACCAGACCCCAGACCCTTCCACCTGTCCCCTCTTTTCGAGAGCGCCACAAGGCCTTAACCCTCTGACATACAGCCAAACCTCCCTGGATTTACTTTTGAAGGCAATATGACCTGCCTCGTTTAAAATCTCCTTATCCTGAGGGTCAGTCCTGGAGACAGTGTCATGACACGACACACGGAGATCTCTGGTATCAGAGAGCACCTGGAACAGCAGCTGGGGCTCTAGTGCCAGGGCAGGAGTAAACTCCCCATCCACCGTCCACGGAGTCCACCTGCCTGCATTTTGGTCCTTTTCCCTCCAAAAAAGATCTTTCCCTTTTTCCACTGAGAAACAAGCAGCAGACAGGTTACCCAGGCAGGGGGAAAAATAATAAATAAAAAACCTTTTTTTTTTTTTTTTTTTTTTTTTTTACCCGTAGCGAATGACCATCTTCTGGGAAGTACAGGTTTTGAACCTGAAAACCCTGTCTTTCTGTGTCCTAGTCCACAGAAAGAGCCACTAGCCCAGCCAGATCTCACTCTCAGATGGAGTGTTTTTGCCAGTCAAAAGTCTGCACAGCGCACTAGGGATTGGGCGGCCTGAGAACCAAATGTTACATTGTAGATGGACTGTTTGCAGTTCTTGCTCCCCAGGACATTGGACTTTCTCAACTCCCTCCCCTACAGCATGCAAAAAAGGTTCTTGACCAACCATAGAGCAAATGGAGTAGGGGCGAGTGGAGCTTGTTGCATGTCTGTGCTGCTCATGCCCAGGTGTCTGTGGGGGGCCGTGGCAGAGGCTGTAAGGGGGCTAGGGGGCAGAAGGAGACTGTTTCAGAGGCAGGCTGCAGGCACGGGAGCCCGTGAGTGTGTGCAGGGCAGTGTGTGTGGGTGTGGTGGCAGGGGGTTAGGGCAGGTCCCCCTGCTGGACGGTGAGATGGCAGCTGGGCTGGCTCTGGGCCCCCAGGGCTGAAGCGCAGAAGCAGGGTGGCAGTAAAGTAGTGGAGGGAGGCACACAGTAGATGTTAGTTGGGGAGCCTGGGGAGAGAGGGCAAGGGGAAAGGGGGCATCCTTGTGGAGGGGTCTGGAGTAGAGAGTGGGGGGAGCTGGAGGCGTGGAAGGTCCCAGGAACCAGGGATTGACAGGAACAGATTCCTGCACCCACCCACTGGATAGAAGCTGCAGCAGCCAGATCAGCAGCCCTGGCTTGCCTAGACCAAGGGCCCTGAGTGAGTCCCTCTGAGGATGAGGAAGAGAAGGAGGAGGAGGTGGAGGAGGAGGAGGAGGAGGAGGAGGAGGAGGAGGAAGAAGAGGAGGAGGAGGAGGAGGAGCAGGAGGAGGAGGAGGGGCAGGAGGGCAGCTATCAGTAGGCAATGGGATTAATAGAGGCCTCCCTTACGGAGGCATGTGTCCAGGCAGGCACCCACCAATCCTCCGGGGCAGCTCAGGGCACCCAGGGACCTAGTGTGGGTATCTCTGGGGCGGGGACTGTCAGTCAGTCAGCAAGACTGTGTGTCAGTGCAAATGGTGGGACAGGGGCCTGGCGGACCTTGGTCCCCAGCCCTGGATCTCAGATGCCAGCCCCATGCCCAGACACACACCAATCTGCCCATAACCCCTTGGCCCGGCTGACCTGCACCTGCTTTGGCCTGGGGCTCTGGCTCTGGTGGCTGGCCACCACCCCTCAAGGTCAAGTTGAGAGTGGGGGTCATGGCTGCTGGTCAACTGGATGGGCGGGGTCCCCGTGGCCTAGCAACCACAGGAGCCCTCTGTGATGTCCTAGCCCCTGGCATTCTGTGCTGGCCACACTGGCACTGGGCAGCCCAACTGCCCTGCCACTCGGTCAGCCAGCAGCGCCCAGACGCCTGGGCCCTGACACAGAGGGACGGAAGGATGGGAAGCCAGTGCTGACCGACAAGGGACCTAAGGGCTGGCAGCCAAGAGAAGACAGGTGGAGTTGTGCCCGGGATCCAGGGAGCCCAGGCCAGAGCTGCCTGCATGCCTGCCTGCCCTCCTGGATGTCTGTATGTTGCCTTTGTCCAGGTAGGTTTCTCAGGTCCCCTCCACTCCTGTCCTCTCCTGTCCTCTCCTGTCCTCTCCTGCCCTCACCATCCTCTCCCCTCTCCTCTCCTCTGCACTTTGCTTCTCTCCTTTGTCTGTCTTCTCTTGCGGGTGCCCTGCTCAACAGCTCCAGCACTTGTGATGGTTCTCCAGTGACAGCTGTTCGCAACCCCTTCCACCCCCTCCCTGCCCCAGAGGTGACCCAACTCACAGATCTCCAGCTCACCACACCCACACCCCCCAACACATTCCCTGGTTCAGCCCCTCTGCCCTATTCAGCTGAACTCGCCCCTTTGCAACCTACCTATGCATCCTGGTTTGTCTTCACCATTCAAGGAGAGATCTCCTTTTGTACTTAGCTTGGTTGACTGGTGGATGGATGGATGGATGGATGGATGGATGGATGGCTGGCTGGATGGATGGATGGATGCATGGATGGATGGATGGATGGATGTATAGATTGATGGGTGGATGGATGGATGCATGGATAGCTCAATGTATTGGTTTTGTAGAGGCAGAGTACCATCTAGGGGTACTTGAGACCGCTGGTGTCAGAGCCAGAGTCTATGTCAAATGTAAAACATTAATTCATCAATAACAAAAATGAATAAGCACTTAATAAATAAATAAATAAATAAATAAATAAATATAAAAACTGGGTTAAAAAATACATGGCGTCTTTGCCTTTCTGCATATGCTATGCTATGAGGATCTTAACAAGGAAAGCATTGTCCTGAGTAGCCCCATTGAAGTAGTGGAATATTTCCTTTTCCTTTTTCTTTTTTTACTTTCAATTTTCTTGATTATTTACTGGAATAAATAGACAGGAATTGAGAGGGAAGGGAGGGATAGAGAGTTTGTGACACAGAGAGAGTCACCTGTAGCATTTCTGCACCACTTGTAAAGACTTCCCCCGGCAGGTGGGGACCAGGGTCTTGAAGCCCAGTCCCCCTGCATTGTAACATGAGTGCTTAACTGGGTGTGGCACCACCTGGTACCCTTGATGGGACACTTTTTTTTTAGCAATGAAAAGAAATTCTCGTGGCAAGGTAATAAATAAATGAAGAAATAAACAAAAGTGCATTTACATTAACTCTGGAAGCACACAGGGACATATACATCTCTGTTACCTGTATTACTTATTCGTTGATTGATTGATTGATTGCCTCAAGGGGTTATTGCCTCAGCTCAGTGCCTGCGCCACAAATAATCCACAGCCCCTGCACTCTTTTATTCCCCTTTCGCTGCCCTTGTTGCTTGGTCACTGTGGTGGTTATTGTTGTGGTTGTTGTTGTTGTTTTGACCTTGCATCAGACACAGAGAAAAGGAGAGAGCAGGGGAAATACAGAGTGGGAGAGAAAGATAGAGCCCCTAAAGACCAGCTTCACACCCTGTAAAGCGACTCCCCTGCAGGTGGGGGTCTGGGCACCAGACCCCAGACCCTTCCACCTGTCCCCTCTTTTCGAGAGCGCCACAAGGCCTTAACCCTCTGACATACAGCCAAACCTCCCTGGATTTACTTTTGAAGGCAATATGACCTGCCTCGTTTAAAATCTCCTTATCCTGAGGGTCAGTCCTGGAGACAGTGTCATGACAGGACACACGGAGATCTCTGGTATCAGAGAGCACCTGGAACAGCAGCTGGGGCTCTAGTGCCAGGGCAGGAGTAAACTCCCCATCCACCGTCCACGGAGTCCACCTGCCTGCATTTTGGTCCTTTTCCCTCCAAAAAAGATCTTTCCCTTTTTCCACTGAGAAACAAGCAGCAGACAGGTTACCCAGGCAGGGGGAAAAATAATAAATAAAAAATCTTTTTTTTTTTTTTTTTTTTTTTTTTACCCGTAGCGAATGACCATCTTCTGGGAAGTACAGGTTTTGAACCTGAAAACCCTGTCTTTCTGTGTCCTAGTCCACAGAAAGAGCCACTAGCCCAGCCAGATCTCACTCTCAGATGGAGTGTTTTTGCCAGTCAAAAGTCTGCACAGCGCACTAGGGATTGGGCGGCCTGAGAACCAAATGTTACATTGTAGATGGACTGTTTGCAGTTCTTGCTCCCCAGGACATTGGACTTTCTCAACTCCCTCCCCTACAGCATGCAAAAAAGGTTCTTGACCAACCATAGAGCAAATGGAGTAGGGGCGAGTGGAGCTTGTTGCATGTCTGTGCTGCTCATGCCCAGGTGTCTGTGGGGGGCCGTGGCAGAGGCTGTAAGGGGGCTAGGGGGCAGAAGGAGACTGTTTCAGAGGCAGGCTGCAGGCACGGGAGCCCGTGAGTGTGTGCAGGGCAGTGTGTGTGGGTGTGGTGGCAGGGGGTTAGGGCAGGTCCCCCTGCTGGACGGTGAGATGGCAGCTGGGCTGGCTCTGGGCCCCCAGGGCTGAAGCGAAGCAGGGTGGCAGTAAAGTAGTGGAGGGAGGCACACAGTAGATGTTAGTTGGGGAGCCTGGGGAGAGAGGGCAAGGGGAAAGGGGGCATCCTTGTGGAGGGGTCTGGAGTAGAGAGTGGGGGGAGCTGGAGGCGTGGAAGGTCCCAGGAACCAGGGATTGACAGGAACAGATTCCTGCACCCACCCACTGGATAGAAGCTGCAGCAGCCAGAGCAGCAGCCCTGGCTTGCCTAGACCAAGGGCCCTGAGTGAGTCCCTCTGAGGATGAGGAAGAGAAGGAGGAGGAGGTGGAGGAGGAGGAGGAGGAGGAGGAGGAGGAGGAGGAGGAGGAGGAAGAAGAGGAGGAGGAGGAGGAGGAGCAGGAGGAGGAGGAGGGGCAGGAGGGCAGCTATCAGTAGGCAATGGGATTAATAGAGGCCTCCCTTACGGAGGCATGTGTCCAGGCAGGCACCCACCAATCCTCCGGGGCAGCTCAGGGCACCCAGGGACCTAGAGTAGGTATCTCTGGGGCGGGGACTGTCAGTCAGTCAGCAAGACTGTGTGTCAGTGCAAATGGTGGGACAGGGGCCTGGCGGACCTTGGTCCCCAGCCCTGGATCTCAGATGCCAGCCCCATGCCCAGACACACACCAATCTGCCCATAACCCCTTGGCCCGGCTGACCTGCACCTGCTTTGGCCTGGGGCTCTGGCTCTGGTGGCTGGCCACCACCCCTCAAGGTCAAGTTGAGAGTGGGGGTCATGGCTGCTGGTCAACTGGATGGGCGGGGTCCCCGTGGCCTAGCAACCACAGGAGCCCTCTGTGATGTCCTAGCCCCTGGCATTCTGTGCTGGCCACACTGGCACTGGGCAGCCCAACTGCCCTGCCACTCGGTCAGCCAGCAGCGCCCAGACGCCTGGGCCCTGACACAGAGGGACGGAAGGATGGGAAGCCAGTGCTGACCGACAAGGGACCTAAGGGCTGGCAGCCAAGAGAAGACAGGTGGAGTTGTGCCCGGGATCCAGGGAGCCCAGGCCAGAGCTGCCTGCATGCCTGCCTGCCCTCCTGGATGTCTGTATGTTGCCTTTGTCCAGGTAGGTTTCTCAGGTCCCCTCCACTCCTGTCCTCTCCTGTCCTCTCCTGTCCTCTCCTGCCCTCACCATCCTCTCCCCTCTCCTCTCCTCTGCACTTTGCTTCTCTCCTTTGTCTGTCTTCTCTTGCGGGTGCCCTGCTCAACAGCTCCAGCACTTGTGATGGTTCTCCAGTGACAGCTGTTCGCAACCCCTTCCACCCCCTCCCTGCCCCAGAGGTGACCCAACTCACAGATCTCCAGCTCACCACACCCACACCCCCCAACACATTCCCTGGTTCAGCCCCTCTGCCCTATTCAGCCGAACTCGCCCCTTTGCAACCTACCTATGCATCCTGGTTTGTCTTCACCATTCAAGGAGAGATCTCCTTTTGTACTTAGCTTGGTTGACTGGTGGATGGATGGATGGATGGATGGATGGATGGATGGATGGCTGGCTGGCTGGATGGATGGATGCATGGATGGATGGATGGATGGATGTATAGATTGATGGGTGGATGGATGGATGCATGGATAGCTCAATGTATTGGTTTTGTAGAGGCAGAGTACCATCTAGGGGTACTTGAGACCGCTGGTGTCAGAGCCAGAGTCTATGTCAAATGTAAAACATTAATTCATCAATAACAAAAATGAATAAGCACTTAATAAATAAATAAATAAATAAATAAATATAAAAACTGGGTTAAAAAATACATGGTGTCTTTGCCTTTCTGCATATGCTATGCTATGAGGATCTTAACAAGGAAAGCATTGTCCTGAGTAGCCCCATTGAAGTAGTGGAATATTTCCTTTTCCTTTTTCTTTTTTTACTTTCAATTTTCTTGATTATTTACTGGAATAAATAGACAGGAATTGAGAGGGAAGGGAGGGATAGAGAGTTTGTGACACAGAGAGAGTCACCTGTAGCATTTCTGCACCACTTGTAAAGACTTCCCCCGGCAGGTGGGGACCAGGGTCTTGAAGCCCAGTCCCCCTGCATTGTAACATGAGTGCTTAACTGGGTGTGGCACCACCTGGTACCCTTGATGGGACACTTTTTTTTTAGCAATGAAAAGAAATTCTCGTGGCAAGGTAATAAATAAATGAAGAAATAAACAAAAGTGCATTTACATTAACTCTGGAAGCACACAGGGACATATACATCTCTGTTACCTGTATTACTTATTCGTTGATTGATTGATTGATTGCCTCAAGGGGTTATTGCCTCAGCTCAGTGCCTGCGCCACAAATAATCCACAGCCCCTGCACTCTTTTATTCCCCTTTCGCTGCCCTTGTTGCTTGGTCACTGTGGTGGTTATTGTTGTGGTTGTTGTTGTTGTTTTGACCTTGCATCAGACACAGAGAAAAGGAGAGAGCAGGGGAAATACAGAGTGGGAGAGAAAGATAGAGCCCCTAAAGACCAGCTTCACACCCTGTAAAGCGACTCCCCTGCAGGTGGGGGTCTGGGCACCAGACCCCAGACCCTTCCACCTGTCCCCTCTTTTCGAGAGCGCCACAAGGCCTTAACCCTCTGACATACAGCCAAACCTCCCTGGATTTACTTTTGAAGGCAATATGACCTGCCTCGTTTAAAATCTCCTTATCCTGAGGGTCAGTCCTGGAGACAGTGTCATGACACGACACACGGAGATCTCTGGTATCAGAGAGCACCTGGAACAGCAGCTGGGGCTCTAGTGCCAGGGCAGGAGTAAACTCCCCATCCACCGTCCACGGAGTCCACCTGCCTGCATTTTGGTCCTTTTCCCTCCAAAAAAGATCTTTCCCTTTTTCCACTGAGAAACAAGCAGCAGACAGGTTACCCAGGCAGGGGGAAAAATAATAAATAAAAAACCTTTTTTTTTTTTTTTTTTTTTTTTTTTACCCGTAGCGAATGACCATCTTCTGGGAAGTACAGGTTTTGAACCTGAAAACCCTGTCTTTCTGTGTCCTAGTCCACAGAAAGAGCCACTAGCCCAGCCAGATCTCACTCTCAGATGGAGTGTTTTTGCCAGTCAAAAGTCTGCACAGCGCACTAGGGATTGGGCGGCCTGAGAACCAAATGTTACATTGTAGATGGACTGTTTGCAGTTCTTGCTCCCCAGGACATTGGACTTTCTCAACTCCCTCCCCTACAGCATGCAAAAAAGGTTCTTGACCAACCATAGAGCAAATGGAGTAGGGGCGAGTGGAGCTTGTTGCATGTCTGTGCTGCTCATGCCCAGGTGTCTGTGGGGGGCCGTGGCAGAGGCTGTAAGGGGGCTAGGGGGCAGAAGGAGACTGTTTCAGAGGCAGGCTGCAGGCACGGGAGCCCGTGAGTGTGTGCAGGGCAGTGTGTGTGGGTGTGGTGGCAGGGGGTTAGGGCAGGTCCCCCTGCTGGACGGTGAGATGGCAGCTGGGCTGGCTCTGGGCCCCCAGGGCTGAAGCGCAGAAGCAGGGTGGCAGTAAAGTAGTGGAGGGAGGCACACAGTAGATGTTAGTTGGGGAGCCTGGGGAGAGAGGGCAAGGGGAAAGGGGGCATCCTTGTGGAGGGGTCTGGAGTAGAGAGTGGGGGGAGCTGGAGGCGTGGAAGGTCCCAGGAACCAGGGATTGACAGGAACAGATTCCTGCACCCACCCACTGGATAGAAGCTGCAGCAGCCAGATCAGCAGCCCTGGCTTGCCTAGACCAAGGGCCCTGAGTGAGTCCCTCTGAGGATGAGGAAGAGAAGGAGGAGGAGGTGGAGGAGGAGGAGGAGGAGGAGGAGGAGGAGGAGGAAGAAGAGGAGGAGGAGGAGGAGGAGCAGGAGGAGGAGGAGGGGCAGGAGGGCAGCTATCAGTAGGCAATGGGATTAATAGAGGCCTCCCTTACGGAGGCATGTGTCCAGGCAGGCACCCACCAATCCTCCGGGGCAGCTCAGGGCACCCAGGGACCTAGTGTGGGTATCTCTGGGGCGGGGACTGTCAGTCAGTCAGCAAGACTGTGTGTCAGTGCAAATGGTGGGACAGGGGCCTGGCGGACCTTGGTCCCCAGCCCTGGATCTCAGATGCCAGCCCCATGCCCAGACACACACCAATCTGCCCATAACCCCTTGGCCCGGCTGACCTGCACCTGCTTTGGCCTGGGGCTCTGGCTCTGGTGGCTGGCCACCACCCCTCAAGGTCAAGTTGAGAGTGGGGGTCATGGCTGCTGGTCAACTGGATGGGCGGGGTCCCCGTGGCCTAGCAACCACAGGAGCCCTCTGTGATGTCCTAGCCCCTGGCATTCTGTGCTGGCCACACTGGCACTGGGCAGCCCAACTGCCCTGCCACTCGGTCAGCCAGCAGCGCCCAGACGCCTGGGCCCTGACACAGAGGGACGGAAGGATGGGAAGCCAGTGCTGACCGACAAGGGACCTAAGGGCTGGCAGCCAAGAGAAGACAGGTGGAGTTGTGCCCGGGATCCAGGGAGCCCAGGCCAGAGCTGCCTGCATGCCTGCCTGCCCTCCTGGATGTCTGTATGTTGCCTTTGTCCAGGTAGGTTTCTCAGGTCCCCTCCACTCCTGTCCTCTCCTGTCCTCTCCTGTCCTCTCCTGCCCTCACCATCCTCTCCCCTCTCCTCTCCTCTGCACTTTGCTTCTCTCCTTTGTCTGTCTTCTCTTGCGGGTGCCCTGCTCAACAGCTCCAGCACTTGTGATGGTTCTCCAGTGACAGCTGTTCGCAACCCCTTCCACCCCCTCCCTGCCCCAGAGGTGACCCAACTCACAGATCTCCAGCTCACCACACCCACACCCCCCAACACATTCCCTGGTTCAGCCCCTCTGCCCTATTCAGCTGAACTCGCCCCTTTGCAACCTACCTATGCATCCTGGTTTGTCTTCACCATTCAAGGAGAGATCTCCTTTTGTACTTAGCTTGGTTGACTGGTGGATGGATGGATGGATGGATGGATGGATGGATGGCTGGCTGGATGGATGGATGGATGCATGGATGGATGGATGGATGGATGTATAGATTGATGGGTGGATGGATGGATGCATGGATAGCTCAATGTATTGGTTTTGTAGAGGCAGAGTACCATCTAGGGGTACTTGAGACCGCTGGTGTCAGAGCCAGAGTCTATGTCAAATGTAAAACATTAATTCATCAATAACAAAAATGAATAAGCACTTAATAAATAAATAAATAAATAAATAAATATAAAAACTGGGTTAAAAAATACATGGCGTCTTTGCCTTTCTGCATATGCTATGCTATGAGGATCTTAACAAGGAAAGCATTGTCCTGAGTAGCCCCATTGAAGTAGTGGAATATTTCCTTTTCCTTTTTCTTTTTTTACTTTCAATTTTCTTGATTATTTACTGGAATAAATAGACAGGAATTGAGAGGGAAGGGAGGGATAGAGAGTTTGTGACACAGAGAGAGTCACCTGTAGCATTTCTGCACCACTTGTAAAGACTTCCCCCGGCAGGTGGGGACCAGGGTCTTGAAGCCCAGTCCCCCTGCATTGTAACATGAGTGCTTAACTGGGTGTGGCACCACCTGGTACCCTTGATGGGACACTTTTTTTTTAGCAATGAAAAGAAATTCTCGTGGCAAGGTAATAAATAAATGAAGAAATAAACAAAAGTGCATTTACATTAACTCTGGAAGCACACAGGGACATATACATCTCTGTTACCTGTATTACTTATTCGTTGATTGATTGATTGATTGCCTCAAGGGGTTATTGCCTCAGCTCAGTGCCTGCGCCACAAATAATCCACAGCCCCTGCACTCTTTTATTCCCCTTTCGCTGCCCTTGTTGCTTGGTCACTGTGGTGGTTATTGTTGTGGTTGTTGTTGTTGTTTTGACCTTGCATCAGACACAGAGAAAAGGAGAGAGCAGGGGAAATACAGAGTGGGAGAGAAAGATAGAGCCCCTAAAGACCAGCTTCACACCCTGTAAAGCGACTCCCCTGCAGGTGGGGGTCTGGGCACCAGACCCCAGACCCTTCCACCTGTCCCCTCTTTTCGAGAGCGCCACAAGGCCTTAACCCTCTGACATACAGCCAAACCTCCCTGGATTTACTTTTGAAGGCAATATGACCTGCCTCGTTTAAAATCTCCTTATCCTGAGGGTCAGTCCTGGAGACAGTGTCATGACAGGACACACGGAGATCTCTGGTATCAGAGAGCACCTGGAACAGCAGCTGGGGCTCTAGTGCCAGGGCAGGAGTAAACTCCCCATCCACCGTCCACGGAGTCCACCTGCCTGCATTTTGGTCCTTTTCCCTCCAAAAAAGATCTTTCCCTTTTTCCACTGAGAAACAAGCAGCAGACAGGTTACCCAGGCAGGGGGAAAAATAATAAATAAAAAATCTTTTTTTTTTTTTTTTTTTTTTTTTTACCCGTAGCGAATGACCATCTTCTGGGAAGTACAGGTTTTGAACCTGAAAACCCTGTCTTTCTGTGTCCTAGTCCACAGAAAGAGCCACTAGCCCAGCCAGATCTCACTCTCAGATGGAGTGTTTTTGCCAGTCAAAAGTCTGCACAGCGCACTAGGGATTGGGCGGCCTGAGAACCAAATGTTACATTGTAGATGGACTGTTTGCAGTTCTTGCTCCCCAGGACATTGGACTTTCTCAACTCCCTCCCCTACAGCATGCAAAAAAGGTTCTTGACCAACCATAGAGCAAATGGAGTAGGGGCGAGTGGAGCTTGTTGCATGTCTGTGCTGCTCATGCCCAGGTGTCTGTGGGGGGCCGTGGCAGAGGCTGTAAGGGGGCTAGGGGGCAGAAGGAGACTGTTTCAGAGGCAGGCTGCAGGCACGGGAGCCCGTGAGTGTGTGCAGGGCAGTGTGTGTGGGTGTGGTGGCAGGGGGTTAGGGCAGGTCCCCCTGCTGGACGGTGAGATGGCAGCTGGGCTGGCTCTGGGCCCCCAGGGCTGAAGCGCAGAAGCAGGGTGGCAGTAAAGTAGTGGAGGGAGGCACACAGTAGATGTTAGTTGGGGAGCCTGGGGAGAGAGGGCAAGGGGAAAGGGGGCATCCTTGTGGAGGGGTCTGGAGTAGAGAGTGGGGGGAGCTGGAGGCGTGGAAGGTCCCAGGAACCAGGGATTGACAGGAACAGATTCCTGCACCCACCCACTGGATAGAAGCTGCAGCAGCCAGAGCAGCAGCCCTGGCTTGCCTAGACCAAGGGCCCTGAGTGAGTCCCTCTGAGGATGAGGAAGAGAAGGAGGAGGAGGTGGAGGAGGAGGAGGAGGAGGAGGAGGAGGAGGAGGAGGAGGAGGAAGAAGAGGAGGAGGAGGAGGAGGAGCAGGAGGAGGAGGAGGGGCAGGAGGGCAGCTATCAGTAGGCAATGGGATTAATAGAGGCCTCCCTTACGGAGGCATGTGTCCAGGCAGGCACCCACCAATCCTCCGGGGCAGCTCAGGGCACCCAGGGACCTAGAGTAGGTATCTCTGGGGCGGGGACTGTCAGTCAGTCAGCAAGACTGTGTGTCAGTGCAAATGGTGGGACAGGGGCCTGGCGGACCTTGGTCCCCAGCCCTGGATCTCAGATGCCAGCCCCATGCCCAGACACACACCAATCTGCCCATAACCCCTTGGCCCGGCTGACCTGCACCTGCTTTGGCCTGGGGCTCTGGCTCTGGTGGCTGGCCACCACCCCTCAAGGTCAAGTTGAGAGTGGGGGTCATGGCTGCTGGTCAACTGGATGGGCGGGGTCCCCGTGGCCTAGCAACCACAGGAGCCCTCTGTGATGTCCTAGCCCCTGGCATTCTGTGCTGGCCACACTGGCACTGGGCAGCCCAACTGCCCTGCCACTCGGTCAGCCAGCAGCGCCCAGACGCCTGGGCCCTGACACAGAGGGACGGAAGGATGGGAAGCCAGTGCTGACCGACAAGGGACCTAAGGGCTGGCAGCCAAGAGAAGACAGGTGGAGTTGTGCCCGGGATCCAGGGAGCCCAGGCCAGAGCTGCCTGCATGCCTGCCTGCCCTCCTGGATGTCTGTATGTTGCCTTTGTCCAGGTAGGTTTCTCAGGTCCCCTCCACTCCTGTCCTCTCCTGTCCTCTCCTGTCCTCTCCTGCCCTCACCATCCTCTCCCCTCTCCTCTCCTCTGCACTTTGCTTCTCTCCTTTGTCTGTCTTCTCTTGCGGGTGCCCTGCTCAACAGCTCCAGCACTTGTGATGGTTCTCCAGTGACAGCTGTTCGCAACCCCTTCCACCCCCTCCCTGCCCCAGAGGTGACCCAACTCACAGATCTCCAGCTCACCACACCCACACCCCCCAACACATTCCCTGGTTCAGCCCCTCTGCCCTATTCAGCCGAACTCGCCCCTTTGCAACCTACCTATGCATCCTGGTTTGTCTTCACCATTCAAGGAGAGATCTCCTTTTGTACTTAGCTTGGTTGACTGGTGGATGGATGGATGGATGGATGGATGGATGGATGGATGGCTGGCTGGCTGGATGGATGGATGCATGGATGGATGGATGGATGGATGTATAGATTGATGGGTGGATGGATGGATGCATGGATAGCTCAATGTATTGGTTTTGTAGAGGCAGAGTACCATCTAGGGGTACTTGAGACCGCTGGTGTCAGAGCCAGAGTCTATGTCAAATGTAAAACATTAATTCATCAATAACAAAAATGAATAAGCACTTAATAAATAAATAAATAAATAAATAAATATAAAAACTGGGTTAAAAAATACATGGTGTCTTTGCCTTTCTGCATATGCTATGCTATGAGGATCTTAACAAGGAAAGCATTGTCCTGAGTAGCCCCATTGAAGTAGTGGAATATTTCCTTTTCCTTTTTCTTTTTTTACTTTCAATTTTCTTGATTATTTACTGGAATAAATAGACAGGAATTGAGAGGGAAGGGAGGGATAGAGAGTTTGTGACACAGAGAGAGTCACCTGTAGCATTTCTGCACCACTTGTAAAGACTTCCCCCGGCAGGTGGGGACCAGGGTCTTGAAGCCCAGTCCCCCTGCATTGTAACATGAGTGCTTAACTGGGTGTGGCACCACCTGGTACCCTTGATGGGACACTTTTTTTTTAGCAATGAAAAGAAATTCTCGTGGCAAGGTAATAAATAAATGAAGAAATAAACAAAAGTGCATTTACATTAACTCTGGAAGCACACAGGGACATATACATCTCTGTTACCTGTATTACTTATTCGTTGATTGATTGATTGATTGCCTCAAGGGGTTATTGCCTCAGCTCAGTGCCTGCGCCACAAATAATCCACAGCCCCTGCACTCTTTTATTCCCCTTTCGCTGCCCTTGTTGCTTGGTCACTGTGGTGGTTATTGTTGTGGTTGTTGTTGTTGTTTTGACCTTGCATCAGACACAGAGAAAAGGAGAGAGCAGGGGAAATACAGAGTGGGAGAGAAAGATAGAGCCCCTAAAGACCAGCTTCACACCCTGTAAAGCGACTCCCCTGCAGGTGGGGGTCTGGGCACCAGACCCCAGACCCTTCCACCTGTCCCCTCTTTTCGAGAGCGCCACAAGGCCTTAACCCTCTGACATACAGCCAAACCTCCCTGGATTTACTTTTGAAGGCAATATGACCTGCCTCGTTTAAAATCTCCTTATCCTGAGGGTCAGTCCTGGAGACAGTGTCATGACACGACACACGGAGATCTCTGGTATCAGAGAGCACCTGGAACAGCAGCTGGGGCTCTAGTGCCAGGGCAGGAGTAAACTCCCCATCCACCGTCCACGGAGTCCACCTGCCTGCATTTTGGTCCTTTTCCCTCCAAAAAAGATCTTTCCCTTTTTCCACTGAGAAACAAGCAGCAGACAGGTTACCCAGGCAGGGGGAAAAATAATAAATAAAAAACCTTTTTTTTTTTTTTTTTTTTTTTTTTTACCCGTAGCGAATGACCATCTTCTGGGAAGTACAGGTTTTGAACCTGAAAACCCTGTCTTTCTGTGTCCTAGTCCACAGAAAGAGCCACTAGCCCAGCCAGATCTCACTCTCAGATGGAGTGTTTTTGCCAGTCAAAAGTCTGCACAGCGCACTAGGGATTGGGCGGCCTGAGAACCAAATGTTACATTGTAGATGGACTGTTTGCAGTTCTTGCTCCCCAGGACATTGGACTTTCTCAACTCCCTCCCCTACAGCATGCAAAAAAGGTTCTTGACCAACCATAGAGCAAATGGAGTAGGGGCGAGTGGAGCTTGTTGCATGTCTGTGCTGCTCATGCCCAGGTGTCTGTGGGGGGCCGTGGCAGAGGCTGTAAGGGGGCTAGGGGGCAGAAGGAGACTGTTTCAGAGGCAGGCTGCAGGCACGGGAGCCCGTGAGTGTGTGCAGGGCAGTGTGTGTGGGTGTGGTGGCAGGGGGTTAGGGCAGGTCCCCCTGCTGGACGGTGAGATGGCAGCTGGGCTGGCTCTGGGCCCCCAGGGCTGAAGCGCAGAAGCAGGGTGGCAGTAAAGTAGTGGAGGGAGGCACACAGTAGATGTTAGTTGGGGAGCCTGGGGAGAGAGGGCAAGGGGAAAGGGGGCATCCTTGTGGAGGGGTCTGGAGTAGAGAGTGGGGGGAGCTGGAGGCGTGGAAGGTCCCAGGAACCAGGGATTGACAGGAACAGATTCCTGCACCCACCCACTGGATAGAAGCTGCAGCAGCCAGATCAGCAGCCCTGGCTTGCCTAGACCAAGGGCCCTGAGTGAGTCCCTCTGAGGATGAGGAAGAGAAGGAGGAGGAGGTGGAGGAGGAGGAGGAGGAGGAGGAGGAGGAGGAGGAAGAAGAGGAGGAGGAGGAGGAGGAGCAGGAGGAGGAGGAGGGGCAGGAGGGCAGCTATCAGTAGGCAATGGGATTAATAGAGGCCTCCCTTACGGAGGCATGTGTCCAGGCAGGCACCCACCAATCCTCCGGGGCAGCTCAGGGCACCCAGGGACCTAGTGTGGGTATCTCTGGGGCGGGGACTGTCAGTCAGTCAGCAAGACTGTGTGTCAGTGCAAATGGTGGGACAGGGGCCTGGCGGACCTTGGTCCCCAGCCCTGGATCTCAGATGCCAGCCCCATGCCCAGACACACACCAATCTGCCCATAACCCCTTGGCCCGGCTGACCTGCACCTGCTTTGGCCTGGGGCTCTGGCTCTGGTGGCTGGCCACCACCCCTCAAGGTCAAGTTGAGAGTGGGGGTCATGGCTGCTGGTCAACTGGATGGGCGGGGTCCCCGTGGCCTAGCAACCACAGGAGCCCTCTGTGATGTCCTAGCCCCTGGCATTCTGTGCTGGCCACACTGGCACTGGGCAGCCCAACTGCCCTGCCACTCGGTCAGCCAGCAGCACCCAGACGCCTGGGCCCTGACACAGAGGGACGGAAGGATGGGAAGCCAGTGCTGACCGACAAGGGACCTAAGGGCTGGCAGCCAAGAGAAGACAGGTGGAGTTGTGCCCGGGATCCAGGGAGCCCAGGCCAGAGCTGCCTGCATGCCTGCCTGCCCTCCTGGATGTCTGTATGTTGCCTTTGTCCAGGTAGGTTTCTCAGGTCCCCTCCACTCCTGTCCTCTCCTGTCCTCTCCTGTCCTCTCCTGCCCTCACCATCCTCTCCCCTCTCCTCTCCTCTGCACTTTGCTTCTCTCCTTTGTCTGTCTTCTCTTGCGGGTGCCCTGCTCAACAGCTCCAGCACTTGTGATGGTTCTCCAGTGACAGCTGTTCGCAACCCCTTCCACCCCCTCCCTGCCCCAGAGGTGACCCAACTCACAGATCTCCAGCTCACCACACCCACACCCCCCAACACATTCCCTGGTTCAGCCCCTCTGCCCTATTCAGCTGAACTCGCCCCTTTGCAACCTACCTATGCATCCTGGTTTGTCTTCACCATTCAAGGAGAGATCTCCTTTTGTACTTAGCTTGGTTGACTGGTGGATGGATGGATGGATGGATGGATGGATGGATGGATGGCTGGCTGGCTGGATGGATGGATGCATGGATGGATGGATGGATGGATGTATAGATTGATGGGTGGATGGATGGATGCATGGATAGCTCAATGTATTGGTTTTGTAGAGGCAGAGTACCATCTAGGGGTACTTGAGACCGCTGGTGTCAGAGCCAGAGTCTATGTCAAATGTAAAACATTAATTCATCAATAACAAAAATGAATAAGCACTTAATAAATAAATAAATAAATAAATAAATAAATATAAAAACTGGGTTAAAAAATACATGGCGTCTTTGCCTTTCTGCATATGCTATGCTATGAGGATCTTAACAAGGAAAGCATTGTCCTGAGTAGCCCCATTGAAGTAGTGGAATATTTCCTTTTCCTTTTTCTTTTTTTACTTTCAATTTTCTTGATTATTTACTGGAATAAATAGACAGGAATTGAGAGGGAAGGGAGGGATAGAGAGTTTGTGACACAGAGAGAGTCACCTGTAGCATTTCTGCACCACTTGTAAAGACTTCCCCCGGCAGGTGGGGACCAGGGTCTTGAAGCCCAGTCCCCCTGCATTGTAACATGAGTGCTTAACTGGGTGTGGCACCACCTGGTACCCTTGATGGGACACTTTTTTTTTAGCAATGAAAAGAAATTCTCGTGGCAAGGTAATAAATAAATGAAGAAATAAACAAAAGTGCATTTACATTAACTCTGGAAGCACACAGGGACATATACATCTCTGTTACCTGTATTACTTATTCGTTGATTGATTGATTGATTGCCTCAAGGGGTTATTGCCTCAGCTCAGTGCCTGCGCCACAAATAATCCACAGCCCCTGCACTCTTTTATTCCCCTTTCGCTGCCCTTGTTGCTTGGTCACTGTGGTGGTTATTGTTGTGGTTGTTGTTGTTGTTTTGACCTTGCATCAGACACAGAGAAAAGGAGAGAGCAGGGGAAATACAGAGTGGGAGAGAAAGATAGAGCCCCTAAAGACCAGCTTCACACCCTGTAAAGCGACTCCCCTGCAGGTGGGGGTCTGGGCACCAGACCCCAGACCCTTCCACCTGTCCCCTCTTTTCGAGAGCGCCACAAGGCCTTAACCCTCTGACATACAGCCAAACCTCCCTGGATTTACTTTTGAAGGCAATATGACCTGCCTCGTTTAAAATCTCCTTATCCTGAGGGTCAGTCCTGGAGACAGTGTCATGACACGACACACGGAGATCTCTGGTATCAGAGAGCACCTGGAACAGCAGCTGGGGCTCTAGTGCCAGGGCAGGAGTAAACTCCCCATCCACCGTCCACGGAGTCCACCTGCCTGCATTTTGGTCCTTTTCCCTCCAAAAAAGATCTTTCCCTTTTTCCACTGAGAAACAAGCAGCAGACAGGTTACCCAGGCAGGGGGAAAAATAATAAATAAAAAATCTTTTTTTTTTTTTTTTTTTTTTTTTTACCCGTAGCGAATGACCATCTTCTGGGAAGTACAGGTTTTGAACCTGAAAACCCTGTCTTTCTGTGTCCTAGTCCACAGAAAGAGCCACTAGCCCAGCCAGATCTCACTCTCAGATGGAGTGTTTTTGCCAGTCAAAAGTCTGCACAGCGCACTAGGGATTGGGCGGCCTGAGAACCAAATGTTACATTGTAGATGGACTGTTTGCAGTTCTTGCTCCCCAGGACATTGGACTTTCTCAACTCCCTCCCCTACAGCATGCAAAAAAGGTTCTTGACCAACCATAGAGCAAATGGAGTAGGGGCGAGTGGAGCTTGTTGCATGTCTGTGCTGCTCATGCCCAGGTGTCTGTGGGGGGCCGTGGCAGAGGCTGTAAGGGGGCTAGGGGGCAGAAGGAGACTGTTTCAGAGGCAGGCTGCAGGCACGGGAGCCCGTGAGTGTGTGCAGGGCAGTGTGTGTGGGTGTGGTGGCAGGGGGTTAGGGCAGGTCCCCCTGCTGGACGGTGAGATGGCAGCTGGGCTGGCTCTGGGCCCCCAGGGCTGAAGCGCAGAAGCAGGGTGGCAGTAAAGTAGTGGAGGGAGGCACACAGTAGATGTTAGTTGGGGAGCCTGGGGAGAGAGGGCAAGGGGAAAGGGGGCATCCTTGTGGAGGGGTCTGGAGTAGAGAGTGGGGGGAGCTGGAGGCGTGGAAGGTCCCAGGAACCAGGGATTGACAGGAACAGATTCCTGCACCCACCCACTGGATAGAAGCTGCAGCAGCCAGAGCAGCAGCCCTGGCTTGCCTAGACCAAGGGCCCTGAGTGAGTCCCTCTGAGGATGAGGAAGAGAAGGAGGAGGAGGTGGAGGAGGAGGAGGAGGAGGAGGAGGAGGAGGAGGAGGAGGAGGAAGAAGAGGAGGAGGAGGAGGAGGAGCAGGAGGAGGAGGAGGGGCAGGAGGGCAGCTATCAGTAGGCAATGGGATTAATAGAGGCCTCCCTTACGGAGGCATGTGTCCAGGCAGGCACCCACCAATCCTCCGGGGCAGCTCAGGGCACCCAGGGACCTAGTGTGGGTATCTCTGGGGCGGGGACTGTCAGTCAGTCAGCAAGACTGTGTGTCAGTGCAAATGGTGGGACAGGGGCCTGGCGGACCTTGGTCCCCAGCCCTGGATCTCAGATGCCAGCCCCATGCCCAGACACACACCAATCTGCCCATAACCCCTTGGCCCGGCTGACCTGCACCTGCTTTGGCCTGGGGCTCTGGCTCTGGTGGCTGGCCACCACCCCTCAAGGTCAAGTTGAGAGTGGGGGTCATGGCTGCTGGTCAACTGGATGGGCGGGGTCCCCGTGGCCTAGCAACCACAGGAGCCCTCTGTGATGTCCTAGCCCCTGGCATTCTGTGCTGGCCACACTGGCACTGGGCAGCCCAACTGCCCTGCCACTCGGTCAGCCAGCAGCGCCCAGACGCCTGGGCCCTGACACAGAGGGACGGAAGGATGGGAAGCCAGTGCTGACCGACAAGGGACCTAAGGGCTGGCAGCCAAGAGAAGACAGGTGGAGTTGTGCCCGGGATCCAGGGAGCCCAGGCCAGAGCTGCCTGCATGCCTGCCTGCCTTCCTGGATGTCTGTATGTTGCCTTTGTCCAGGTAGGTTTCTCAGGTCCCCTCCACTCCTGTCCTCTCCTGTCCTCTCCTGTCCTCTCCTGCCCTCACCATCCTCTCCCCTCTCCTCTCCTCTGCACTTTGCTTCTCTCCTTTGTCTGTCTTCTCTTGCGGGTGCCCTGCTCAACAGCTCCAGCACTTGTGATGGTTCTCCAGTGACAGCTGTTCGCAACCCCTTCCACCCCCTCCCTGCCCCAGAGGTGACCCAACTCACAGATCTCCAGCTCACCACACCCACACCCCCCAACACATTCCCTGGTTCAGCCCCTCTGCCCTATTCAGCCGAACTCGCCCCTTTGCAACCTACCTATGCATCCTGGTTTGTCTTCACCATTCAAGGAGAGATCTCCTTTTGTACTTAGCTTGGTTGACTGGTGGATGGATGGATGGATGGATGGATGGATGGATGGCTGGCTGGCTGGATGGATGGATGCATGGATGGATGGATGGATGGATGTATAGATTGATGGGTGGATGGATGGATGCATGGATAGCTCAATGTATTGGTTTTGTAGAGGCAGAGTACCATCTAGGGGTACTTGAGACCGCTGGTGTCAGAGCCAGAGTCTATGTCAAATGTAAAACATTAATTCATCAATAACAAAAATGAATAAGCACTTAATAAATAAATAAATAAATAAATAAATATAAAAACTGGGTTAAAAAATACATGGCGTCTTTGCCTTTCTGCATATGCTATGCTATGAGGATCTTAACAAGGAAAGCATTGTCCTGAGTAGCCCCATTGAAGTAGTGGAATATTTCCTTTTCCTTTTTCTTTTTTTACTTTCAATTTTCTTGATTATTTACTGGAATAAATAGACAGGAATTGAGAGGGAAGGGAGGGATAGAGAGTTTGTGACACAGAGAGAGTCACCTGTAGCATTTCTGCACCACTTGTAAAGACTTCCCCCGGCAGGTGGGGACCAGGGTCTTGAAGCCCAGTCCCCCTGCATTGTAACATGAGTGCTTAACTGGGTGTGGCACCACCTGGTACCCTTGATGGGACACTTTTTTTTTAGCAATGAAAAGAAATTCTCGTGGCAAGGTAATAAATAAATGAAGAAATAAACAAAAGTGCATTTACATTAACTCTGGAAGCACACAGGGACATATACATCTCTGTTACCTGTATTACTTATTCGTTGATTGATTGATTGATTGCCTCAAGGGGTTATTGCCTCAGCTCAGTGCCTGCGCCACAAATAATCCACAGCCCCTGCACTCTTTTATTCCCCTTTCGCTGCCCTTGTTGCTTGGTCACTGTGGTGGTTATTGTTGTGGTTGTTGTTGTTGTTTTGACCTTGCATCAGACACAGAGAAAAGGAGAGAGCAGGGGAAATACAGAGTGGGAGAGAAAGATAGAGCCCCTAAAGACCAGCTTCACACCCTGTAAAGCGACTCCCCTGCAGGTGGGGGTCTGGGCACCAGACCCCAGACCCTTCCACCTGTCCCCTCTTTTCGAGAGCGCCACAAGGCCTTAACCCTCTGACATACAGCCAAACCTCCCTGGATTTACTTTTGAAGGCAATATGACCTGCCTCGTTTAAAATCTCCTTATCCTGAGGGTCAGTCCTGGAGACAGTGTCATGACACGACACACGGAGATCTCTGGTATCAGAGAGCACCTGGAACAGCAGCTGGGGCTCTAGTGCCAGGGCAGGAGTAAACTCCCCATCCACCGTCCACGGAGTCCACCTGCCTGCATTTTGGTCCTTTTCCCTCCAAAAAAGATCTTTCCCTTTTTCCACTGAGAAACAAGCAGCAGACAGGTTACCCAGGCAGGGGGAAAAATAATAAATAAAAAACCTTTTTTTTTTTTTTTTTTTTTTTTTTTTACCCGTAGCGAATGACCATCTTCTGGGAAGTACAGGTTTTGAACCTGAAAACCCTGTCTTTCTGTGTCCTAGTCCACAGAAAGAGCCACTAGCCCAGCCAGATCTCACTCTCAGATGGAGTGTTTTTGCCAGTCAAAAGTCTGCACAGCGCACTAGGGATTGGGCGGCCTGAGAACCAAATGTTACATTGTAGATGGACTGTTTGCAGTTCTTGCTCCCCAGGACATTGGACTTTCTCAACTCCCTCCCCTACAGCATGCAAAAAAGGTTCTTGACCAACCATAGAGCAAATGGAGTAGGGGCGAGTGGAGCTTGTTGCATGTCTGTGCTGCTCATGCCCAGGTGTCTGTGGGGGGCCGTGGCAGAGGCTGTAAGGGGGCTAGGGGGCAGAAGGAGACTGTTTCAGAGGCAGGCTGCAGGCACGGGAGCCCGTGAGTGTGTGCAGGGCAGTGTGTGTGGGTGTGGTGGCAGGGGGTTAGGGCAGGTCCCCCTGCTGGACGGTGAGATGGCAGCTGGGCTGGCTCTGGGCCCCCAGGGCTGAAGCGCAGAAGCAGGGTGGCAGTAAAGTAGTGGAGGGAGGCACACAGTAGATGTTAGTTGGGGAGCCTGGGGAGAGAGGGCAAGGGGAAAGGGGGCATCCTTGTGGAGGGGTCTGGAGTAGAGAGTGGGGGGAGCTGGAGGCGTGGAAGGTCCCAGGAACCAGGGATTGACAGGAACAGATTCCTGCACCCACCCACTGGATAGAAGCTGCAGCAGCCAGATCAGCAGCCCTGGCTTGCCTAGACCAAGGGCCCTGAGTGAGTCCCTCTGAGGATGAGGAAGAGAAGGAGGAGGAGGTGGAGGAGGAGGAGGAGGAGGAGGAGGAGGAGGAGGAAGAAGAGGAGGAGGAGGAGGAGGAGCAGGAGGAGGAGGAGGGGCAGGAGGGCAGCTATCAGTAGGCAATGGGATTAATAGAGGCCTCCCTTACGGAGGCATGTGTCCAGGCAGGCACCCACCAATCCTCCGGGGCAGCTCAGGGCACCCAGGGACCTAGTGTGGGTATCTCTGGGGCGGGGACTGTCAGTCAGTCAGCAAGACTGTGTGTCAGTGCAAATGGTGGGACAGGGGCCTGGCGGACCTTGGTCCCCAGCCCTGGATCTCAGATGCCAGCCCCATGCCCAGACACACACCAATCTGCCCATAACCCCTTGGCCCGGCTGACCTGCACCTGCTTTGGCCTGGGGCTCTGGCTCTGGTGGCTGGCCACCACCCCTCAAGGTCAAGTTGAGAGTGGGGGTCATGGCTGCTGGTCAACTGGATGGGCGGGGTCCCCGTGGCCTAGCAACCACAGGAGCCCTCTGTGATGTCCTAGCCCCTGGCATTCTGTGCTGGCCACACTGGCACTGGGCAGCCCAACTGCCCTGCCACTCGGTCAGCCAGCAGCGCCCAGACGCCTGGGCCCTGACACAGAGGGACGGAAGGATGGGAAGCCAGTGCTGACCGACAAGGGACCTAAGGGCTGGCAGCCAAGAGAAGACAGGTGGAGTTGTGCCCGGGATCCAGGGAGCCCAGGCCAGAGCTGCCTGCATGCCTGCCTGCCCTCCTGGATGTCTGTATGTTGCCTTTGTCCAGGTAGGTTTCTCAGGTCCCCTCCACTCCTGTCCTCTCCTGTCCTCTCCTGTCCTCTCCTGCCCTCACCATCCTCTCCCCTCTCCTCTCCTCTGCACTTTGCTTCTCTCCTTTGTCTGTCTTCTCTTGCGGGTGCCCTGCTCAACAGCTCCAGCACTTGTGATGGTTCTCCAGTGACAGCTGTTCGCAACCCCTTCCACCCCCTCCCTGCCCCAGAGGTGACCCAACTCACAGATCTCCAGCTCACCACACCCACACCCCCCAACACATTCCCTGGTTCAGCCCCTCTGCCCTATTCAGCTGAACTCGCCCCTTTGCAACCTACCTATGCATCCTGGTTTGTCTTCACCATTCAAGGAGAGATCTCCTTTTGTACTTAGCTTGGTTGACTGGTGGATGGATGGATGGATGGATGGATGGATGGATGGATGGCTGGCTGGATGGATGGATGGATGCATGGATGGATGGATGGATGGATGTATAGATTGATGGGTGGATGGATGGATGCATGGATAGCTCAATGTATTGGTTTTGTAGAGGCAGAGTACCATCTAGGGGTACTTGAGACCGCTGGTGTCAGAGCCAGAGTCTATGTCAAATGTAAAACATTAATTCATCAATAACAAAAATGAATAAGCACTTAATAAATAAATAAATAAATAAATAAATAAATATAAAAACTGGGTTAAAAAATACATGGCGTCTTTGCCTTTCTGCATATGCTATGCTATGAGGATCTTAACAAGGAAAGCATTGTCCTGAGTAGCCCCATTGAAGTAGTGGAATATTTCCTTTTCCTTTTTCTTTTTTTACTTTCAATTTTCTTGATTATTTACTGGAATAAATAGACAGGAATTGAGAGGGAAGGGAGGGATAGAGAGTTTGTGACACAGAGAGAGTCACCTGTAGCATTTCTGCACCACTTGTAAAGACTTCCCCCGGCAGGTGGGGACCAGGGTCTTGAAGCCCAGTCCCCCTGCATTGTAACATGAGTGCTTAACTGGGTGTGGCACCACCTGGTACCCTTGATGGGACACTTTTTTTTTAGCAATGAAAAGAAATTCTCGTGGCAAGGTAATAAATAAATGAAGAAATAAACAAAAGTGCATTTACATTAACTCTGGAAGCACACAGGGACATATACATCTCTGTTACCTGTATTACTTATTCGTTGATTGATTGATTGATTGCCTCAAGGGGTTATTGCCTCAGCTCAGTGCCTGCGCCACAAATAATCCACAGCCCCTGCACTCTTTTATTCCCCTTTCGCTGCCCTTGTTGCTTGGTCACTGTGGTGGTTATTGTTGTGGTTGTTGTTGTTGTTTTGACCTTGCATCAGACACAGAGAAAAGGAGAGAGCAGGGGAAATACAGAGTGGGAGAGAAAGATAGAGCCCCTAAAGACCAGCTTCACACCCTGTAAAGCGACTCCCCTGCAGGTGGGGGTCTGGGCACCAGACCCCAGACCCTTCCACCTGTCCCCTCTTTTCGAGAGCGCCACAAGGCCTTAACCCTCTGACATACAGCCAAACCTCCCTGGATTTACTTTTGAAGGCAATATGACCTGCCTCGTTTAAAATCTCCTTATCCTGAGGGTCAGTCCTGGAGACAGTGTCATGACACGACACACGGAGATCTCTGGTATCAGAGAGCACCTGGAACAGCAGCTGGGGCTCTAGTGCCAGGGCAGGAGTAAACTCCCCATCCACCGTCCACGGAGTCCACCTGCCTGCATTTTGGTCCTTTTCCCTCCAAAAAAGATCTTTCCCTTTTTCCACTGAGAAACAAGCAGCAGACAGGTTACCCAGGCAGGGGGAAAAATAATAAATAAAAAATCTTTTTTTTTTTTTTTTTTTTTTTTTTACCCGTAGCGAATGACCATCTTCTGGGAAGTACAGGTTTTGAACCTGAAAACCCTGTCTTTCTGTGTCCTAGTCCACAGAAAGAGCCACTAGCCCAGCCAGATCTCACTCTCAGATGGAGTGTTTTTGCCAGTCAAAAGTCTGCACAGCGCACTAGGGATTGGGCGGCCTGAGAACCAAATGTTACATTGTAGATGGACTGTTTGCAGTTCTTGCTCCCCAGGACATTGGACTTTCTCAACTCCCTCCCCTACAGCATGCAAAAAAGGTTCTTGACCAACCATAGAGCAAATGGAGTAGGGGCGAGTGGAGCTTGTTGCATGTCTGTGCTGCTCATGCCCAGGTGTCTGTGGGGGGCCGTGGCAGAGGCTGTAAGGGGGCTAGGGGGCAGAAGGAGACTGTTTCAGAGGCAGGCTGCAGGCACGGGAGCCCGTGAGTGTGTGCAGGGCAGTGTGTGTGGGTGTGGTGGCAGGGGGTTAGGACAGGTCCCCCTGCTGGACGGTGAGATGGCAGCTGGGCTGGCTCTGGGCCCCCAGGGCTGAAGCGCAGAAGCAGGGTGGCAGTAAAGTAGTGGAGGGAGGCACACAGTAGATGTTAGTTGGGGAGCCTGGGGAGAGAGGGCAAGGGGAAAGGGGGCATCCTTGTGGAGGGGTCTGGAGTAGAGAGTGGGGGGAGCTGGAGGCGTGGAAGGTCCCAGGAACCAGGGATTGACAGGAACAGATTCCTGCACCCACCCACTGGATAGAAGCTGCAGCAGCCAGAGCAGCAGCCCTGGCTTGCCTAGACCAAGGGCCCTGAGTGAGTCCCTCTGAGGATGAGGAAGAGAAGGAGGAGGAGGTGGAGGAGGAGGAGGAGGAGGAGGAGGAGGAGGAGGAGGAAGAAGAGGAGGAGGAGGAGGAGGAGCAGGAGGAGGAGGAGGGGCAGGAGGGCAGCTATCAGTAGGCAATGGGATTAATAGAGGCCTCCCTTACGGAGGCATGTGTCCAGGCAGGCACCCACCAATCCTCCGGGGCAGCTCAGGGCACCCAGGGACCTAGTGTGGGTATCTCTGGGGCGGGGACTGTCAGTCAGTCAGCAAGACTGTGTGTCAGTGCAAATGGTGGGACAGGGGCCTGGCGGACCTTGGTCCCCAGCCCTGGATCTCAGATGCCAGCCCCATGCCCAGACACACACCAATCTGCCCATAACCCCTTGGCCCGGCTGACCTGCACCTGCTTTGGCCTGGGGCTCTGGCTCTGGTGGCTGGCCACCACCCCTCAAGGTCAAGTTGAGAGTGGGGGTCATGGCTGCTGGTCAACTGGATGGGCGGGGTCCCCGTGGCCTAGCAACCACAGGAGCCCTCTGTGATGTCCTAGCCCCTGGCATTCTGTGCTGGCCACACTGGCACTGGGCAGCCCAACTGCCCTGCCACTCGGTCAGCCAGCAGCGCCCAGACGCCTGGGCCCTGACACAGAGGGACGGAAGGATGGGAAGCCAGTGCTGACCGACAAGGGACCTAAGGGCTGGCAGCCAAGAGAAGACAGGTGGAGTTGTGCCCGGGATCCAGGGAGCCCAGGCCAGAGCTGCCTGCATGCCTGCCTGCCTTCCTGGATGTCTGTATGTTGCCTTTGTCCAGGTAGGTTTCTCAGGTCCCCTCCACTCCTGTCCTCTCCTGTCCTCTCCTGTCCTCTCCTGCCCTCACCATCCTCTCCCCTCTCCTCTCCTCTGCACTTTGCTTCTCTCCTTTGTCTGTCTTCTCTTGCGGGTGCCCTGCTCAACAGCTCCAGCACTTGTGATGGTTCTCCAGTGACAGCTGTTCGCAACCCCTTCCACCCCCTCCCTGCCCCAGAGGTGACCCAACTCACAGATCTCCAGCTCACCACACCCACACCCCCCAACACATTCCCTGGTTCAGCCCCTCTGCCCTATTCAGCCGAACTCGCCCCTTTGCAACCTACCTATGCATCCTGGTTTGTCTTCACCATTCAAGGAGAGATCTCCTTTTGTACTTAGCTTGGTTGACTGGTGGATGGATGGATGGATGGATGGATGGATGGATGGCTGGCTGGCTGGATGGATGGATGCATGGATGGATGGATGGATGGATGTATAGATTGATGGGTGGATGGATGGATGCATGGATAGCTCAATGTATTGGTTTTGTAGAGGCAGAGTACCATCTAGGGGTACTTGAGACCGCTGGTGTCAGAGCCAGAGTCTATGTCAAATGTAAAACATTAATTCATCAATAACAAAAATGAATAAGCACTTAATAAATAAATAAATAAATAAATAAATAAATATAAAAACTGGGTTAAAAAATACATGGCGTCTTTGCCTTTCTGCATATGCTATGCTATGAGGATCTTAACAAGGAAAGCATTGTCCTGAGTAGCCCCATTGAAGTAGTGGAATATTTCCTTTTCCTTTTTCTTTTTTTACTTTCAATTTTCTTGATTATTTACTGGAATAAATAGACAGGAATTGAGAGGGAAGGGAGGGATAGAGAGTTTGTGACACAGAGAGAGTCACCTGTAGCATTTCTGCACCACTTGTAAAGACTTCCCCCGGCAGGTGGGGACCAGGGTCTTGAAGCCCAGTCCCCCTGCATTGTAACATGAGTGCTTAACTGGGTGTGGCACCACCTGGTACCCTTGATGGGACACTTTTTTTTTAGCAATGAAAAGAAATTCTCGTGGCAAGGTAATAAATAAATGAAGAAATAAACAAAAGTGCATTTACATTAACTCTGGAAGCACACAGGGACATATACATCTCTGTTACCTGTATTACTTATTCGTTGATTGATTGATTGATTGCCTCAAGGGGTTATTGCCTCAGCTCAGTGCCTGCGCCACAAATAATCCACAGCCCCTGCACTCTTTTATTCCCCTTTCGCTGCCCTTGTTGCTTGGTCACTGTGGTGGTTATTGTTGTGGTTGTTGTTGTTGTTTTGACCTTGCATCAGACACAGAGAAAAGGAGAGAGCAGGGGAAATACAGAGTGGGAGAGAAAGATAGAGCCCCTAAAGACCAGCTTCACACCCTGTAAAGCGACTCCCCTGCAGGTGGGGGTCTGGGCACCAGACCCCAGACCCTTCCACCTGTCCCCTCTTTTCGAGAGCGCCACAAGGCCTTAACCCTCTGACATACAGCCAAACCTCCCTGGATTTACTTTTGAAGGCAATATGACCTGCCTCGTTTAAAATCTCCTTATCCTGAGGGTCAGTCCTGGAGACAGTGTCATGACAGGACACACGGAGATCTCTGGTATCAGAGAGCACCTGGAACAGCAGCTGGGGCTCTAGTGCCAGGGCAGGAGTAAACTCCCCATCCACCGTCCACGGAGTCCACCTGCCTGCATTTTGGTCCTTTTCCCTCCAAAAAAGATCTTTCCCTTTTTCCACTGAGAAACAAGCAGCAGACAGGTTACCCAGGCAGGGGGAAAAATAATAAATAAAAAACCTTTTTTTTTTTTTTTTTTTTTTTTTTTTTTTACCCGTAGCGAATGACCATCTTCTGGGAAGTACAGGTTTTGAACCTGAAAACCCTGTCTTTCTGTGTCCTAGTCCACAGAAAGAGCCACTAGCCCAGCCAGATCTCACTCTCAGATGGAGTGTTTTTGCCAGTCAAAAGTCTGCACAGCGCACTAGGGATTGGGCGGCCTGAGAACCAAATGTTACATTGTAGATGGACTGTTTGCAGTTCTTGCTCCCCAGGACATTGGACTTTCTCAACTCCCTCCCCTACAGCATGCAAAAAAGGTTCTTGACCAACCATAGAGCAAATGGAGTAGGGGCGAGTGGAGCTTGTTGCATGTCTGTGCTGCTCATGCCCAGGTGTCTGTGGGGGGCCGTGGCAGAGGCTGTAAGGGGGCTAGGGGGCAGAAGGAGACTGTTTCAGAGGCAGGCTGCAGGCACGGGAGCCCGTGAGTGTGTGCAGGGCAGTGTGTGTGGGTGTGGTGGCAGGGGGTTAGGGCAGGTCCCCCTGCTGGACGGTGAGATGGCAGCTGGGCTGGCTCTGGGCCCCCAGGGCTGAAGCGCAGAAGCAGGGTGGCAGTAAAGTAGTGGAGGGAGGCACACAGTAGATGTTAGTTGGGGAGCCTGGGGAGAGAGGGCAAGGGGAAAGGGGGCATCCTTGTGGAGGGGTCTGGAGTAGAGAGTGGGGGGAGCTGGAGGCGTGGAAGGTCCCAGGAACCAGGGATTGACAGGAACAGATTCCTGCACCCACCCACTGGATAGAAGCTGCAGCAGCCAGAGCAGCAGCCCTGGCTTGCCTAGACCAAGGGCCCTGAGTGAGTCCCTCTGAGGATGAGGAAGAGAAGGAGGAGGAGGTGGAGGAGGAGGAGGAGGAGGAGGAGGAGGAGGAGGAAGTAGAGGAGGAGGAGGAGGAGGAGCAGGAGGAGGAGGAGGGGCAGGAGGGCAGCTATCAGTAGGCAATGGGATTAATAGAGGCCTCCCTTACGGAGGCATGTGTCCAGGCAGGCACCCACCAATCCTCCGGGGCAGCTCAGGGCACCCAGGGACCTGGTGTGGGTATCTCTGGGGCGGGGACTGTCAGTCAGTCAGCAAGACTGTGTGTCAGTGCAAATGGTGGGACAGGGGCCTGGCGGACCTTGGTCCCCAGCCCTGGATCTCAGATGCCAGCCCCATGCCCAGACACACACCAATCTGCCCATAACCCCTTGGCCCGGCTGACCTGCACCTGCTTTGGCCTGGGGCTCTGGCTCTGGTGGCTGGCCACCACCCCTCAAGGTCAAGTTGAGAGTGGGGGTCATGGCTGCTGGTCAACTGGATGGGCGGGGTCCCCGTGGCCTAGCAACCACAGGAGCCCTCTGTGATGTCCTAGCCCCTGGCATTCTGTGCTGGCCACACTGGCACTGGGCAGCCCAACTGCCCTGCCACTCGGTCAGCCAGCAGCGCCCAGACGCCTGGGCCCTGACACAGAGGGACGGAAGGATGGGAAGCCAGTGCTGACCGACAAGGGACCTAAGGGCTGGCAGCCAAGAGAAGACAGGTGGAGTTGTGCCCGGGATCCAGGGAGCCCAGGCCAGAGCTGCCTGCATGCCTGCCTGCCCTCCTGGATGTCTGTATGTTGCCTTTGTCCAGGTAGGTTTCTCAGGTCCCCTCCACTCCTGTCCTCTCCTGTCCTCTCCTGTCCTCTCCTGCCCTCACCATCCTCTCCCCTCTCCTCTCCTCTGCACTTTGCTTCTCTCCTTTGTCTGTCTTCTCTTGCGGGTGCCCTGCTCAACAGCTCCAGCACTTGTGATGGTTCTCCAGTGACAGCTGTTCGCAACCCCTTCCACCCCCTCCCTGCCCCAGAGGTGACCCAACTCACAGATCTCCAGCTCACCACACCCACACCCCCCAACACATTCCCTGGTTCAGCCCCTCTGCCCTATTCAGCCGAACTCGCCCCTTTGCAACCTACCTATGCATCCTGGTTTGTCTTCACCATTCAAGGAGAGATCTCCTTTTGTACTTAGCTTGGTTGACTGGTGGATGGATGGATGGATGGATGGATGGATGGCTGGCTGGCTGGCTGGATGGATGGATGCATGGATGGATGGATGGATGGATGTATAGATTGATGGGTGGATGGATGGATGCATGGATAGCTCAATGTATTGGTTTTGTAGAGGCAGAGTACCATCTAGGGGTACTTGAGACCGCTGGTGTCAGAGCCAGAGTCTATGTCAAATGTAAAACATTAATTCATCAATAACAAAAATGAATAAGCACTTAATAAATAAATAAATAAATAAATAAATAAATATAAAAACTGGGTTAAAAAATACATGGCGTCTTTGCCTTTCTGCATATGCTATGCTATGAGGATCTTAACAAGGAAAGCATTGTCCTGAGTAGCCCCATTGAAGTAGTGGAATATTTCCTTTTCCTTTTTCTTTTTTTACTTTCAATTTTCTTGATTATTTACTGGAATAAATAGACAGGAATTGAGAGGGAAGGGAGGGATAGAGAGTTTGTGACACAGAGAGAGTCACCTGTAGCATTTCTGCACCACTTGTAAAGACTTCCCCCGGCAGGTGGGGACCAGGGTCTTGAAGCCCAGTCCCCCTGCATTGTAACATGAGTGCTTAACTGGGTGTGGCACCACCTGGTACCCTTGATGGGACACTTTTTTTTTAGCAATGAAAAGAAATTCTCGTGGCAAGGTAATAAATAAATGAAGAAATAAACAAAAGTGCATTTACATTAACTCTGGAAGCACACAGGGACATATACATCTCTGTTACCTGTATTACTTATTCGTTGATTGATTGATTGATTGCCTCAAGGGGTTATTGCCTCAGCTCAGTGCCTGCGCCACAAATAATCCACAGCCCCTGCACTCTTTTATTCCCCTTTCGCTGCCCTTGTTGCTTGGTCACTGTGGTGGTTATTGTTGTGGTTGTTGTTGTTGTTTTGACCTTGCATCAGACACAGAGAAAAGGAGAGAGCAGGGGAAATACAGAGTGGGAGAGAAAGATAGAGCCCCTAAAGACCAGCTTCACACCCTGTAAAGCGACTCCCCTGCAGGTGGGGGTCTGGGCACCAGACCCCAGACCCTTCCACCTGTCCCCTCTTTTCGAGAGCGCCACAAGGCCTTAACCCTCTGACATACAGCCAAACCTCCCTGGATTTACTTTTGAAGGCAATATGACCTGCCTCGTTTAAAATCTCCTTATCCTGAGGGTCAGTCCTGGAGACAGTGTCATGACAGGACACACGGAGATCTCTGGTATCAGAGAGCACCTGGAACAGCAGCTGGGGCTCTAGTGCCAGGGCAGGAGTAAACTCCCCATCCACCGTCCACGGAGTCCACCTGCCTGCATTTTGGTCCTTTTCCCTCCAAAAAAGATCTTTCCCTTTTTCCACTGAGAAACAAGCAGCAGACAGGTTACCCAGGCAGGGGGAAAAATAATAAATAAAAAACCTTTTTTTTTTTTTTTTTTTTTTTTTTTTTTTACCCGTAGCGAATGACCATCTTCTGGGAAGTACAGGTTTTGAACCTGAAAACCCTGTCTTTCTGTGTCCTAGTCCACAGAAAGAGCCACTAGCCCAGCCAGATCTCACTCTCAGATGGAGTGTTTTTGCCAGTCAAAAGTCTGCACAGCGCACTAGGGATTGGGCGGCCTGAGAACCAAATGTTACATTGTAGATGGACTGTTTGCAGTTCTTGCTCCCCAGGACATTGGACTTTCTCAACTCCCTCCCCTACAGCATGCAAAAAAGGTTCTTGACCAACCATAGAGCAAATGGAGTAGGGGCGAGTGGAGCTTGTTGCATGTCTGTGCTGCTCATGCCCAGGTGTCTGTGGGGGGCCGTGGCAGAGGCTGTAAGGGGGCTAGGGGGCAGAAGGAGACTGTTTCAGAGGCAGGCTGCAGGCACGGGAGCCCGTGAGTGTGTGCAGGGCAGTGTGTGTGGGTGTGGTGGCAGGGGGTTAGGGCAGGTCCCCCTGCTGGACGGTGAGATGGCAGCTGGGCTGGCTCTGGGCCCCCAGGGCTGAAGCGCAGAAGCAGGGTGGCAGTAAAGTAGTGGAGGGAGGCACACAGTAGATGTTAGTTGGGGAGCCTGGGGAGAGAGGGCAAGGGGAAAGGGGGCATCCTTGTGGAGGGGTCTGGAGTAGAGAGTGGGGGGAGCTGGAGGCGTGGAAGGTCCCAGGAACCAGGGATTGACAGGAACAGATTCCTGCACCCACCCACTGGATAGAAGCTGCAGCAGCCAGAGCAGCAGCCCTGGCTTGCCTAGACCAAGGGCCCTGAGTGAGTCCCTCTGAGGATGAGGAAGAGAAGGAGGAGGAGGTGGAGGAGGAGGAGGAGGAGGAGGAGGAGGAGGAAGTAGAGGAGGAGGAGGAGGAGGAGCAGGAGGAGGAGGAGGGGCAGGAGGGCAGCTATCAGTAGGCAATGGGATTAATAGAGGCCTCCCTTACGGAGGCATGTGTCCAGGCAGGCACCCACCAATCCTCCGGGGCAGCTCAGGGCACCCAGGGACCTGGTGTGGGTATCTCTGGGGCGGGGACTGTCAGTCAGTCAGCAAGACTGTGTGTCAGTGCAAATGGTGGGACAGGGGCCTGGCGGACCTTGGTCCCCAGCCCTGGATCTCAGATGCCAGCCCCATGCCCAGACACACACCAATCTGCCCATAACCCCTTGGCCCGGCTGACCTGCACCTGCTTTGGCCTGGGGCTCTGGCTCTGGTGGCTGGCCACCACCCCTCAAGGTCAAGTTGAGAGTGGGGGTCATGGCTGCTGGTCAACTGGATGGGCGGGGTCCCCGTGGCCTAGCAACCACAGGAGCCCTCTGTGATGTCCTAGCCCCTGGCATTCTGTGCTGGCCACACTGGCACTGGGCAGCCCAACTGCCCTGCCACTCGGTCAGCCAGCAGCGCCCAGACGCCTGGGCCCTGACACAGAGGGACGGAAGGATGGGAAGCCAGTGCTGACCGACAAGGGACCTAAGGGCTGGCAGCCAAGAGAAGACAGGTGGAGTTGTGCCCGGGATCCAGGGAGCCCAGGCCAGAGCTGCCTGCATGCCTGCCTGCCCTCCTGGATGTCTGTATGTTGCCTTTGTCCAGGTAGGTTTCTCAGGTCCCCTCCACTCCTGTCCTCTCCTGTCCTCTCCTGTCCTCTCCTGCCCTCACCATCCTCTCCCCTCTCCTCTCCTCTGCACTTTGCTTCTCTCCTTTGTCTGTCTTCTCTTGCGGGTGCCCTGCTCAACAGCTCCAGCACTTGTGATGGTTCTCCAGTGACAGCTGTTCGCAACCCCTTCCACCCCCTCCCTGCCCCAGAGGTGACCCAACTCACAGATCTCCAGCTCACCACACCCACACCCCCCAACACATTCCCTGGTTCAGCCCCTCTGCCCTATTCAGCCGAACTCGCCCCTTTGCAACCTACCTATGCATCCTGGTTTGTCTTCACCATTCAAGGAGAGATCTCCTTTTGTACTTAGCTTGGTTGACTGGTGGATGGATGGATGGATGGATGGATGGATGGCTGGCTGGCTGGCTGGATGGATGGATGCATGGATGGATGGATGGATGGATGTATAGATTGATGGGTGGATGGATGGATGCATGGATAGCTCAATGTATTGGTTTTGTAGAGGCAGAGTACCATCTAGGGGTACTTGAGACCGCTGGTGTCAGAGCCAGAGTCTATGTCAAATGTAAAACATTAATTCATCAATAACAAAAATGAATAAGCACTTAATAAATAAATAAATAAATAAATAAATAAATATAAAAACTGGGTTAAAAAATACATGGCGTCTTTGCCTTTCTGCATATGCTATGCTATGAGGATCTTAACAAGGAAAGCATTGTCCTGAGTAGCCCCATTGAAGTAGTGGAATATTTCCTTTTCCTTTTTCTTTTTTTACTTTCAATTTTCTTGATTATTTACTGGAATAAATAGACAGGAATTGAGAGGGAAGGGAGGGATAGAGAGTTTGTGACACAGAGAGAGTCACCTGTAGCATTTCTGCACCACTTGTAAAGACTTCCCCCGGCAGGTGGGGACCAGGGTCTTGAAGCCCAGTCCCCCTGCATTGTAACATGAGTGCTTAACTGGGTGTGGCACCACCTGGTACCCTTGATGGGACACTTTTTTTTTAGCAATGAAAAGAAATTCTCGTGGCAAGGTAATAAATAAATGAAGAAATAAACAAAAGTGCATTTACATTAACTCTGGAAGCACACAGGGACATATACATCTCTGTTACCTGTATTACTTATTCGTTGATTGATTGATTGATTGCCTCAAGGGGTTATTGCCTCAGCTCAGTGCCTGCGCCACAAATAATCCACAGCCCCTGCACTCTTTTATTCCCCTTTCGCTGCCCTTGTTGCTTGGTCACTGTGGTGGTTATTGTTGTGGTTGTTGTTGTTGTTTTGACCTTGCATCAGACACAGAGAAAAGGAGAGAGCAGGGGAAATACAGAGTGGGAGAGAAAGATAGAGCCCCTAAAGACCAGCTTCACACCCTGTAAAGCGACTCCCCTGCAGGTGGGGGTCTGGGCACCAGACCCCAGACCCTTCCACCTGTCCCCTCTTTTCGAGAGCGCCACAAGGCCTTAACCCTCTGACATACAGCCAAACCTCCCTGGATTTACTTTTGAAGGCAATATGACCTGCCTCGTTTAAAATCTCCTTATCCTGAGGGTCAGTCCTGGAGACAGTGTCATGACACGACACACGGAGATCTCTGGTATCAGAGAGCACCTGGAACAGCAGCTGGGGCTCTAGTGCCAGGGCAGGAGTAAACTCCCCATCCACCGTCCACGGAGTCCACCTGCCTGCATTTTGGTCCTTTTCCCTCCAAAAAAGATCTTTCCCTTTTTCCACTGAGAAACAAGCAGCAGACAGGTTACCCAGGCAGGGGGAAAAATAATAAATAAAAAACCTTTTTTTTTTTTTTTTTTTTTTTTTTTTTTTACCCTTAGCGAATGACCATCTTCTGGGAAGTACAGGTTTTGAACCTGAAAACCCTGTCTTTCTGTGTCCTAGTCCACAGAAAGAGCCACTAGCCCAGCCAGATCTCACTCTCAGATGGAGTGTTTTTGCCAGTCAAAAGTCTGCACAGCGCACTAGGGATTGGGCGGCCTGAGAACCAAATGTTACATTGTAGATGGACTGTTTGCAGTTCTTGCTCCCCAGGACATTGGACTTTCTCAACTCCCTCCCCTACAGCATGCAAAAAAGGTTCTTGACCAACCATAGAGCAAATGGAGTAGGGGCGAGTGGAGCTTGTTGCATGTCTGTGCTGCTCATGCCCAGGTGTCTGTGGGGTGCCGTGGCAGAGGCTGTAAGGGGGCTAGGGGGCAGAAGGAGACTGTTTCAGAGGCAGGCTGCAGGCACGGGAGCCCGTGAGTGTGTGCAGGGCAGTGTGTGTGGGTGTGGTGGCAGGGGGTTAGGGCAGGTCCCCCTGCTGGACGGTGAGATGGCAGCTGGGCTGGCTCTGGGCCCCCAGGGCTGAAGCGCAGAAGCAGGGTGGCAGTAAAGTAGTGCAGGGAGGCACACAGTAGATGTTAGTTGGGGAGCCTGGGGAGAGAGGGCAAGGGGAAAGGGGGCATCCTTGTGGAGGGGTCTGGAGTAGAGAGTGGGGGGAGCTGGAGGCGTGGAAGGTCCCAGGAACCAGGGATTGACAGGAACAGATTCCTGCACCCACCCACTGGATAGAAGCTGCAGCAGCCAGAGCAGCAGCCCTGGCTTGCCTAGACCAAGGGCCCTGAGTGAGTCCCTCTGAGGATGAGGAAGAGAAGGAGGAGGAGGTGGAGGAGGAGGAGGAGGAGGAGGAGGAGGAGGAGGAAGAAGAGGAGGAGGAGGAGGAGGAGCAGGAGGAGGAGGAGGGGCAGGAGGGCAGCTATCAGTAGGCAATGGGATTAATAGAGGCCTCCCTTACGGAGGCATGTGTCCAGGCAGGCACCCACCAATCCTCCGGGGCAGCTCAGGGCACCCAGGGACCTAGTGTGGGTATCTCTGGGGCGGGGACTGTCAGTCAGTCAGCAAGACTGTGTGTCAGTGCAAATGGTGGGACAGGGGCCTGGCGGACCTTGGTCCCCAGCCCTGGATCTCAGATGCCAGCCCCATGCCCAGACACACACCAATCTGCCCATAACCCCTTGGCCCGGCTGACCTGCACCTGCTTTGGCCTGGGGCTCTGGCTCTGGTGGCTGGCCACCACCCCTCAAGGTCAAGTTGAGAGTGGGGGTCATGGCTGCTGGTCAACTGGATGGGCGGGGTCCCCGTGGCCTAGCAACCACAGGAGCCCTCTGTGATGTCCTAGCCCCTGGCATTCTGTGCTGGCCACACTGGCACTGGGCAGCCCAACTGCCCTGCCACTCGGTCAGCCAGCAGCGCCCAGACGCCTGGGCCCTGACACAGAGGGACGGAAGGATGGGAAGCCAGTGCTGACCGACAAGGGACCTAAGGGCTGGCAGCCAAGAGAAGACAGGTGGAGTTGTGCCCGGGATCCAGGGAGCCCAGGCCAGAGCTGCCTGCATGCCTGCCTGCCCTCCTGGATGTCTGTATGTTGCCTTTGTCCAGGTAGGTTTCTCAGGTCCCCTCCACTCCTGTCCTCTCCTGTCCTCTCCTGTCCTCTCCTGCCCTCACCATCCTCTCCCCTCTCCTCTCCTCTGCACTTTGCTTCTCTCCTTTGTCTGTCTTCTCTTGCGGGTGCCCTGCTCAACAGCTCCAGCACTTGTGATGGTTCTCCAGTGACAGCTGTTCGCAACCCCTTCCACCCCCTCCCTGCCCCAGAGGTGACCCAACTCACAGATCTCCAGCTCACCACACCCACACCCCCCAACACATTCCCTGGTTCAGCCCCTCTGCCCTATTCAGCCGAACTCGCCCCTTTGCAACCTACCTATGCATCCTGGTTTGTCTTCACCATTCAAGGAGAGATCTCCTTTTGTACTTAGCTTGGTTGACTGGTGGATGGATGGATGGATGGATGGATGGATGGATGGATGGCTGGCTGGCTGGCTGGATGGATGGATGCATGGATGGATGGATGGATCGATGTATAGATTGATGGGTGGATGGATGGATGCATGGATAGCTCAATGTATTGGTTTTGTAGAGGCAGAGTACCATCTAGGGGTACTTGAGACCGCTGGTGTCAGAGCCAGAGTCTATGTCAAATGTAAAACATTAATTCATCAATAACAAAAATGAATAAGCACTTAATAAATAAATAAATAAATATAAAAACTGGGTTAAAAAATACATGGCGTCTTTGCCTTTCTGCATATGCTATGCTATGAGGATCTTAACAAGGAAAGCATTGTCCTGAGTAGCCCCATTGAAGTAGTGGAATATTTCCTTTTCCTTTTTCTTTTTTTACTTTCAATTTTCTTGATTATTTACTGGAATAAATAGACAGGAATTGAGAGGGAAGGGAGGGATAGAGAGTTTGTGACACAGAGAGAGTCACCTGTAGCATTTCTGCACCACTTGTAAAGACTTCCCCCGGCAGGTGGGGACCAGGGTCTTGAAGCCCAGTCCCCCTGCATTGTAACATGAGTGCTTAACTGGGTGTGGCACCACCTGGTACCCTTGATGGGACACTTTTTTTTTAGCAATGAAAAGAAATTCTCGTGGCAAGGTAATAAATAAATGAAGAAATAAACAAAAGTGCATTTACATTAACTCTGGAAGCACACAGGGACATATACATCTCTGTTACCTGTATTACTTATTCGTTGATTGATTGATTGATTGCCTCAAGGGGTTATTGCCTCAGCTCAGTGCCTGCGCCACAAATAATCCACAGCCCCTGCACTCTTTTATTCCCCTTTCGCTGCCCTTGTTGCTTGGTCACTGTGGTGGTTATTGTTGTGGTTGTTGTTGTTGTTTTGACCTTGCATCAGACACAGAGAAAAGGAGAGAGCAGGGGAAATACAGAGTGGGAGAGAAAGATAGAGCCCCTAAAGACCAGCTTCACACCCTGTAAAGCGACTCCCCTGCAGGTGGGGGTCTGGGCACCAGACCCCAGACCCTTCCACCTGTCCCCTCTTTTAGAGAGCGCCACAAGGCCTTAACCCTCTGACATACAGCCAAACCTCCCTGGATTTACTTTTGAAGGCAATATGACCTGCCTCGTTTAAAATCTCCTTATCCTGAGGGTCAGTCCTGGAGACAGTGTCATGACACGACACACGGAGATCTCTGGTATCAGAGAGCACCTGGAACAGCAGCTGGGGCTCTAGTGCCAGGGCAGGAGTAAACTCCCCATCCACCGTCCACGGAGTCCACCTGCCTGCATTTTGGTCCTTTTCCCTCCAAAAAAGATCTTTCCCTTTTTCCACTGAGAAACAAGCAGCAGACAGGTTACCCAGGCAGGGGGAAAAATAATAAATAAAAAACCTTTTTTTTTTTTTTTTTTTTTTTTTTTTTACCCGTAGCGAATGACCATCTTCTGGGAAGTACAGGTTTTGAACCTGAAAACCCTGTCTTTCTGTGTCCTAGTCCACAGAAAGAGCCACTAGCCCAGCCAGATCTCACTCTCAGATGGAGTGTTTTTGCCAGTCAAAAGTCTGCACAGCGCACTAGGGATTGGGCGGCCTGAGAACCAAATGTTACATTGTAGATGGACTGTTTGCAGTTCTTGCTCCCCAGGACATTGGACTTTCTCAACTCCCTCCCCTACAGCATGCAAAAAAGGTTCTTGACCAACCATAGAGCAAATGGAGTAGGGGCGAGTGGAGCTTGTTGCATGTCTGTGCTGCTCATGCCCAGGTGTCTGTGGGGGGCCGTGGCAGAGGCTGTAAGGGGGCTAGGGGGCAGAAGGAGACTGTTTCAGAGGCAGGCTGCAGGCACGGGAGCCCGTGAGTGTGTGCAGGGCAGTGTGAGTGGGTGTGATGGCAGGGGGTTAGGGCAGGTCCCCCGGCTGGACGGTGAGATGGCAGCTGGGCTGGCTCTGGGCCCCCAGGGCTGAAGCGCAGAAGCAGGGTGGCAGTAAAGTAGTGCAGGGAGGCACACAGTAGATGTTAGTTGGGGAGCCTGGGGAGAGAGGGCAAGGGGAAAGGGGGCATCCTTGTGGAGGGGTCTGGAGTAGAGAGTGGGGGGAGCTGGAGGCGTGGAAGGTCCCAGGAACCAGGGATTGACAGGAACAGATTCCTGCACCCACCCACTGGATAGAAGCTGCAGCAGCCAGAGCAGCAGCCCTGGCTTGCCTAGACCAAGGGCCCTGAGTGAGTCCCTCTGAGGATGAGGAAGAGAAGGAGGAGGAGGAGGAGGAGGAGGAGGAGGAAGAAGAGGAGGAGGAGGAGGAGGAGCAGGAGGAGGAGGAGGGGCAGGAGGGCAGCTATCAGTAGGCAATGGGATTAATAGAGGCCTCCCTTACGGAGGCATGTGTCCAGGCAGGCACCCACCAATCCTCCGGGGCAGCTCAGGGCACCCAGGGACCTAGTGTGGGTATCTCTGGGGCGGGGACTGTCAGTCAGTCAGCAAGACTGTGTGTCAGTGCAAATGGTGGGACAGGGGCCTGGCGGACCTTGGTCCCCAGCCCTGGATCTCAGATGCCAGCCCCATGCCCAGACACACACCAATCTGCCCATAACCCCTTGGCCCGGCTGACCTGCACCTGCTTTGGCCTGGGGCTCTGGCTCTGGTGGCTGGCCACCACCCCTCAAGGTCAAGTTGAGAGTGGGGGTCATGGCTGCTGGTCAACTGGATGGGCGGGGTCCCCGTGGCCTAGCAACCACAGGAGCCCTCTGTGATGTCCTAGCCCCTGGCATTCTGTGCTGGCCACACTGGCACTGGGCAGCCCAACTGCCCTGCCACTCGGTCAGCCAGCAGCGCCCAGACGCCTGGGCCCTGACACAGAGGGACGGAAGGATGGGAAGCCAGTGCTGACCGACAAGGGACCTAAGGGCTGGCAGCCAAGAGAAGACAGGTGGAGTTGTGCCCGGGATCCAGGGAGCCCAGGCCAGAGCTGCCTGCATGCCTGCCTGCCCTCCTGGATGTCTGTATGTTGCCTTTGTCCAGGTAGGTTTCTCAGGTCCCCTCCACTCCTGTCCTCTCCTGTCCTCTCCTGTCCTCTCCTGCCCTCACCATCCTCTCCCCTCTCCTCTCCTCTGCACTTTGCTTCTCTCCTTTGTCTGTCTTCTCTTGCGGGTGCCCTGCTCAACAGCTCCAGCACTTGTGATGGTTCTCCAGTGACAGCTGTTCGCAACCCCTTCCACCCCCTCCCTGCCCCAGAGGTGACCCAACTCACAGATCTCCAGCTCACCACACCCACACCCCCCAACACATTCCCTGGTTCAGCCCCTCTGCCCTATTCAGCCGAACTCGCCCCTTTGCAACCTACCTATGCATCCTGGTTTGTCTTCACCATTCAAGGAGAGATCTCCTTTTGTACTTAGCTTGGTTGACTGGTGGATGGATGGATGGATGGATGGATGGATGGATGGCTGGCTGGCTGGATGGATGGATGCATGGATGGATGGATGGATGGATGTATAGATTGATGGGTGGATGGATGGATGCATGGATAGCTCAATGTATTGGTTTTGTAGAGGCAGAGTACCATCTAGGGGTACTTGAGACCGCTGGTGTCAGAGCCAGAGTCTATGTCAAATGTAAAACATTAATTCATCAATAACAAAAATGAATAAGCACTTAATAAATAAATAAATAAATATAAAAACTGGGTTAAAAAATACATGGCGTCTTTGCCTTTCTGCATATGCTATGCTATGAGGATCTTAACAAGGAAAGCATTGTCCTGAGTAGCCCCATTGAAGTAGTGGAATATTTCCTTTTCCTTTTTCTTTTTTTACTTTCAATTTTCTTGATTATTTACTGGAATAAATAGACAGGAATTGAGAGGGAAGGGAGGGATAGAGAGTTTGTGACACAGAGAGAGTCACCTGTAGCATTTCTGCACCACTTGTAAAGACTTCCCCCGGCAGGTGGGGACCAGGGTCTTGAAGCCCAGTCCCCCTGCATTGTAACATGAGTGCTTAACTGGGTGTGGCACCACCTGGTACCCTTGATGGGACACTTTTTTTTTAGCAATGAAAAGAAATTCTCGTGGCAAGGTAATAAATAAATGAAGAAATAAACAAAAGTGCATTTACATTAACTCTGGAAGCACACAGGGACATATACATCTCTGTTACCTGTATTACTTATTCGTTGATTGATTGATTGATTGCCTCAAGGGGTTATTGCCTCAGCTCAGTGCCTGCGCCACAAATAATCCACAGCCCCTGCACTCTTTTATTCCCCTTTCGCTGCCCTTGTTGCTTGGTCACTGTGGTGGTTATTGTTGTGGTTGTTGTTGTTGTTTTGACCTTGCATCAGACACAGAGAAAAGGAGAGAGCAGGGGAAATACAGAGTGGGAGAGAAAGATAGAGCCCCTAAAGACCAGCTTCACACCCTGTAAAGCGACTCCCCTGCAGGTGGGGGTCTGGGCACCAGACCCCAGACCCTTCCACCTGTCCCCTCTTTTCGAGAGCGCCACAAGGCCTTAACCCTCTGACATACAGCCAAACCTCCCTGGATTTACTTTTGAAGGCAATATGACCTGCCTCGTTTAAAATCTCCTTATCCTGAGGGTCAGTCCTGGAGACAGTGTCATGACACGACACACGGAGATCTCTGGTATCAGAGAGCACCTGGAACAGCAGCTGGGGCTCTAGTGCCAGGGCAGGAGTAAACTCCCCATCCACCGTCCACGGAGTCCACCTGCCTGCATTTTGGTCCTTTTCCCTCCAAAAAAGATCTTTCCCTTTTTCCACTGAGAAACAAGCAGCAGACAGGTTACCCAGGCAGGGGGAAAAATAATAAATAAAAAACCTTTTTTTTTTTTTTTTTTTTTTTTTTTTACCCGTAGCGAATGACCATCTTCTGGGAAGTACAGGTTTTGAACCTGAAAACCCTGTCTTTCTGTGTCCTAGTCCACAGAAAGAGCCACTAGCCCAGCCAGATCTCACTCTCAGATGGAGTGTTTTTGCCAGTCAAAAGTCTGCACAGCGCACTAGGGATTGGGCGGCCTGAGAACCAAATGTTACATTGTAGATGGACTGTTTGCAGTTCTTGCTCCCCAGGACATTGGACTTTCTCAACTCCCTCCCCTACAGCATGCAAAAAAGGTTCTTGACCAACCATAGAGCAAATGGAGTAGGGGCGAGTGGAGCTTGTTGCATGTCTGTGCTGCTCATGCCCAGGTGTCTGTGGGGGGCCGTGGCAGAGGCTGTAAGGGGGCTAGGGGGCAGAAGGAGACTGTTTCAGAGGCAGGCTGCAGGCACGGGAGCCCGTGAGTGTGTGCAGGGCAGTGTGTGTGGGTGTGGTGGCAGGGGGTTAGGGCAGGTCCCCCGGCTGGACGGTGAGATGGCAGCTGGGCTGGCTCTGGGCCCCCAGGGCTGAAGCGCAGAAGCAGGGTGGCAGTAAAGTAGTGCAGGGAGGCACACAGTAGATGTTAGTTGGGGATCCTGGGGAGAGAGGGCAAGGGGAAAGGGGGCATCCTTGTGGAGGGGTCTGGAGTAGAGAGTGGGGGGAGCTGGAGGCGTGGAAGGTCCCAGGAACCAGGGATTGACAGGAACAGATTCCTGCACCCACCCACTGGATAGAAGCTGCAGCAGCCAGAGCAGCAGCCCTGGCTTGCCTAGACCAAGGGCCCTGAGTGAGTCCCTCTGAGGATGAGGAAGAGAAGGAGGAGGAGGTGGAGGAGGAGGAGGAGGAGGAGGAGGAGGAGGAGGAGGAGGAAGAAGAGGAGGAGGAGGAGGAGGAGCAGGAGGAGGAGGAGGGGCAGGAGGGCAGCTATCAGTAGGCAATGGGATTAATAGAGGCCTCCCTTACGGAGGCATGTGTCCAGGCAGGCACCCACCAATCCTCCGGGGCAGCTCAGGGCACCCAGGGACCTAGTGTGGGTATCTCTGGGGCGGGGACTGTCAGTCAGTCAGCAAGACTGTGTGTCAGTGCAAATGGTGGGACAGGGGCCTGGCGGACCTTGGTCCCCAGCCCTGGATCTCAGATGCCAGCCCCATGCCCAGACACACACCAATCTGCCCATAACCCCTTGGCCCGGCTGACCTGCACCTGCTTTGGCCTGGGGCTCTGGCTCTGGTGGCTGGCCACCACCCCTCAAGGTCAAGTTGAGAGTGGGGGTCATGGCTGCTGGTCAACTGGATGGGCGGGGTCCCCGTGGCCTAGCAACCACAGGAGCCCTCTGTGATGTCCTAGCCCCTGGCATTCTGTGCTGGCCACACTGGCACTGGGCAGCCCAACTGCCCTGCCACTCGGTCAGCCAGCAGCGCCCAGACGCCTGGGCCCTGACACAGAGGGACGGAAGGATGGGAAGCCAGTGCTGACCGACAAGGGACCTAAGGGCTGGCAGCCAAGAGAAGACAGGTGGAGTTGTGCCCGGGATCCAGGGAGCCCAGGCCAGAGCTGCCTGCATGCCTGCCTGCCCTCCTGGATGTCTGTATGTTGCCTTTGTCCAGGTAGGTTTCTCAGGTCCCCTCCACTCCTGTCCTCTCCTGTCCTCTCCTGTCCTCTCCTGCCCTCACCATCCTCTCCCCTCTCCTCTCCTCTGCACTTTGCTTCTCTCCTTTGTCTGTCTTCTCTTGCGGGTGCCCTGCTCAACAGCTCCAGCACTTGTGATGGTTCTCCAGTGACAGCTGTTCGCAACCCCTTCCACCCCCTCCCTGCCCCAGAGGTGACCCAACTCACAGATCTCCAGCTCACCACACCCACACCCCCCAACACATTCCCTGGTTCAGCCCCTCTGCCCTATTCAGCCGAACTCGCCCCTTTGCAACCTACCTATGCATCCTGGTTTGTCTTCACCATTCAAGGAGAGATCTCCTTTTGTACTTAGCTTGGTTGACTGGTGGATGGATGGATGGATGGATGGATGGATGGATGGCTGGCTGGCTGGCTGGATGGATGGATGCATGGATGGATGGATGGATGGATGTATAGATTGATGGGTGGATGGATGGATGCATGGATAGCTCAATGTATTGGTTTTGTAGAGGCAGAGTACCATCTAGGGGTACTTGAGACCGCTGGTGTCAGAGCCAGAGTCTATGTCAAATGTAAAACATTAATTCATCAATAACAAAAATGAATAAGCACTTAATAAATAAATAAATAAATATAAAAACTGGGTTAAAAAATACATGGCGTCTTTGCCTTTCTGCATATGCTATGCTATGAGGATCTTAACAAGGAAAGCATTGTCCTGAGTAGCCCCATTGAAGTAGTGGAATATTTCCTTTTCCTTTTTCTTTTTTTACTTTCAATTTTCTTGATTATTTACTGGAATAAATAGACAGGAATTGAGAGGGAAGGGAGGGATAGAGAGTTTGTGACACAGAGAGAGTCACCTGTAGCATTTCTGCACCACTTGTAAAGACTTCCCCCGGCAGGTGGGGACCAGGGTCTTGAAGCCCAGTCCCCCTGCATTGTAACATGAGTGCTTAACTGGGTGTGGCACCACCTGGTACCCTTGATGGGACACTTTTTTTTTAGCAATGAAAAGAAATTCTCGTGGCAAGGTAATAAATAAATGAAGAAATAAACAAAAGTGCATTTACATTAACTCTGGAAGCACACAGGGACATATACATCTCTGTTACCTGTATTACTTATTCGTTGATTGATTGATTGATTGCCTCAAGGGGTTATTGCCTCAGCTCAGTGCCTGCGCCACAAATAATCCACAGCCCCTGCACTCTTTTATTCCCCTTTCGCTGCCCTTGTTGCTTGGTCACTGTGGTGGTTATTGTTGTGGTTGTTGTTGTTGTTTTGACCTTGCATCAGACACAGAGAAAAGGAGAGAGCAGGGGAAATACAGAGTGGGAGAGAAAGATAGAGCCCCTAAAGACCAGCTTCACACCCTGTAAAGCGACTCCCCTGCAGGTGGGGGTCTGGGCACCAGACCCCAGACCCTTCCACCTGTCCCCTCTTTTCGAGAGCGCCACAAGGCCTTAACCCTCTGACATACAGCCAAACCTCCCTGGATTTACTTTTGAAGGCAATATGACCTGCCTCGTTTAAAATCTCCTTATCCTGAGGGTCAGTCCTGGAGACAGTGTCATGACACGACACACGGAGATCTCTGGTATCAGAGAGCACCTGGAACAGCAGCTGGGGCTCTAGTGCCAGGGCAGGAGTAAACTCCCCATCCACCGTCCACGGAGTCCACCTGCCTGCATTTTGGTCCTTTTCCCTCCAAAAAAGATCTTTCCCTTTTTCCACTGAGAAACAAGCAGCAGACAGGTTACCCAGGCAGGGGGAAAAATAATAAATAAAAAACCTTTTTTTTTTTTTTTTTTTTTTTTTTTACCCGTAGCGAATGACCATCTTCTGGGAAGTACAGGTTTTGAACCTGAAAACCCTGTCTTTCTGTGTCCTAGTCCACAGAAAGAGCCACTAGCCCAGCCAGATCTCACTCTCAGATGGAGTGTTTTTGCCAGTCAAAAGTCTGCACAGCGCACTAGGGATTGGGCGGCCTGAGAACCAAATGTTACATTGTAGATGGACTGTTTGCAGTTCTTGCTCCCCAGGACATTGGACTTTCTCAACTCCCTCCCCTACAGCATGCAAAAAAGGTTCTTGACCAACCATAGAGCAAATGGAGTAGGGGCGAGTGGAGCTTGTTGCATGTCTGTGCTGCTCATGCCCAGGTGTCTGTGGGGGGCCGTGGCAGAGGCTGTAAGGGGGCTAGGGGGCAGAAGGAGACTGTTTCAGAGGCAGGCTGCAGGCACGGGAGCCCGTGAGTGTGTGCAGGGCAGTGTGTGTGGGTGTGGTGGCAGGGGGTTAGGGCAGGTCCCCCGGCTGGACGGTGAGATGGCAGCTGGGCTGGCTCTGGGCCCCCAGGGCTGAAGCGCAGAAGCAGGGTGGCAGTAAAGTAGTGCAGGGAGGCACACAGTAGATGTTAGTTGGGGAGCCTGGGGAGAGAGGGCAAGGGGAAAGGGGGCATCCTTGTGGAGGGGTCTGGAGTAGAGAGTGGGGGGAGCTGGAGGCGTGGAAGGTCCCAGGAACCAGGGATTGACAGGAACAGATTCCTGCACCCACCCACTGGATAGAAGCTGCAGCAGCCAGAGCAGCAGCCCTGGCTTGCCTAGACCAAGGGCCCTGAGTGAGTCCCTCTGAGGATGAGGAAGAGAAGGAGGAGGAGGTGGAGGAGGAGGAGGAGGAGGAGGAGGAGGAGGAGGAGGAGGAAGAAGAGGAGGAGGAGGAGGAGGAGCAGGAGGAGGAGGAGGGGCAGGAGGGCAGCTATCAGTAGGCAATGGGATTAATAGAGGCCTCCCTTACGGAGGCATGTGTCCAGGCAGGCACCCACCAATCCTCCGGGGCAGCTCAGGGCACCCAGGGACCTAGTGTGGGTATCTCTGGGGCGGGGACTGTCAGTCAGTCAGCAAGACTGTGTGTCAGTGCAAATGGTGGGACAGGGGCCTGGCGGACCTTGGTCCCCAGCCCTGGATCTCAGATGCCAGCCCCATGCCCAGACACACACCAATCTGCCCATAACCCCTTGGCCCGGCTGACCTGCACCTGCTTTGGCCTGGGGCTCTGGCTCTGGTGGCTGGCCACCACCCCTCAAGGTCAAGTTGAGAGTGGGGGTCATGGCTGCTGGTCAACTGGATGGGCGGGGTCCCCGTGGCCTAGCAACCACAGGAGCCCTCTGTGATGTCCTAGCCCCTGGCATTCTGTGCTGGCCACACTGGCACTGGGCAGCCCAACTGCCCTGCCACTCGGTCAGCCAGCAGCGCCCAGACGCCTGGGCCCTGACACAGAGGGACGGAAGGATGGGAAGCCAGTGCTGACCGACAAGGGACCTAAGGGCTGGCAGCCAAGAGAAGACAGGTGGAGTTGTGCCCGGGATCCAGGGAGCCCAGGCCAGAGCTGCCTGCATGCCTGCCTGCCCTCCTGGATGTCTGTATGTTGCCTTTGTCCAGGTAGGTTTCTCAGGTCCCCTCCACTCCTGTCCTCTCCTGTCCTCTCCTGTCCTCTCCTGCCCTCACCATCCTCTCCCCTCTCCTCTCCTCTGCACTTTGCTTCTCTCCTTTGTCTGTCTTCTCTTGCGGGTGCCCTGCTCAACAGCTCCAGCACTTGTGATGGTTCTCCAGTGACAGCTGTTCGCAACCCCTTCCACCCCCTCCCTGCCCCAGAGGTGACCCAACTCACAGATCTCCAGCTCACCACACCCACACCCCCCAACACATTCCCTGGTTCAGCCCCTCTGCCCTATTCAGCCGAACTCGCCCCTTTGCAACCTACCTATGCATCCTGGTTTGTCTTCACCATTCAAGGAGAGATCTCCTTTTGTACTTAGCTTGGTTGACTGGTGGATGGATGGATGGATGGATGGATGGATGGATGGATGGCTGGCTGGCTGGCTGGATGGATGCATGGATGGATGGATGGATGGATGTATAGATTGATGGGTGGATGGATGGATGCATGGATAGCTCAATGTATTGGTTTTGTAGAGGCAGAGTACCATCTAGGGGTACTTGAGACCGCTGGTGTCAGAGCCAGAGTCTATGTCAAATGTAAAACATTAATTCATCAATAACAAAAATGAATAAGCACTTAATAAATAAATAAATAAATAAATAAATAAATATAAAAACTGGGTTAAAAAATACATGGCGTCTTTGCCTTTCTGCATATGCTATGCTATGAGGATCTTAACAAGGAAAGCATTGTCCTGAGTAGCCCCATTGAAGTAGTGGAATATTTCCTTTTCCTTTTTCTTTTTTTACTTTCAATTTTCTTGATTATTTACTGGAATAAATAGACAGGAATTGAGAGGGAAGGGAGGGATAGAGAGTTTGTGACACAGAGAGAGTCACCTGTAGCATTTCTGCACCACTTGTAAAGACTTCCCCCGGCAGGTGGGGACCAGGGTCTTGAAGCCCAGTCCCCCTGCATTGTAACATGAGTGCTTAACTGGGTGTGGCACCACCTGGTACCCTTGATGGGACACTTTTTTTTTAGCAATGAAAAGAAATTCTCGTGGCAAGGTAATAAATAAATGAAGAAATAAACAAAAGTGCATTTACATTAACTCTGGAAGCACACAGGGACATATACATCTCTGTTACCTGTATTACTTATTCGTTGATTGATTGATTGATTGCCTCAAGGGGTTATTGCCTCAGCTCAGTGCCTGCGCCACAAATAATCCACAGCCCCTGCACTCTTTTATTCCCCTTTCGCTGCCCTTGTTGCTTGGTCACTGTGGTGGTTATTGTTGTGGTTGTTGTTGTTGTTTTGACCTTGCATCAGACACAGAGAAAAGGAGAGAGCAGGGGAAATACAGAGTGGGAGAGAAAGATAGAGCCCCTAAAGACCAGCTTCACACCCTGTAAAGCGACTCCCCTGCAGGTGGGGGTCTGGGCACCAGACCCCAGACCCTTCCACCTGTCCCCTCTTTTCGAGAGCGCCACAAGGCCTTAACCCTCTGACATACAGCCAAACCTCCCTGGATTTACTTTTGAAGGCAATATGACCTGCCTCGTTTAAAATCTCCTTATCCTGAGGGTCAGTCCTGGAGACAGTGTCATGACACGACACACGGAGATCTCTGGTATCAGAGAGCACCTGGAACAGCAGCTGGGGCTCTAGTGCCAGGGCAGGAGTAAACTCCCCATCCACCGTCCACGGAGTCCACCTGCCTGCATTTTGGTCCTTTTCCCTCCAAAAAAGATCTTTCCCTTTTTCCACTGAGAAACAAGCAGCAGACAGGTTACCCAGGCAGGGGGAAAAATAATAAATAAAAAACCTTTTTTTTTTTTTTTTTTTTTTTTTTTTTACCCGTAGCGAATGACCATCTTCTGGGAAGTACAGGTTTTGAACCTGAAAACCCTGTCTTTCTGTGTCCTAGTCCACAGAAAGAGCCACTAGCCCAGCCAGATCTCACTCTCAGATGGAGTGTTTTTGCCAGTCAAAAGTCTGCACAGCGCACTAGGGATTGGGCGGCCTGAGAACCAAATGTTACATTGTAGATGGACTGTTTGCAGTTCTTGCTCCCCAGGACATTGGACTTTCTCAACTCCCTCCCCTACAGCATGCAAAAAAGGTTCTTGACCAACCATAGAGCAAATGGAGTAGGGGCGAGTGGAGCTTGTTGCATGTCTGTGCTGCTCATGCCCAGGTGTCTGTGGGGGGCCGTGGCAGAGGCTGTAAGGGGGCTAGGGGGCAGAAGGAGACTGTTTCAGAGGCAGGCTGCAGGCACGGGAGCCGGTGAGTGTGTGCAGGGCAGTGTGTGTGGGTGTGGTGGCAGGGGGTTAGGGCAGGTCCCCCTGCTGGACGGTGAGATGGCAGCTGGGCTGGCTCTGGGCCCCCAGGGCTGAAGCGCAGAAGCAGGGTGGCAGTAAAGTAGTGGAGGGAGGCACACAGTAGATGTTAGTTGGGGAGCCTGGGGAGAGAGGGCAAGGGGAAAGGGGGCATCCTTGTGGAGGGGTCTGGAGTAGAGAGTGGGGGGAGCTGGAGGCGTGGAAGGTCCCAGGAACCAGGGATTGACAGGAACAGATTCCTGCACCCACCCACTGGATAGAAGCTGCAGCAGCCAGAGCATCAGCCCTGGCTTGCCTAGACCAAGGGCCCTGAGTGAGTCCCTCTGAGGATGAGGAAGAGAAGGAGGAGGAGGTGGAGGAGGAGGAGGAGGAGGAGGAGGAGGAGGAGGAAGAAGAGGAGGAGGAGGAGGAGGAGGAGCAGGAGGAGGAGGAGGGGCAGGAGGGCAGCTATCAGTAGGCAATGGGATTAATAGAGGCCTCCCTTACGGAGGCATGTGTCCAGGCAGGCACCCACCAATCCTCCGGGGCAGCTCAGGGCACCCAGGGACCTGGTGTGGGTATCTCTGGGGCGGGGACTGTCAGTCAGTCAGCAAGACTGTGTGTCAGTGCAAATGGTGGGACAGGGGCCTGGCGGACCTTGGTCCCCAGCCCTGGATCTCAGATGCCAGCCCCATGCCCAGACACACACCAATCTGCCCATAACCCCTTGGCCCGGCTGACCTGCACCTGCTTTGGCCTGGGGCTCTGGCTCTGGTGGCTGGCCACCACCCCTCAAGGTCAAGTTGAGAGTGGGGGTCATGGCTGCTGGTCAACTGGATGGGCGGGGTCCCCGTGGCCTAGCAACCACAGGAGCCCTCTGTGATGTCCTAGCCCCTGGCATTCTGTGCTGGCCACACTGGCACTGGGCAGCCCAACTGCCCTGCCACTCGGTCAGCCAGCAGCGCCCAGACGCCTGGGCCCTGACACAGAGGGACGGAAGGATGGGAAGCCAGTGCTGACCGACAAGGGACCTAAGGGCTGGCAGCCAAGAGAAGACAGGTGGAGTTGTGCCCGGGATCCAGGGAGCCCAGGCCAGAGCTGCCTGCATGCCTGCCTGCCCTCCTGGATGTCTGTATGTTGCCTTTGTCCAGGTAGGTTTCTCAGGTCCCCTCCACTCCTGTCCTCTCCTGTCCTCTCCTGTCCTCTCCTGCCCTCACCATCCTCTCCCCTCTCCTCTCCTCTGCACTTTGCTTCTCTCCTTTGTCTGTCTTCTCTTGCGGGTGCCCTGCTCAACAGCTCCAGCACTTGTGATGGTTCTCCAGTGACAGCTGTTCGCAACCCCTTCCACCCCCTCCCTGCCCCAGAGGTGACCCAACTCACAGATCTCCAGCTCACCACACCCACACCCCCCAACACATTCCCTGGTTCAGCCCCTCTGCCCTATTCAGCCGAACTCGCCCCTTTGCAACCTACCTATGCATCCTGGTTTGTCTTCACCATTCAAGGAGAGATCTCCTTTTGTACTTAGCTTGGTTGACTGGTGGATGGATGGATGGATGGATGGATGGATGGATGGATGGCTGGCTGGCTGGATGGATGGATGCATGGATGGATGGATGGATGGATGTATAGATTGATGGGTGGATGGATGGATGCATGGATAGCTCAATGTATTGGTTTTGTAGAGGCAGAGTACCATCTAGGGGTACTTGAGACCGCTGGTGTCAGAGCCAGAGTCTATGTCAAATGTAAAACATTAATTCATCAATAACAAAAATGAATAAGCACTTAATAAATAAATAAATAAATATAAAAACTGGGTTAAAAAATACATGGCGTCTTTGCCTTTCTGCATATGCTATGCTATGAGGATCTTAACAAGGAAAGCATTGTCCTGAGTAGCCCCATTGAAGTAGTGGAATATTTCCTTTTCCTTTTTCTTTTTTTACTTTCAATTTTCTTGATTATTTACTGGAATAAATAGACAGGAATTGAGAGGGAAGGGAGGGATAGAGAGTTTGTGACACAGAGAGAGTCACCTGTAGCATTTCTGCACCACTTGTAAAGACTTCCCCCGGCAGGTGGGGACCAGGGTCTTGAAGCCCAGTCCCCCTGCATTGTAACATGAGTGCTTAACTGGGTGTGGCACCACCTGGTACCCTTGATGGGACACTTTTTTTTTAGCAATGAAAAGAAATTCTCGTGGCAAGGTAATAAATAAATGAAGAAATAAACAAAAGTGCATTTACATTAACTCTGGAAGCACACAGGGACATATACATCTCTGTTACCTGTATTACTTATTCGTTGATTGATTGATTGATTGCCTCAAGGGGTTATTGCCTCAGCTCAGTGCCTGCGCCACAAATAATCCACAGCCCCTGCACTCTTTTATTCCCCTTTCGCTGCCCTTGTTGCTTGGTCACTGTGGTGGTTATTGTTGTGGTTGTTGTTGTTGTTTTGACCTTGCATCAGACACAGAGAAAAGGAGAGAGCAGGGGAAATACAGAGTGGGAGAGAAAGATAGAGCCCCTAAAGACCAGCTTCACACCCTGTAAAGCGACTCCCCTGCAGGTGGGGGTCTGGGCACCAGACCCCAGACCCTTCCACCTGTCCCCTCTTTTCGAGAGCGCCACAAGGCCTTAACCCTCTGACATACAGCCAAACCTCCCTGGATTTACTTTTGAAGGCAATATGACCTGCCTCGTTTAAAATCTCCTTATCCTGAGGGTCAGTCCTGGAGACAGTGTCATGACACGACACACGGAGATCTCTGGTATCAGAGAGCACCTGGAACAGCAGCTGGGGCTCTAGTGCCAGGGCAGGAGTAAACTCCCCATCCACCGTCCACGGAGTCCACCTGCCTGCATTTTGGTCCTTTTCCCTCCAAAAAAGATCTTTCCCTTTTTCCACTGAGAAACAAGCAGCAGACAGGTTACCCAGGCAGGGGGAAAAATAATAAATAAAAAACCTTTTTTTTTTTTTTTTTTTTTTTTTTTTTACCCGTAGCGAATGACCATCTTCTGGGAAGTACAGGTTTTGAACCTGAAAACCCTGTCTTTCTGTGTCCTAGTCCACAGAAAGAGCCACTAGCCCAGCCAGATCTCACTCTCAGATGGAGTGTTTTTGCCAGTCAAAAGTCTGCACAGCGCACTAGGGATTGGGCGGCCTGAGAAACAAATGTTACATTGTAGATGGACTGTTTGCAGTTCTTGCTCCCCAGGACATTGGACTTTCTCAACTCCCTCCCCTACAGCATGCAAAAAAGGTTCTTGACCAACCATAGAGCAAATGGAGTAGGGGCGAGTGGAGCTTGTTGCATGTCTGTGCTGCTCATGCCCAGGTGTCTGTGGGGGGCCGTGGCAGAGGCTGTAAGGGGGCTAGGGGGCAGAAGGAGACTGTTTCAGAGGCAGGCTGCAGGCACGGGAGCCCGTGAGTGTGTGCAGGGCAGTGTGTGTGGGTGTGGTGGCAGGGGGTTAGGGCAGGTCCCCCGGCTGGACGGTGAGATGGCAGCTGGGCTGGCTCTGGGCCCCCAGGGCTGAAGCGCAGAAGCAGGGTGGCAGTAAAGTAGTGCAGGGAGGCACACAGTAGATGTTAGTTGGGGAGCCTGGGGAGAGAGGGCAAGGGGAAAGGGGGCATCCTTGTGGAGGGGTCTGGAGTAGAGAGTGGGGGGAGCTGGAGGCGTGGAAGGTCCCAGGAACCAGGGATTGACAGGAACAGATTCCTGCACCCACCCACTGGATAGAAGCTGCAGCAGCCAGAGCAGCAGCCCTGGCTTGCCTAGACCAAGGGCCCTGAGTGAGTCCCTCTGAGGATGAGGAAGAGAAGGAGGAGGAGGTGGAGGAGGAGGAGGAGGAGGAGGAGGAGGAGGAGGAGGAGGAAGAAGAGGAGGAGGAGGAGGAGGAGCAGGAGGAGGAGGAGGGGCAGGAGGGCAGCTATCAGTAGGCAATGGGATTAATAGAGGCCTCCCTTACGGAGGCATGTGTCCAGGCAGGCACCCACCAATCCTCCGGGGCAGCTCAGGGCACCCAGGGACCTAGTGTGGGTATCTCTGGGGCGGGGACTGTCAGTCAGTCAGCAAGACTGTGTGTCAGTGCAAATGGTGGGACAGGGGCCTGGCGGACCTTGGTCCCCAGCCCTGGATCTCAGATGCCAGCCCCATGCCCAGACACACACCAATCTGCCCATAACCCCTTGGCCCGGCTGACCTGCACCTGCTTTGGCCTGGGGCTCTGGCTCTGGTGGCTGGCCACCACCCCTCAAGGTCAAGTTGAGAGTGGGGGTCATGGCTGCTGGTCAACTGGATGGGCGGGGTCCCCGTGGCCTAGCAACCACAGGAGCCCTCTGTGATGTCCTAGCCCCTGGCATTCTGTGCTGGCCACACTGGCACTGGGCAGCCCAACTGCCCTGCCACTCGGTCAGCCAGCAGCGCCCAGACGCCTGGGCCCTGACACAGAGGGACGGAAGGATGGGAAGCCAGTGCTGACCGACAAGGGACCTAAGGGCTGGCAGCCAAGAGAAGACAGGTGGAGTTGTGCCCGGGATCCAGGGAGCCCAGGCCAGAGCTGCCTGCATGCCTGCCTGCCCTCCTGGATGTCTGTATGTTGCCTTTGTCCAGGTAGGTTTCTCAGGTCCCCTCCACTCCTGTCCTCTCCTGTCCTCTCCTGTCCTCTCCTGCCCTCACCATCCTCTCCCCTCTCCTCTCCTCTGCACTTTGCTTCTCTCCTTTGTCTGTCTTCTCTTGCGGGTGCCCTGCTCAACAGCTCCAGCACTTGTGATGGTTCTCCAGTGACAGCTGTTCGCAACCCCTTCCACCCCCTCCCTGCCCCAGAGGTGACCCAACTCACAGATCTCCAGCTCACCACACCCACACCCCCCAACACATTCCCTGGTTCAGCCCCTCTGCCCTATTCAGCCGAACTCGCCCCTTTGCAACCTACCTATGCATCCTGGTTTGTCTTCACCATTCAAGGAGAGATCTCCTTTTGTACTTAGCTTGGTTGACTGGTGGATGGATGGATGGATGGATGGATGGATGGATGGCTGGCTGGCTGGATGGATGGATGCATGGATGGATGGATGGATGGATGTATAGATTGATGGGTGGATGGATGGATGCATGGATAGCTCAATGTATTGGTTTTGTAGAGGCAGAGTACCATCTAGGGGTACTTGAGACCGCTGGTGTCAGAGCCAGAGTCTATGTCAAATGTAAAACATTAATTCATCAATAACAAAAATGAATAAGCACTTAATAAATAAATAAATAAATAAATAAATATAAAAACTGGGTTAAAAAATACATGGCGTCTTTGCCTTTCTGCATATGCTATGCTATGAGGATCTTAACAAGGAAAGCATTGTCCTGAGTAGCCCCATTGAAGTAGTGGAATATTTCCTTTTCCTTTTTCTTTTTTTACTTTCAATTTTCTTGATTATTTACTGGAATAAATAGACAGGAATTGAGAGGGAAGGGAGGGATAGAGAGTTTGTGACACAGAGAGAGTCACCTGTAGCATTTCTGCACCACTTGTAAAGACTTCCCCCGGCAGGTGGGGACCAGGGTCTTGAAGCCCAGTCCCCCTGCATTGTAACATGAGTGCTTAACTGGGTGTGGCACCACCTGGTACCCTTGATGGGACACTTTTTTTTTAGCAATGAAAAGAAATTCTCGTGGCAAGGTAATAAATAAATGAAGAAATAAACAAAAGTGCATTTACATTAACTCTGGAAGCACACAGGGACATATACATCTCTGTTACCTGTATTACTTATTCGTTGATTGATTGATTGATTGCCTCAAGGGGTTATTGCCTCAGCTCAGTGCCTGCACCACAAATAATCCACAGCCCCTGCACTCTTTTATTCCCCTTTCGCTGCCCTTGTTGCTTGGTCACTGTGGTGGTTATTGTTGTGGTTGTTGTTGTTGTTTTGACCTTGCATCAGACACAGAGAAAAGGAGAGAGCAGGGGAAATACAGAGTGGGAGAGAAAGATAGAGCCCCTAAAGACCAGCTTCACACCCTGTAAAGCGACTCCCCTGCAGGTGGGGGTCTGGGCACCAGACCCCAGACCCTTCCACCTGTCCCCTCTTTTCGAGAGCGCCACAAGGCCTTAACCCTCTGACATACAGCCAAACCTCCCTGGATTTACTTTTGAAGGCAATATGACCTGCCTCGTTTAAAATCTCCTTATCCTGAGGGTCAGTCCTGGAGACAGTGTCATGACACGACACACGGAGATCTCTGGTATCAGAGAGCACCTGGAACAGCAGCTGGGGCTCTAGTGCCAGGGCAGGAGTAAACTCCCCATCCACCGTCCACGGAGTCCACCTGCCTGCATTTTGGTCCTTTTCCCTCCAAAAAAGATCTTTCCCTTTTTCCACTGAGAAACAAGCAGCAGACAGGTTACCCAGGCAGGGGGAAAAATAATAAATAAAAAACCTTTTTTTTTTTTTTTTTTTTTACCCGTAGCGAATGACCATCTTCTGGGAAGTACAGGTTTTGAACCTGAAAACCCTGTCTTTCTGTGTCCTAGTCCACAGAAAGAGCCACTAGCCCAGCCAGATCTCACTCTCAGATGGAGTGTTTTTGCCAGTCAAAAGTCTGCACAGCGCACTAGGGATTGGGCGGCCTGAGAACCAAATGTTACATTGTAGATGGACTGTTTGCAGTTCTTGCTCCCCAGGACATTGGACTTTCTCAACTCCCTCCCCTACAGCATGCAAAAAAGGTTCTTGACCAACCATAGAGCAAATGGAGTAGGGGCGAGTGGAGCTTGTTGCATGTCTGTGCTGCTCATGCCCAGGTGTCTGTGGGGGGCCGTGGCAGAGGCTGTAAGGGGGCTAGGGGGCAGAAGGAGACTGTTTCAGAGGCAGGCTGCAGGCACGGGAGCCCGTGAGTGTGTGCAGGGCAGTGTGTGTGGGTGTGGTGGCAGGGGGTTAGGGCAGGTCCCCCTGCTGGACGGTGAGATGGCAGCTGGGCTGGCTCTGGGCCCCCAGGGCTGAAGCGCAGAAGCAGGGTGGCAGTAAAGTAGTGGAGGGAGGCACACAGTAGATGTTAGTTGGGGAGCCTGGGGAGAGAGGGCAAGGGGAAAGGGGGCATCCTTGTGGAGGGGTCTGGAGTAGAGAGTGGGGGGAGCTGGAGGCGTGGAAGGTCCCAGGAACCAGGGATTGACAGGAACAGATTCCTGCACCCACCCACTGGATAGAAGCTGCAGCAGCCAGAGCAGCAGCCCTGGCTTGCCTAGACCAAGGGCCCTGAGTGAGTCCCTCTGAGGATGAGGAAGAGAAGGAGGAGGAGGTGGAGGAGGAGGAGGAGGAGGAGGAGGAGGAGGAGGAGGAAGAAGAGGAGGAGGAGGAGGAGGAGCAGGAGGAGGAGGAGGGGCAGGAGGGCAGCTATCAGTAGGCAATGGGATTAATAGAGGCCTCCCTTACGGAGGCATGTGTCCAGGCAGGCACCCACCAATCCTCCGGGGCAGCTCAGGGCACCCAGGGACCTAGTGTGGGTATCTCTGGGGCGGGGACTGTCAGTCAGTCAGCAAGACTGTGTGTCAGTGCAAATGGTGGGACAGGGGCCTGGCGGACCTTGGTCCCCAGCCCTGGATCTCAGATGCCAGCCCCATGCCCAGACACACACCAATCTGCCCATAACCCCTTGGCCCGGCTGACCTGCACCTGCTTTGGCCTGGGGCTCTGGCTCTGGTGGCTGGCCACCACCCCTCAAGGTCAAGTTGAGAGTGGGGGTCATGGCTGCTGGTCAACTGGATGGGTGGGGTCCCCGTGGCCTAGCAACCACAGGAGCCCTCTGTGATGTCCTAGCCCCTGGCATTCTGTGCTGGCCACACTGGCACTGGGCAGCCCAACTGCCCTGCCACTCGGTCAGCCAGCAGCGCCCAGACGCCTGGGCCCTGACACAGAGGGACGGAAGGATGGGAAGCCAGTGCTGACCGACAAGGGACCTAAGGGCTGGCAGCCAAGAGAAGACAGGTGGAGTTGTGCCCGGGATCCAGGGAGCCCAGGCCAGAGCTGCCTGCATGCCTGCCTGCCCTCCTGGATGTCTGTATGTTGCCTTTGTCCAGGTAGGTTTCTCAGGTCCCCTCCACTCCTGTCCTCTCCTGTCCTCTCCTGTCCTCTCCTGCCCTCACCATCCTCTCCCCTCTCCTCTCCTCTGCACTTTGCTTCTCTCCTTTGTCTGTCTTCTCTTGCGGGTGCCCTGCTCAACAGCTCCAGCACTTGTGATGGTTCTCCAGTGACAGCTGTTCGCAACCCCTTCCACCCCCTCCCTGCCCCAGAGGTGACCCAACTCACAGATCTCCAGCTCACCACACCCACACCCCCCAACACATTCCCTGGTTCAGCCCCTCTGCCCTATTCAGCCGAACTCGCCCCTTTGCAACCTACCTATGCATCCTGGTTTGTCTTCACCATTCAAGGAGAGATCTCCTTTTGTACTTAGCTTGGTTGACTGGTGGATGGATGGATGGATGGATGGATGGATGGATGGATGGCTGGCTGGCTGGCTGGATGGATGGATGCATGGATGGATGGATGGATGGATGTATAGATTGATGGGTGGATGGATGGATGCATGGATAGCTCAATGTATTGGTTTTGTAGAGGCAGAGTACCATCTAGGGGTACTTGAGACCGCTGGTGTCAGAGCCAGAGTCTATGTCAAATGTAAAACATTAATTCATCAATAACAAAAATGAATAAGCACTTAATAAATAAATAAATAAATATAAAAACTGGGTTAAAAAATACATGGCGTCTTTGCCTTTCTGCATATGCTATGCTATGAGGATCTTAACAAGGAAAGCATTGTCCTGAGTAGCCCCATTGAAGTAGTGGAATATTTCCTTTTCCTTTTTCTTTTTTTACTTTCAATTTTCTTGATTATTTACTGGAATAAATAGACAGGAATTGAGAGGGAAGGGAGGGATAGAGAGTTTGTGACACAGAGAGAGTCACCTGTAGCATTTCTGCACCACTTGTAAAGACTTCCCCCGGCAGGTGGGGACCAGGGTCTTGAAGCCCAGTCCCCCTGCATTGTAACATGAGTGCTTAACTGGGTGTGGCACCACCTGGTACCCTTGATGGGACACTTTTTTTTTAGCAATGAAAAGAAATTCTCGTGGCAAGGTAATAAATAAATGAAGAAATAAACAAAAGTGCATTTACATTAACTCTGGAAGCACACAGGGACATATACATCTCTGTTACCTGTATTACTTATTCGTTGATTGATTGATTGATTGCCTCAAGGGGTTATTGCCTCAGCTCAGTGCCTGCGCCACAAATAATCCACAGCCCCTGCACTCTTTTATTCCCCTTTCGCTGCCCTTGTTGCTTGGTCACTGTGGTGGTTATTGTTGTGGTTGTTGTTGTTGTTTTGACCTTGCATCAGACACAGAGAAAAGGAGAGAGCAGGGGAAATACAGAGTGGGAGAGAAAGATAGAGCCCCTAAAGACCAGCTTCACACCCTGTAAAGCGACTCCCCTGCAGGTGGGGGTCTGGGCACCAGACCCCAGACCCTTCCACCTGTCCCCTCTTTTCGAGAGCGCCACAAGGCCTTAACCCTCTGACATACAGCCAAACCTCCCTGGATTTACTTTTGAAGGCAATATGACCTGCCTCGTTTAAAATCTCCTTATCCTGAGGGTCAGTCCTGGAGACAGTGTCATGACACGACACACGGAGATCTCTGGTATCAGAGAGCACCTGGAACAGCAGCTGGGGCTCTAGTGCCAGGGCAGGAGTAAACTCCCCATCCACCGTCCACGGAGTCCACCTGCCTGCATTTTGGTCCTTTTCCCTCCAAAAAAGATCTTTCCCTTTTTCCACTGAGAAACAAGCAGCAGACAGGTTACCCAGGCAGGGGGAAAAATAATAAATAAAAAACCTTTTTTTTTTTTTTTTTTTTTTTTTTTTACCCGTAGCGAATGACCATCTTCTGGGAAGTACAGGTTTTGAACCTGAAAACCCTGTCTTTCTGTGTCCTAGTCCACAGAAAGAGCCACTAGCCCAGCCAGATCTCACTCTCAGATGGAGTGTTTTTGCCAGTCAAAAGTCTGCACAGCGCACTAGGGATTGGGCGGCCTGAGAACCAAATGTTACATTGTAGATGGACTGTTTGCAGTTCTTGCTCCCCAGGACATTGGACTTTCTCAACTCCCTCCCCTACAGCATGCAAAAAAGGTTCTTGACCAACCATAGAGCAAATGGAGTAGGGGCGAGTGGAGCTTGTTGCATGTCTGTGCTGCTCATGCCCAGGTGTCTGTGGGGGGCCGTGGCAGAGGCTGTAAGGGGGCTAGGGGGCAGAAGGAGACTGTTTCAGAGGCAGGCTGCAGGCACGGGAGCCCGTGAGTGTGTGCAGGGCAGTGTGTGTGGGTGTGGTGGCAGGGGGTTAGGGCAGGTCCCCCGGCTGGACGGTGAGATGGCAGCTGGGCTGGCTCTGGGCCCCCAGGGCTGAAGCGCAGAAGCAGGGTGGCAGTAAAGTAGTGCAGGGAGGCACACAGTAGATGTTAGTTGGGGAGCCTGGGGAGAGAGGGCAAGGGGAAAGGGGGCATCCTTGTGGAGGGGTCTGGAGTAGAGAGTGGGGGGAGCTGGAGGCGTGGAAGGTCCCAGGAACCAGGGATTGACAGGAACAGATTCCTGCACCCACCCACTGGATAGAAGCTGCAGCAGCCAGAGCAGCAGCCCTGGCTTGCCTAGACCAAGGGCCCTGAGTGAGTCCCTCTGAGGATGAGGAAGAGAAGGAGGAGGAGGTGGAGGAGGAGGAGGAGGAGGAGGAGGAGGAGGAGGAGGAAGAAGAGGAGGAGGAGGAGGAGGAGCAGGAGGAGGAGGAGGGGCAGGAGGGCAGCTATCAGTAGGCAATGGGATTAATAGAGGCCTCCCTTACGGAGGCATGTGTCCAGGCAGGCACCCACCAATCCTCCGGGGCAGCTCAGGGCACCCAGGGACCTAGTGTGGGTATCTCTGGGGCGGGGACTGTCAGTCAGTCAGCAAGACTGTGTGTCAGTGCAAATGGTGGGACAGGGGCCTGGCGGACCTTGGTCCCCAGCCCTGGATCTCAGATGCCAGCCCCATGCCCAGACACACACCAATCTGCCCATAACCCCTTGGCCCGGCTGACCTGCACCTGCTTTGGCCTGGGGCTCTGGCTCTGGTGGCTGGCCACCACCCCTCAAGGTCAAGTTGAGAGTGGGGGTCATGGCTGCTGGTCAACTGGATGGGCGGGGTCCCCGTGGCCTAGCAACCACAGGAGCCCTCTGTGATGTCCTAGCCCCTGGCATTCTGTGCTGGCCACACTGGCACTGGGCAGCCCAACTGCCCTGCCACTCGGTCAGCCAGCAGCGCCCAGACGCCTGGGCCCTGACACAGAGGGACGGAAGGATGGGAAGCCAGTGCTGACCGACAAGGGACCTAAGGGCTGGCAGCCAAGAGAAGACAGGTGGAGTTGTGCCCGGGATCCAGGGAGCCCAGGCCAGAGCTGCCTGCATGCCTGCCTGCCCTCCTGGATGTCTGTATGTTGCCTTTGTCCAGGTAGGTTTCTCAGGTCCCCTCCACTCCTGTCCTCTCCTGTCCTCTCCTGTCCTCTCCTGCCCTCACCATCCTCTCCCCTCTCCTCTCCTCTGCACTTTGCTTCTCTCCTTTGTCTGTCTTCTCTTGCGGGTGCCCTGCTCAACAGCTCCAGCACTTGTGATGGTTCTCCAGTGACAGCTGTTCGCAACCCCTTCCACCCCCTCCCTGCCCCAGAGGTGACCCAACTCACAGATCTCCAGCTCACCACACCCACACCCCCCAACACATTCCCTGGTTCAGCCCCTCTGCCCTATTCAGCCGAACTCGCCCCTTTGCAACCTACCTATGCATCCTGGTTTGTCTTCACCATTCAAGGAGAGATCTCCTTTTGTACTTAGCTTGGTTGACTGGTGGATGGATGGATGGATGGATGGATGGATGGATGGATGGCTGGCTGGCTGGCTGGATGGATGCATGGATGGATGGATGGATGGATGTATAGATTGATGGGTGGATGGATGGATGCATGGATAGCTCAATGTATTGGTTTTGTAGAGGCAGAGTACCATCTAGGGGTACTTGAGACCGCTGGTGTCAGAGCCAGAGTCTATGTCAAATGTAAAACATTAATTCATCAATAACAAAAATGAATAAGCACTTAATAAATAAATAAATAAATAAATAAATATAAAAACTGGGTTAAAAAATACATGGCGTCTTTGCCTTTCTGCATATGCTATGCTATGAGGATCTTAACAAGGAAAGCATTGTCCTGAGTAGCCCCATTGAAGTAGTGGAATATTTCCTTTTCCTTTTTCTTTTTTTACTTTCAATTTTCTTGATTATTTACTGGAATAAATAGACAGGAATTGAGAGGGAAGGGAGGGATAGAGAGTTTGTGACACAGAGAGAGTCACCTGTAGCATTTCTGCACCACTTGTAAAGACTTCCCCCGGCAGGTGGGGACCAGGGTCTTGAAGCCCAGTCCCCCTGCATTGTAACATGAGTGCTTAACTGGGTGTGGCACCACCTGGTACCCTTGATGGGACACTTTTTTTTTAGCAATGAAAAGAAATTCTCGTGGCAAGGTAATAAATAAATGAAGAAATAAACAAAAGTGCATTTACATTAACTCTGGAAGCACACAGGGACATATACATCTCTGTTACCTGTATTACTTATTCGTTGATTGATTGATTGATTGCCTCAAGGGGTTATTGCCTCAGCTCAGTGCCTGCGCCACAAATAATCCACAGCCCCTGCACTCTTTTATTCCCCTTTCGCTGCCCTTGTTGCTTGGTCACTGTGGTGGTTATTGTTGTGGTTGTTGTTGTTGTTTTGACCTTGCATCAGACACAGAGAAAAGGAGAGAGCAGGGGAAATACAGAGTGGGAGAGAAAGATAGAGCCCCTAAAGACCAGCTTCACACCCTGTAAAGCGACTCCCCTGCAGGTGGGGGTCTGGGCACCAGACCCCAGACCCTTCCACCTGTCCCCTCTTTTCGAGAGCGCCACAAGGCCTTAACCCTCTGACATACAGCCAAACCTCCCTGGATTTACTTTTGAAGGCAATATGACCTGCCTCGTTTAAAATCTCCTTATCCTGAGGGTCAGTCCTGGAGACAGTGTCATGACACGACACACGGAGATCTCTGGTATCAGAGAGCACCTGGAACAGCAGCTGGGGCTCTAGTGCCAGGGCAGGAGTAAACTCCCCATCCACCGTCCACGGAGTCCACCTGCCTGCATTTTGGTCCTTTTCCCTCCAAAAAAGATCTTTCCCTTTTTCCACTGAGAAACAAGCAGCAGACAGGTTACCCAGGCAGGGGGAAAAATAATAAATAAAAAACCTTTTTTTTTTTTTTTTTTTTTTTTTTTTACCCGTAGCGAATGACCATCTTCTGGGAAGTACAGGTTTTGAACCTGAAAACCCTGTCTTTCTGTGTCCTAGTCCACAGAAAGAGCCACTAGCCCAGCCAGATCTCACTCTCAGATGGAGTGTTTTTGCCAGTCAAAAGTCTGCACAGCGCACTAGGGATTGGGCGGCCTGAGAACCAAATGTTACATTGTAGATGGACTGTTTGCAGTTCTTGCTCCCCAGGACATTGGACTTTCTCAACTCCCTCCCCTACAGCATGCAAAAAAGGTTCTTGACCAACCATAGAGCAAATGGAGTAGGGGCGAGTGGAGCTTGTTGCATGTCTGTGCTGCTCATGCCCAGGTGTCTGTGGGGGGCCGTGGCAGAGGCTGTAAGGGGGCTAGGGGGCAGAAGGAGACTGTTTCAGAGGCAGGCTGCAGGCACGGGAGCCCGTGAGTGTGTGCAGGGCAGTGTGTGTGGGTGTGGTGGCAGGGGGTTAGGGCAGGTCCCCCGGCTGGACGGTGAGATGGCAGCTGGGCTGGCTCTGGGCCCCCAGGGCTGAAGCGCAGAAGCAGGGTGGCAGTAAAGTAGTGCAGGGAGGCACACAGTAGATGTTAGTTGGGGAGCCTGGGGAGAGAGGGCAAGGGGAAAGGGGGCATCCTTGTGGAGGGGTCTGGAGTAGAGAGTGGGGGGAGCTGGAGGCGTGGAAGGTCCCAGGAACCAAGGATTGACAGGAACAGATTCCTGCACCCACCCACTGGATAGAAGCTGCAGCAGCCAGAGCAGCAGCCCTGGCTTGCCTAGACCAAGGGCCCTGAGTGAGTCCCTCTGAGGATGAGGAAGAGAAGGAGGAGGAGGTGGAGGAGGAGGAGGAGGAGGAGGAGGAGGAGGAAGAAGAGGAGGAGGAGGAGGAGGAGCAGGAGGAGGAGGAGGGGCAGGAGGGCAGCTATCAGTAGGCAATGGGATTAATAGAGGCCTCCCTTACGGAGGCATGTGTCCAGGCAGGCACCCACCAATCCTCCGGGGCAGCTCAGGGCACCCAGGGACCTAGTGTGGGTATCTCTGGGGCGGGGACTGTCAGTCAGTCAGCAAGACTGTGTGTCAGTGCAAATGGTGGGACAGGGGCCTGGCGGACCTTGGTCCCCAGCCCTGGATCTCAGATGCCAGCCCCATGCCCAGACACACACCAATCTGCCCATAACCCCTTGGCCCGGCTGACCTGCACCTGCTTTGGCCTGGGGCTCTGGCTCTGGTGGCTGGCCACCACCCCTCAAGGTCAAGTTGAGAGTGGGGGTCATGGCTGCTGGTCAACTGGATGGGCGGGGTCCCCGTGGCCTAGCAACCACAGGAGCCCTCTGTGATGTCCTAGCCCCTGGCATTCTGTGCTGGCCACACTGGCACTGGGCAGCCCAACTGCCCTGCCACTCGGTCAGCCAGCAGCGCCCAGACGCCTGGGCCCTGACACAGAGGGACGGAAGGATGGGAAGCCAGTGCTGACCGACAAGGGACCTAAGGGCTGGCAGCCAAGAGAAGACAGGTGGAGTTGTGCCCGGGATCCAGGGAGCCCAGGCCAGAGCTGCCTGCATGCCTGCCTGCCCTCCTGGATGTCTGTATGTTGCCTTTGTCCAGGTAGGTTTCTCAGGTCCCCTCCACTCCTGTCCTCTCCTGTCCTCTCCTGTCCTCTCCTGCCCTCACCATCCTCTCCCCTCTCCTCTCCTCTGCACTTTGCTTCTCTCCTTTGTCTGTCTTCTCTTGCGGGTGCCCTGCTCAACAGCTCCAGCACTTGTGATGGTTCTCCAGTGACAGCTGTTCGCAACCCCTTCCACCCCCTCCCTGCCCCAGAGGTGACCCAACTCACAGATCTCCAGCTCACCACACCCACACCCCCCAACACATTCCCTGGTTCAGCCCCTCTGCCCTATTCAGCCGAACTCGCCCCTTTGCAACCTACCTATGCATCCTGGTTTGTCTTCACCATTCAAGGAGAGATCTCCTTTTGTACTTAGCTTGGTTGACTGGTGGATGGATGGATGGATGGATGGATGGATGGCTGGCTGGCTGGATGGATGGATGCATGGATGGATGGATGGATGGATGTATAGATTGATGGGTGGATGGATGGATGCATGGATAGCTCAATGTATTGGTTTTGTAGAGGCAGAGTACCATCTAGGGGTACTTGAGACCGCTGGTGTCAGAGCCAGAGTCTATGTCAAATGTAAAACATTAATTCATCAATAACAAAAATGAATAAGCACTTAATAAATAAATAAATAAATAAATAAATATAAAAACTGGGTTAAAAAATACATGGCGTCTTTGCCTTTCTGCATATGCTATGCTATGAGGATCTTAACAAGGAAAGCATTGTCCTGAGTAGCCCCATTGAAGTAGTGGAATATTTCCTTTTCCTTTTTCTTTTTTTACTTTCAATTTTCTTGATTATTTACTGGAATAAATAGACAGGAATTGAGAGGGAAGGGAGGGATAGAGAGTTTGTGACACAGAGAGAGTCACCTGTAGCATTTCTGCACCACTTGTAAAGACTTCCCCCGGCAGGTGGGGACCAGGGTCTTGAAGCCCAGTCCCCCTGCATTGTAACATGAGTGCTTAACTGGGTGTGGCACCACCTGGTACCCTTGATGGGACACTTTTTTTTTAGCAATGAAAAGAAATTCTCGTGGCAAGGTAATAAATAAATGAAGAAATAAACAAAAGTGCATTTACATTAACTCTGGAAGCACACAGGGACATATACATCTCTGTTACCTGTATTACTTATTCGTTGATTGATTGATTGATTGCCTCAAGGGGTTATTGCCTCAGCTCAGTGCCTGCGCCACAAATAATCCACAGCCCCTGCACTCTTTTATTCCCCTTTCGCTGCCCTTGTTGCTTGGTCACTGTGGTGGTTATTGTTGTGGTTGTTGTTGTTGTTTTGACCTTGCATCAGACACAGAGAAAAGGAGAGAGCAGGGGAAATACAGAGTGGGAGAGAAAGATAGAGCCCCTAAAGACCAGCTTCACACCCTGTAAAGCGACTCCCCTGCAGGTGGGGGTCTGGGCACCAGACCCCAGACCCTTCCACCTGTCCCCTCTTTTCGAGAGCGCCACAAGGCCTTAACCCTCTGACATACAGCCAAACCTCCCTGGATTTACTTTTGAAGGCAATATGACCTGCCTCGTTTAAAATCTCCTTATCCTGAGGGTCAGTCCTGGAGACAGTGTCATGACACGACACACGGAGATCTCTGGTATCAGAGAGCACCTGGAACAGCAGCTGGGGCTCTAGTGCCAGGGCAGGAGTAAACTCCCCATCCACCGTCCACGGAGTCCACCTGCCTGCATTTTGGTCCTTTTCCCTCCAAAAAAGATCTTTCCCTTTTTCCACTGAGAAACAAGCAGCAGACAGGTTACCCAGGCAGGGGGAAAAATAATAAATAAAAAACCTTTTTTTTTTTTTTTTTTTTTTTTTTTTTACCCGTAGCGAATGACCATCTTCTGGGAAGTACAGGTTTTGAACCTGAAAACCCTGTCTTTCTGTGTCCTAGTCCACAGAAAGAGCCACTAGCCCAGCCAGATCTCACTCTCAGATGGAGTGTTTTTGCCAGTCAAAAGTCTGCACAGCGCACTAGGGATTGGGCGGCCTGAGAACCAAATGTTACATTGTAGATGGACTGTTTGCAGTTCTTGCTCCCCAGGACATTGGACTTTCTCAACTCCCTCCCCTACAGCATGCAAAAAAGGTTCTTGACCAACCATAGAGCAAATGGAGTAGGGGCGAGTGGAGCTTGTTGCATGTCTGTGCTGCTCATGCCCAGGTGTCTGTGGGGGGCCGTGGCAGAGGCTGTAAGGGGGCTAGGGGGCAGAAGGAGACTGTTTCAGAGGCAGGCTGCAGGCACGGGAGCCCGTGAGTGTGTGCAGGGCAGTGTGTGTGGGTGTGGTGGCAGGGGGTTAGGGCAGGTCCCCCGGCTGGACGGTGAGATGGCAGCTGGGCTGGCTCTGGGCCCCCAGGGCTGAAGCGCAGAAGCAGGGTGGCAGTAAAGTAGTGCAGGGAGGCACACAGTAGATGTTAGTTGGGGAGCCTGGGGAGAGAGGGCAAGGGGAAAGGGGGCATCCTTGTGGAGGGGTCTGGAGTAGAGAGTGGGGGGAGCTGGAGGCGTGGAAGGTCCCAGGAACCAGGGATTGACAGGAACAGATTCCTGCACCCACCCACTGGATAGAAGCTGCAGCAGCCAGAGCAGCAGCCCTGGCTTGCCTAGACCAAGGGCCCTGAGTGAGTCCCTCTGAGGATGAGGAAGAGAAGGAGGAGGAGGTGGAGGAGGAGGAGGAGGAGGAGGAGGAGGAGGAGGAGGAAGAAGAGGAGGAGGAGGAGGAGGAGCAGGAGGAGGAGGAGGGGCAGGAGGGCAGCTATCAGTAGGCAATGGGATTAATAGAGGCCTCCCTTACGGAGGCATGTGTCCAGGCAGGCACCCACCAATCCTCCGGGGCAGCTCAGGGCACCCAGGGACCTAGTGTGGGTATCTCTGGGGCGGGGACTGTCAGTCAGTCAGCAAGACTGTGTGTCAGTGCAAATGGTGGGACAGGGGCCTGGCGGACCTTGGTCCCCAGCCCTGGATCTCAGATGCCAGCCCCATGCCCAGACACACACCAATCTGCCCATAACCCCTTGGCCCGGCTGACCTGCACCTGCTTTGGCCTGGGGCTCTGGCTCTGGTGGCTGGCCACCACCCCTCAAGGTCAAGTTGAGAGTGGGGGTCATGGCTGCTGGTCAACTGGATGGGCGGGGTCCCCGTGGCCTAGCAACCACAGGAGCCCTCTGTGATGTCCTAGCCCCTGGCATTCTGTGCTGGCCACACTGGCACTGGGCAGCCCAACTGCCCTGCCACTCGGTCAGCCAGCAGCGCCCAGACGCCTGGGCCCTGACACAGAGGGACGGAAGGATGGGAAGCCAGTGCTGACCGACAAGGGACCTAAGGGCTGGCAGCCAAGAGAAGACAGGTGGAGTTGTGCCCGGGATCCAGGGAGCCCAGGCCAGAGCTGCCTGCATGCCTGCCTGCCCTCCTGGATGTCTGTATGTTGCCTTTGTCCAGGTAGGTTTCTCAGGTCCCCTCCACTCCTGTCCTCTCCTGTCCTCTCCTGTCCTCTCCTGCCCTCACCATCCTCTCCCCTCTCCTCTCCTCTGCACTTTGCTTCTCTCCTTTGTCTGTCTTCTCTTGCGGGTGCCCTGCTCAACAGCTCCAGCACTTGTGATGGTTCTCCAGTGACAGCTGTTCGCAACCCCTTCCACCCCCTCCCTGCCCCAGAGGTGACCCAACTCACAGATCTCCAGCTCACCACACCCACACCCCCCAACACATTCCCTGGTTCAGCCCCTCTGCCCTATTCAGCCGAACTCGCCCCTTTGCAACCTACCTATGCATCCTGGTTTGTCTTCACCATTCAAGGAGAGATCTCCTTTTGTACTTAGCTTGGTTGACTGGTGGATGGATGGATGGATGGATGGATGGATGGATGGATGGATGGCTGGCTGGCTGGATGGATGGATGCATGGATGGATGGATGGATGGATGTATAGATTGATGGGTGGATGGATGGATGCATGGATAGCTCAATGTATTGGTTTTGTAGAGGCAGAGTACCATCTAGGGGTACTTGAGACCGCTGGTGTCAGAGCCAGAGTCTATGTCAAATGTAAAACATTAATTCATCAATAACAAAAATGAATAAGCACTTAATAAATAAATAAATAAATAAATAAATATAAAAACTGGGTTAAAAAATACATGGCGTCTTTGCCTTTCTGCATATGCTATGCTATGAGGATCTTAACAAGGAAAGCATTGTCCTGAGTAGCCCCATTGAAGTAGTGGAATATTTCCTTTTCCTTTTTCTTTTTTTACTTTCAATTTTCTTGATTATTTACTGGAATAAATAGACAGGAATTCAGAGGGAAGGGAGGGATAGAGAGTTTGTGACACAGAGAGAGTCACCTGTAGCATTTCTGCACCACTTGTAAAGACTTCCCCCGGCAGGTGGGGACCAGGGTCTTGAAGCCCAGTCCCCCTGCATTGTAACATGAGTGCTTAACTGGGTGTGGCACCACCTGGTACCCTTGATGGGACACTTTTTTTTTAGCAATGAAAAGAAATTCTCGTGGCAAGGTAATAAATAAATGAAGAAATAAACAAAAGTGCATTTACATTAACTCTGGAAGCACACAGGGACATATACATCTCTGTTACCTGTATTACTTATTCGTTGATTGATTGATTGATTGCCTCAAGGGGTTATTGCCTCAGCTCAGTGCCTGCGCCACAAATAATCCACAGCCCCTGCACTCTTTTATTCCCCTTTCGCTGCCCTTGTTGCTTGGTCACTGTGGTGGTTATTGTTGTGGTTGTTGTTGTTGTTTTGACCTTGCATCAGACACAGAGAAAAGGAGAGAGCAGGGGAAATACAGAGTGGGAGAGAAAGATAGAGCCCCTAAAGACCAGCTTCACACCCTGTAAAGCGACTCCCCTGCAGGTGGGGGTCTGGGCACCAGACCCCAGACCCTTCCACCTGTCCCCTCTTTTCGAGAGCGCCACAAGGCCTTAACCCTCTGACATACAGCCAAACCTCCCTGGATTTACTTTTGAAGGCAATATGACCTGCCTCGTTTAAAATCTCCTTATCCTGAGGGTCAGTCCTGGAGACAGTGTCATGACACGACACACGGAGATCTCTGGTATCAGAGAGCACCTGGAACAGCAGCTGGGGCTCTAGTGCCAGGGCAGGAGTAAACTCCCCATCCACCGTCCACGGAGTCCACCTGCCTGCATTTTGGTCCTTTTCCCTCCAAAAAAGATCTTTCCCTTTTTCCACTGAGAAACAAGCAGCAGACAGGTTACCCAGGCAGGGGGAAAAATAATAAATAAAAAACCTTTTTTTTTTTTTTTTTTTTTTTTTTTTACCCTTAGCGAATGACCATCTTCTGGGAAGTACAGGTTTTGAACCTGAAAACCCTGTCTTTCTGTGTCCTAGTCCACAGAAAGAGCCACTAGCCCAGCCAGATCTCACTCTCAGATGGAGTGTTTTTGCCAGTCAAAAGTCTGCACAGCGCACTAGGGATTGGGCGGCCTGAGAACCAAATGTTACATTGTAGATGGACTGTTTGCAGTTCTTGCTCCCCAGGACATTGGACTTTCTCAACTCCCTCCCCTACAGCATGCAAAAAAGGTTCTTGACCAACCATAGAGCAAATGGAGTAGGGGCGAGTGGAGCTTGTTGCATGTCTGTGCTGCTCATGCCCAGGTGTCTGTGGGGGGCCGTGGCAGAGGCTGTAAGGGGGCTAGGGGGCAGAAGGAGACTGTTTCAGAGGCAGGCTGCAGGCACGGGAGCCCGTGAGTGTGTGCAGGGCAGTGTGTGTGGGTGTGGTGGCAGGGGGTTAGGGCAGGTCCCCCTGCTGGACGGTGAGATGGCAGCTGGGCTGGCTCTGGGCCCCCAGGGCTGAAGCGCAGAAGCAGGGTGGCAGTAAAGTAGTGCAGGGAGGCACACAGTAGATGTTAGTTGGGGAGCCTGGGGAGAGAGGGCAAGGGGAAAGGGGGCATCCTTGTGGAGGGGTCTGGAGTAGAGAGTGGGGGGAGCTGGAGGCGTGGAAGGTCCCAGGAACCAGGGATTGACAGGAACAGATTCCTGCACCCACCCACTGGATAGAAGCTGCAGCAGCCAGAGCAGCAGCCCTGGCTTGCCTAGACCAAGGGCCCTGAGTGAGTCCCTCTGAGGATGAGGAAGAGAAGGAGGAGGAGGTGGAGGAGGAGGAGGAGGAGGAGGAGGAGGAGGAGGAGGAGGAAGAAGAGGAGGAGGAGGAGGAGGAGCAGGAGGAGGAGGAGGGGCAGGAGGGCAGCTATCAGTTGGCAATGGGATTAATAGAGGCCTCCCTTACGGAGGCATGTGTCCAGGCAGGCACCCACCAATCCTCCGGGGCAGCTCAGGGCACCCAGGGACCTGGTGTGGGTATCTCTGGGGCGGGGACTGTCAGTCAGTCAGCAAGACTGTGTGTCAGTGCAAATGGTGGGACAGGGGCCTGGCGGACCTTGGTCCCCAGCCCTGGATCTCAGATGCCAGCCCCATGCCCAGACACACACCAATCTGCCCATAACCCCTTGGCCCGGCTGACCTGCACCTGCTTTGGCCTGGGGCTCTGGCTCTGGTGGCTGGCCACCACCCCTCAAGGTCAAGTTGAGAGTGGGGGTCATGGCTGCTGGTCAACTGGATAGGCGGGGTCCCCGTGGCCTAGCAACCACAGGAGCCCTCTGTGATGTCCTAGCCCCTGGCATTCTGTGCTGGCCACACTGGCACTGGGCAGCCCAACTGCCCTGCCACTCGGTCAGCCAGCAGCGCCCAGACGCCTGGGCCCTGACACAGAGGGACGGAAGGATGGGAAGCCAGTGCTGACCGACAAGGGACCTAAGGTCTGGCAGCCAAGAGAAGACAGGTGGAGTTGTGCCCGGGATCCAGGGAGCCCAGGCCAGAGCTGCCTGCATGCCTGCCTGCCCTCCTGGATGTCTGTATGTTGCCTTTGTCCAGGTAGGTTTCTCAGGTCCCCTCCACTCCTGTCCTCTCCTGTCCTCTCCTGTCCTCTCCTGCCCTCACCATCCTCTCCCCTCTCCTCTCCTCTGCACTTTGCTTCTCTCCTTTGTCTGTCTTCTCTTGCGGGTGCCCTGCTCAACAGCTCCAGCACTTGTGATGGTTCTCCAGTGACAGCTGTTCGCAACCCCTTCCACCCCCTCCCTGCCCCAGAGGTGACCCAACTCACAGATCTCCAGCTCACCACACCCACACCCCCCAACACATTCCCTGGTTCAGCCCCTCTGCCCTATTCAGCCGAACTCGCCCCTTTGCAACCTACCTATGCATCCTGGTTTGTCTTCACCATTCAAGGAGAGATCTCCTTTTGTACTTAGCTTGGTTGACTGGTGGATGGATGGATGGATGGATGGATGGATGGATGGATGGATGGATGGATGGCTGGATGGATGGATGGATGCATGGATGGATGGATGGATGGATGTATAGATTGATGGGTGGATGGATGGATGCATGGATAGCTCAATGTATTGGTTTTGTAGAGGCAGAGTACCATCTAGGGGTACTTGAGACCGCTGGTGTCAGAGCCAGAGTCTATGTCAAATGTAAAACATTAATTCATCAATAACAAAAATGAATAAGCACTTAATAAATAAATAAATAAATATAAAAACTGGGTTAAAAAATACATGGCGTCTTTGCCTTTCTGCATATGCTATGCTATGAGGATCTTAACAAGGAAAGCATTGTCCTGAGTAGCCCCATTGAAGTAGTGGAATATTTCCTTTTCCTTTTTCTTTTTTTACTTTCAATTTTCTTGATTATTTACTGGAATAAATAGACAGGAATTGAGAGGGAAGGGAGGGATAGAGAGTTTGTGACACAGAGAGAGTCACCTGTAGCATTTCTGCACCACTTGTAAAGACTTCCCCCGGCAGGTGGGGACCAGGGTCTTGAAGCCCAGTCCCCCTGCATTGTAACATGAGTGCTTAACTGGGTGTGGCACCACCTGGTACCCTTGATGGGACACTTTTTTTTAGCAATGAAAAGAAATTCTCGTGGCAAGGTAATAAATAAATGAAGAAATAAACAAAAGTGCATTTACATTAACTCTGGAAGCACACAGGGACATATACATCTCTGTTACCTGTATTACTTATTCGTTGATTGATTGATTGATTGCCTCAAGGGGTTATTGCCTCAGCTCAGTGCCTGCGCCACAAATAATCCACAGCCCCTGCACTCTTTTATTCCCCTTTCGCTGCCCTTGTTGCTTGGTCACTGTGGTGGTTATTGTTGTGGTTGTTGTTGTTGTTTTGACCTTGCATCAGACACAGAGAAAAGGAGAGAGCAGGGGAAATACAGAGTGGGAGAGAAAGATAGAGCCCCTAAAGACCAGCTTCACACCCTGTAAAGCGACTCCCCTGCAGGTGGGGGTCTGGGCACCAGACCCCAGACCCTTCCACCTGTCCCCTCTTTTCGAGAGCGCCACAAGGCCTTAACCCTCTGACATACAGCCAAACCTCCCTGGATTTACTTTTGAAGGCAATATGACCTGCCTCGTTTAAAATCTCCTTATCCTGAGGGTCAGTCCTGGAGACAGTGTCATGACACGACACACGGAGATCTCTGGTATCAGAGAGCACCTGGAACAGCAGCTGGGGCTCTAGTGCCAGGGCAGGAGTAAACTCCCCATCCACCGTCCACGGAGTCCACCTGCCTGCATTTTGGTCCTTTTCCCTCCAAAAAAGATCTTTCCCTTTTTCCACTGAGAAACAAGCAGCAGACAGGTTACCCAGGCAGGGGGAAAAATAATAAATAAAAAACCTTTTTTTTTTTTTTTTTTTTTTTTTTTTTTACCCTTAGCGAATGACCATCTTCTGGGAAGTACAGGTTTTGAACCTGAAAACCCTGTCTTTCTGTGTCCTAGTCCACAGAAAGAGCCACTAGCCCAGCCAGATCTCACTCTCAGATGGAGTGTTTTTGCCAGTCAAAAGTCTGCACAGCGCACTAGGGATTGGGCGGCCTGAGAACCAAATGTTACATTGTAGATGGACTGTTTGCAGTTCTTGCTCCCCAGGACATTGGACTTTCTCAACTCCCTCCCCTACAGCATGCAAAAAAGGTTCTTGACCAACCATAGAGCAAATGGAGTAGGGGCGAGTGGAGCTTGTTGCATGTCTGTGCTGCTCATGCCCAGGTGTCTGTGGGGGGCCGTGGCAGAGGCTGTAAGGGGGCTAGGGGGCAGAAGGAGACTGTTTCAGAGGCAGGCTGCAGGCACGGGAGCCCGTGAGTGTGTGCAGGGCAGTGTGTGTGGGTGTGGTGGCAGGGGGTTAGGGCAGGTCCCCCTGCTGGACGGTGAGATGGCAGCTGGGCTGGCTCTGGGCCCCCAGGGCTGAAGCGCAGAAGCAGGGTGGCAGTAAAGTAGTGCAGGGAGGCACACAGTAGATGTTAGTTGGGGAGCCTGGGGAGAGAGGGCAAGGGGAAAGGGGGCATCCTTGTGGAGGGGTCTGGAGTAGAGAGTGGGGGGAGCTGGAGGCGTGGAAGGTCCCAGGAACCAGGGATTGACAGGAACAGATTCCTGCACCCACCCACTGGATAGAAGCTGCAGCAGCCAGAGCAGCAGCCCTGGCTTGCCTAGACCAAGGGCCCTGAGTGAGTCCCTCTGAGGATGAGGAAGAGAAGGAGGAGGAGGTGGAGGAGGAGGAGGAGGAGGAGGAGGAGGAGGAGGAAGAAGAGGAGGAGGAGGAGGAGGAGCAGGAGGAGGAGGAGGGGCAGGAGGGCAGCTATCAGTAGGCAATGGGATTAATAGAGGCCTCCCTTACGGAGGCATGTGTCCAGGCAGGCACCCACCAATCCTCCGGGGCAGCTCAGGGCACCCAGGGACCTGGTGTGGGTATCTCTGGGGCGGGGACTGTCAGTCAGTCAGCAAGACTGTGTGTCAGTGCAAATGGTGGGACAGGGGCCTGGCGGACCTTGGTCCCCAGCCCTGGATCTCAGATGCCAGCCCCATGCCCAGACACACACCAATCTGCCCATAACCCCTTGGCCCGGCTGACCTGCACCTGCTTTGGCCTGGGGCTCTGGCTCTGGTGGCTGGCCACCACCCCTCAAGGTCAAGTTGAGAGTGGGGGTCATGGCTGCTGGTCAACTGGATGGGCGGGGTCCCCGTGGCCTAGCAACCACAGGAGCCCTCTGTGATGTCCTAGCCCCTGGCATTCTGTGCTGGCCACACTGGCACTGGGCAGCCCAACTGCCCTGCCACTCGGTCAGCCAGCAGCGCCCAGACGCCTGGGCCCTGACACAGAGGGACGGAAGGATGGGAAGCCAGTGCTGACCGACAAGGGACCTAAGGGCTGGCAGCCAAGAGAAGACAGGTGGAGTTGTGCCCGGGATCCAGGGAGCCCAGGCCAGAGCTGCCTGCATGCCTGCCTGCCCTCCTGGATGTCTGTATGTTGCCTTTGTCCAGGTAGGTTTCTCAGGTCCCCTCCACTCCTGTCCTCTCCTGTCCTCTCCTGTCCTCTCCTGCCCTCACCATCCTCTCCCCTCTCCTCTCCTCTGCACTTTGCTTCTCTCCTTTGTCTGTCTTCTCTTGCGGGTGCCCTGCTCAACAGCTCCAGCACTTGTGATGGTTCTCCAGTGACAGGTGTTCGCAACCCCTTCCACCCCCTCCCTGCCCCAGAGGTGACCCAACTCACAGATCTCCAGCTCACCACACCCACACCCCCCAACACATTCCCTGGTTCAGCCCCTCTGCCCTATTCAGCCGAACTCGCCCCTTTGCAACCTACCTATGCATCCTGGTTTGTCTTCACCATTCAAGGAGAGATCTCCTTTTGTACTTAGCTTGGTTGACTGGTGGATGGATGGATGGATGGATGGATGGATGGATGGATGGATGGCTGGCTGGCTGGATGGATGGATGCATGGATGGATGGATGGATGGATGGATGTATAGATTGATGGGTGGATGGATGGATGCATGGATAGCTCAATGTATTGGTTTTGTAGAGGCAGAGTACCATCTAGGGGTACTTGAGACCGCTGGTGTCAGAGCCAGAGTCTATGTCAAATGTAAAACATTAATTCATCAATAACAAAAATGAATAAGCACTTAATAAATAAATAAATAAATAAATAAATATAAAAACTGGGTTAAAAAATACATGGCGTCTTTGCCTTTCTGCATATGCTATGCTATGAGGATCTTAACAAGGAAAGCATTGTCCTGAGTAGCCCCATTGAAGTAGTGGAATATTTCCTTTTCCTTTTTCTTTTTTTACTTTCAATTTTCTTGATTATTTACTGGAATAAATAGACAGGAATTGAGAGGGAAGGGAGGGATAGAGAGTTTGTGACACAGAGAGAGTCACCTGTAGCATTTCTGCACCACTTGTAAAGACTTCCCCCGGCAGGTGGGGACCAGGGTCTTGAAGCCCAGTCCCCCTGCATTGTAACATGAGTGCTTAACTGGGTGTGGCACCACCTGGTACCCTTGATGGGACACTTTTTTTTTAGCAATGAAAAGAAATTCTCGTGGCAAGGTAATAAATAAATGAAGAAATAAACAAAAGTGCATTTACATTAACTCTGGAAGCACACAGGGACATATACATCTCTGTTACCTGTATTACTTATTCGTTGATTGATTGATTGATTGCCTCAAGGGGTTATTGCCTCATCTCAGTGCCTGCGCCACAAATAATCCACAGCCCCTGCACTCTTTTATTCCCCTTTCGCTGCCCTTGTTGCTTGGTCACTGTGGTGGTTATTGTTGTGGTTGTTGTTGTTGTTTTGACCTTGCATCAGACACAGAGAAAAGGAGAGAGCAGGGGAAATACAGAGTGGGAGAGAAAGATAGAGCCCCTAAAGACCAGCTTCACACCCTGTAAAGCGACTCCCCTGCAGGTGGGGGTCTGGGCACCAGACCCCAGACCCTTCCACCTGTCCCCTCTTTTCGAGAGCGCCACAAGGCCTTAACCCTCTGACATACAGCCAAACCTCCCTGGATTTACTTTTGAAGGCAATATGACCTGCCTCGTTTAAAATCTCCTTATCCTGAGGGTCAGTCCTGGAGACAGTGTCATGACACGACACACAGAGATCTCTGGTATCAGAGAGCACCTGGAACAGCAGCTGGGGCTCTAGTGCCAGGGCAGGAGTAAACTCCCCATCCACCGTCCACGGAGTCCACCTGCCTGCATTTTGGTCCTTTTCCCTCCAAAAAAGATCTTTCCCTTTTTCCACTGAGAAACAAGCAGCAGACAGGTTACCCAGGCAGGGGGAAAAATAATAAATAAAAAACCTTTTTTTTTTTTTTTTTTTTTTTTTTTTTTACCCTTAGCGAATGACCATCTTCTGGGAAGTACAGGTTTTGAACCTGAAAACCCTGTCTTTCTGTGTCCTAGTCCACAGAAAGAGCCACTAGCCCAGCCAGATCTCACTCTCAGATGGAGTGTTTTTGCCAGTCAAAAGTCTGCACAGCGCACTAGGGATTGGGCGGCCTGAGAACCAAATGTTACATTGTAGATGGACTGTTTGCAGTTCTTGCTCCCCAGGACATTGGACTTTCTCAACTCCCTCCCCTACAGCATGCAAAAAAGGTTCTTGACCAACCATAGAGCAAATGGAGTAGGGGCGAGTGGAGCTTGTTGCATGTCTGTGCTGCTCATGCCCAGGTGTCTGTGGGGGGCCGTGGCAGAGGCTGTAAGGGGGCTAGGGGGCAGAAGGAGACTGTTTCAGAGGCAGGCTGCAGGCACGGGAGCCCGTGAGTGTGTGCAGGGCAGTGTGTGTGGGTGTGGTGGCAGGGGGTTAGGGCAGGTCCCCCTGCTGGACGGTGAGATGGCAGCTGGGCTGGCTCTGGGCCCCCAGGGCTGAAGCGCAGAAGCAGGGTGGCAGTAAAGTAGTGCAGGGAGGCACACAGTAGATGTTAGTTGGGGAGCCTGGGGAGAGAGGGCAAGGGGAAAGGGGGCATCCTTGTGGAGGGGTCTGGAGTAGAGAGTGGGGGGAGCTGGAGGCGTGGAAGGTCCCAGGAACCAGGGATTGACAGGAACAGATTCCTGCACCCACCCACTGGATAGAAGCTGCAGCAGCCAGAGCAGCAGCCCTGGCTTGCCTAGACCAAGGGCCCTGAGTGAGTCCCTCTGAGGATGAGGAAGAGAAGGAGGAGGAGGTGGAGGAGGAGGAGGAGGAGGAGGAGGAGGAGGAGGAGGAGAAGAAGAGGAGGAGGAGGAGGAGGAGCAGGAGGAGGAGGAGGGGCAGGAGGGCAGCTATCAGTAGGCAATGGGATTAATAGAGGCCTCCCTTACGGAGGCATGTGTCCAGGCAGGCACCCACCAATCCTCCGGGGCAGCTCAGGGCACCCAGGGACCTGGTGTGGGTATCTCTGGGGCGGGGACTGTCAGTCAGTCAGCAAGACTGTGTGTCAGTGCAAATGGTGGGACAGGGGCCTGGCGGACCTTGGTCCCCAGCCCTGGATCTCAGATGCCAGCCCCATGCCCAGACACACACCAATCTGCCCATAACCCCTTGGCCCGGCTGACCTGCACCTGCTTTGGCCTGGGGCTCTGGCTCTGGTGGCTGGCCACCACCCCTCAAGGTCAAGTTGAGAGTGGGGGTCATGGCTGCTGGTCAACTGGATGGGCGGGGTCCCCGTGGCCTAGCAACCACAGGAGCCCTCTGTGATGTCCTAGCCCCTGGCATTCTGTGCTGGCCACACTGGCACTGGGCAGCCCAACTGCCCTGCCACTCGGTCAGCCAGCAGCGCCCAGACGCCTGGGCCCTGACACAGAGGGACGGAAGGATGGGAAGCCAGTGCTGACCGACAAGGGACCTAAGGGCTGGCAGCCAAGAGAAGACAGGTGGAGTTGTGCCCGGGATCCAGGGAGCCCAGGCCAGAGCTGCCTGCATGCCTGCCTGCCCTCCTGGATGTCTGTATGTTGCCTTTGTCCAGGTAGGTTTCTCAGGTCCCCTCCACTCCTGTCCTCTCCTGTCCTCTCCTGTCCTCTCCTGCCCTCACCATCCTCTCCCCTCTCCTCTCCTCTGCACTTTGCTTCTCTCCTTTGTCTGTCTTCTCTTGCGGGTGCCCTGCTCAACAGCTCCAGCACTTGTGATGGTTCTCCAGTGACAGCTGTTCGCAACCCCTTCCACCCCCTCCCTGCCCCAGAGGTGACCCAACTCACAGATCTCCAGCTCACCACACCCACACCCCCCAACACATTCCCTGGTTCAGCCCCTCTGCCCTATTGAGCCGAACTCGCCCCTTTGCAACCTACCTATGCATCCTGGTTTGTCTTCACCATTCAAGGAGAGATCTCCTTTTGTACTTAGCTTGGTTGACTGGTGGATGGATGGATGGATGGATGGATGGATGGATGGATGGATGGATGGATGGCTGGCTGGATGGATGGATGGATGCATGGATGGATGGATGGATGGATGTATAGATTGATGGGTGGATGGATGGATGCATGGATAGCTCAATGTATTGGTTTTGTAGAGGCAGAGTACCATCTAGGGGTACTTGAGACCGCTGGTGTCAGAGCCAGAGTCTATGTCAAATGTAAAACATTAATTCATCAATAACAAAAATGAATAAGCACTTAATAAATAAATAAATAAATAAATAAATATAAAAACTGGGTTAAAAAATACATGGCGTCTTTGCCTTTCTGCATATGCTATGCTATGAGGATCTTAACAAGGAAAGCATTGTCCTGAGTAGCCCCATTGAAGTAGTGGAATATTTCCTTTTCCTTTTTCTTTTTTTACTTTCAATTTTCTTGATTATTTACTGGAATAAATAGACAGGAATTGAGAGGGAAGGGAGGGATAGAGAGTTTGTGACACAGAGAGAGTCACCTGTAGCATTTCTGCACCACTTGTAAAGACTTCCCCCGGCAGGTGGGGACCAGGGTCTTGAAGCCCAGTCCCCCTGCATTGTAACATGAGTGCTTAACTGGGTGTGGCACCACCTGGTACCCTTGATGGGACACTTTTTTTTAGCAATGAAAAGAAATTCTCGTGGCAAGGTAATAAATAAATGAAGAAATAAACAAAAGTGCATTTACATTAACTCTGGAAGCACACAGGGACATATACATCTCTGTTACCTGTATTACTTATTCGTTGATTGATTGATTGATTGCCTCAAGGGGTTATTGCCTCAGCTCAGTGCCTGCGCCACAAATAATCCACAGCCCCTGCACTCTTTTATTCCCCTTTCGCTGCCCTTGTTGCTTGGTCACTGTGGTGGTTATTGTTGTGGTTGTTGTTGTTGTTTTGACCTTGCATCAGACACAGAGAAAAGGAGAGAGCAGGGGAAATACAGAGTGGGAGAGAAAGATAGAGCCCCTAAAGACCAGCTTCACACCCTGTAAAGCGACTCCCCTGCAGGTGGGGGTCTGGGCACCAGACCCCAGACCCTTCCACCTGTCCCCTCTTTTCGAGAGCGCCACAAGGCCTTAACCCTCTGACATACAGCCAAACCTCCCTGGATTTACTTTTGAAGGCAATATGACCTGCCTCGTTTAAAATCTCCTTATCCTGAGGGTCAGTCCTGGAGACAGTGTCATGACACGACACACGGAGATCTCTGGTATCAGAGAGCACCTGGAACAGCAGCTGGGGCTCTAGTGCCAGGGCAGGAGTAAACTCCCCATCCACCGTCCACGGAGTCCACCTGCCTGCATTTTGGTCCTTTTCCCTCCAAAAAAGATCTTTCCCTTTTTCCACTGAGAAACAAGCAGCAGACAGGTTACCCAGGCAGGGGGAAAAATAATAAATAAAAAACCTTTTTTTTTTTTTTTTTTTTTTTTTTTTTTACCCTTAGCGAATGACCATCTTCTGGGAAGTACAGGTTTTGAACCTGAAAACCCTGTCTTTCTGTGTCCTAGTCCACAGAAAGAGCCACTAGCCCAGCCAGATCTCACTCTCAGATGGAGTGTTTTTGCCAGTCAAAAGTCTGCACAGCGCACTAGGGATTGGGCGGCCTGAGAACCAAATGTTACATTGTAGATGGACTGTTTGCAGTTCTTGCTCCCCAGGACATTGGACTTTCTCAACTCCCTCCCCTACAGCATGCAAAAAAGGTTCTTGACCAACCATAGAGCAAATGGAGTAGGGGCGAGTGGAGCTTGTTGCATGTCTGTGCTGCTCATGCCCAGGTGTCTGTGGGGGGCCGTGGCAGAGGCTGTAAGGGGGCTAGGGGGCAGAAGGAGACTGTTTCAGAGGCAGGCTGCAGGCACGGGAGCCCGTGAGTGTGTGCAGGGCAGTGTGTGTGGGTGTGGTGGCAGGGGGTTAGGGCAGGTCCCCCTGCTGGACGGTGAGATGGCAGCTGGGCTGGCTCTGGGCCCCCAGGGCTGAAGCGCAGAAGCAGGGTGGCAGTAAAGTAGTGCAGGGAGGCACACAGTAGATGTTAGTTGGGGAGCCTGGGGAGAGAGGGCAAGGGGAAAGGGGGCATCCTTGTGGAGGGGTCTGGAGTAGAGAGTGGGGGGAGCTGGAGGCGTGGAAGGTCCCAGGAACCAGGGATTGACAGGAACAGATTCCTGCACCCACCCACTGGATAGAAGCTGCAGCAGCCAGAGCAGCAGCCCTGGCTTGCCTAGACCAAGGGCCCTGAGTGAGTCCCTCTGAGGATGAGGAAGAGAAGGAGGAGGAGGTGGAGGAGGAGGAGGAGGAGGAGGAGGAGGAGGAGGAGGAGGAGAGAAGAGAGGAGGAGGAGGAGGAGGAGCAGGAGGAGGAGGAGGGGCAGGAGGGCAGCTATCAGTAGGCAATGGGATTAATAGAGGCCTCCCTTACGGAGGCATGTGTCCAGGCAGGCACCCACCAATCCTCCGGGGCAGCTCAGGGCACCCAGGGACCTGGTGTGGGTATCTCTGGGGCGGGGACTGTCAGTCAGTCAGCAAGACTGTGTGTCAGTGCAAATGGTGGGACAGGGGCCTGGCGGACCTTGGTCCCCAGCCCTGGATCTCAGATGCCAGCCCCATGCCCAGACACACACCAATCTGCCCATAACCCCTTGGCCCGGCTGACCTGCACCTGCTTTGGCCTGGGGCTCTGGCTCTGGTGGCTGGCCACCACCCCTCAAGGTCAAGTTGAGAGTGGGGGTCATGGCTGCTGGTCAACTGGATGGGCGGGGTCCCCGTGGCCTAGCAACCACAGGAGCCCTCTGTGATGTCCTAGCCCCTGGCATTCTGTGCTGGCCACACTGGCACTGGGCAGCCCAACTGCCCTGCCACTCGGTCAGCCAGCAGCGCCCAGACGCCTGGGCCCTGACACAGAGGGACGGAAGGATGGGAAGCCAGTGCTGACCGACAAGGGACCTAAGGGCTGGCAGCCAAGAGAAGACAGGTGGAGTTGTGCCCGGGATCCAGGGAGCCCAGGCCAGAGCTGCCTGCATGCCTGCCTGCCCTCCTGGATGTCTGTATGTTGCCTTTGTCCAGGTAGGTTTCTCAGGTCCCCTCCACTCCTGTCCTCTCCTGTCCTCTCCTGTCCTCTCCTGCCCTCACCATCCTCTCCCCTCTCCTCTCCTCTGCACTTTGCTTCTCTCCTTTGTCTGTCTTCTCTTGCGGGTGCCCTGCTCAACAGCTCCAGCACTTGTGATGGTTCTCCAGTGACAGGTGTTCGCAACCCCTTCCACCCCCTCCCTGCCCCAGAGGTGACCCAACTCACAGATCTCCAGCTCACCACACCCACACCCCCCAACACATTCCCTGGTTCAGCCCCTCTGCCCTATTCAGCCGAACTCGCCCCTTTGCAACCTACCTATGCATCCTGGTTTGTCTTCACCATTCAAGGAGAGATCTCCTTTTGTACTTAGCTTGGTTGACTGGTGGATGGATGGATGGATGGATGGATGGATGGATGGATGGATGGATGGCTGGCTGGCTGGATGGATGGATGCATGGATGGATGGATGGATGGATGGATGTATAGATTGATGGGTGGATGGATGGATGCATGGATAGCTCAATGTATTGGTTTTGTAGAGGCAGAGTACCATCTAGGGGTACTTGAGACCGCTGGTGTCAGAGCCAGAGTCTATGTCAAATGTAAAACATTAATTCATCAATAACAAAAATGAATAAGCACTTAATAAATAAATAAATAAATAAATAAATATAAAAACTGGGTTAAAAAATACATGGCGTCTTTGCCTTTCTGCATATGCTATGCTATGAGGATCTTAACAAGGAAAGCATTGTCCTGAGTAGCCCCATTGAAGTAGTGGAATATTTCCTTTTCCTTTTTCTTTTTTTACTTTCAATTTTCTTGATTATTTACTGGAATAAATAGACAGGAATTGAGAGGGAAGGGAGGGATAGAGAGTTTGTGACACAGAGAGAGTCACCTGTAGCATTTCTGCACCACTTGTAAAGACTTCCCCCGGCAGGTGGGGACCAGGGTCTTGAAGCCCAGTCCCCCTGCATTGTAACATGAGTGCTTAACTGGGTGTGGCACCACCTGGTACCCTTGATGGGACACTTTTTTTTTAGCAATGAAAAGAAATTCTCGTGGCAAGGTAATAAATAAATGAAGAAATAAACAAAAGTGCATTTACATTAACTCTGGAAGCACACAGGGACATATACATCTCTGTTACCTGTATTACTTATTCGTTGATTGATTGATTGATTGCCTCAAGGGGTTATTGCCTCAGCTCAGTGCCTGCGCCACAAATAATCCACAGCCCCTGCACTCTTTTATTCCCCTTTCGCTGCCCTTGTTGCTTGGTCACTGTGGTGGTTATTGTTGTGGTTGTTGTTGTTGTTTTGACCTTGCATCAGACACAGAGAAAAGGAGAGAGCAGGGGAAATACAGAGTGGGAGAGAAAGATAGAGCCCCTAAAGACCAGCTTCACACCCTGTAAAGCGACTCCCCTGCAGGTGGGGGTCTGGGCACCAGACCCCAGACCCTTCCACCTGTCCCCTCTTTTCGAGAGCGCCACAAGGCCTTAACCCTCTGACATACAGCCAAACCTCCCTGGATTTACTTTTGAAGGCAATATGACCTGCCTCGTTTAAAATCTCCTTATCCTGAGGGTCAGTCCTGGAGACAGTGTCATGACACGACACACGGAGATCTCTGGTATCAGAGAGCACCTGGAACAGCAGCTGGGGCTCTAGTGCCAGGGCAGGAGTAAACTCCCCATCCACCGTCCACGGAGTCCACCTGCCTGCATTTTGGTCCTTTTCCCTCCAAAAAAGATCTTTCCCTTTTTCCACTGAGAAACAAGCAGCAGACAGGTTACCCAGGCAGGGGGAAAAATAATAAATAAAAAACCTTTTTTTTTTTTTTTTTACCCGTAGCGAATGACCATCTTCTGGGAAGTACAGGTTTTGAACCTGAAAACCCTGTCTTTCTGTGTCCTAGTCCACAGAAAGAGCCACTAGCCCAGCCAGATCTCACTCTCAGATGGAGTGTTTTTGCCAGTCAAAAGTCTGCACAGCGCACTAGGGATTGGGCGGCCTGAGAACCAAATGTTACATTGTAGATGGACTGTTTGCAGTTCTTGCTCCCCAGGACATTGGACTTTCTCAACTCCCTCCCCTACAGCATGCAAAAAAGGTTCTTGACCAACCATAGAGCAAATGGAGTAGGGGCGAGTGGAGCTTGTTGCATGTCTGTGCTGCTCATGCCCAGGTGTCTGTGGGGGGTGTCTGTGGGGGGCCGTGGCAGAGGCTGTAAGGGGGCTAGGGGGCAGAAGGAGACTGTTTCAGAGGCAGGCTGCAGGCACGGGAGCCCGTGAGTGTGTGCAGGGCAGTGTGTGTGGGTGTGGTGGCAGGGGGTTAGGGCAGGTCCCCCTGCTGGACGGTGAGATGGCAGCTGGGCTGGCTCTGGGCCCCCAGGGCTGAAGCGCAGAAGCAGGGTGGCAGTAAAGTAGTGCAGGGAGGCACACAGTAGATGTTAGTTGGGGAGCCTGGGGAGAGAGGGCAAGGGGAAAGGGGGCATCCTTGTGGAGGGGTCTGGAGTAGAGAGTGGGGGGAGCTGGAGGCGTGGAAGGTCCCAGGAACCAGGGATTGACAGGAACAGATTCCTGCACCCACCCACTGGATAGAAGCTGCAGCAGCCAGAGCAGCAGCCCTGGCTTGCCTAGACCAAGGGCCCTGAGTGAGTCCCTCTGAGGATGAGGAAGAGAAGGAGGAGGAGGTGGAGGAGGAGGAGGAGGAGGAGGAGGAGGAGGAGGAGGAGGAGGAGGAAGAAGAGGAGGAGGAGGAGGAGGAGCAGGAGGAGGAGGAGGGGCAGGAGGGCAGCTATCAGTAGGCAATGGGATTAATAGAGGCCTCCCTTACGGAGGCATGTGTCCAGGCAGGCACCCACCAATCCTCCGGGGCAGCTCAGGGCACCCAGGGACCTGGTGTGGGTATCTCTGGGGCGGGGACTGTCAGTCAGTCAGCAAGACTGTGTGTCAGTGCAAATGGTGGGACAGGGGCCTGGCGGACCTTGGTCCCCAGCCCTGGATCTCAGATGCCAGCCCCATGCCCAGACACACACCAATCTGCCCATAACCCCTTGGCCCGGCTGACCTGCACCTGCTTTGGCCTGGGGCTCTGGCTCTGGTGGCTGGCCACCACCCCTCAAGGTCAAGTTGAGAGTGGGGGTCATGGCTGCTGGTCAACTGGATGGGCGGGGTCCCCGTGGCCTAGCAACCACAGGAGCCCTCTGTGATGTCCTAGCCCCTGGCATTCTGTGCTGGCCACACTGGCACTGGGCAGCCCAACTGCCCTGCCACTCGGTCAGCCAGCAGCGCCCAGACGCCTGGGCCCTGACACAGAGGGACGGAAGGATGGGAAGCCAGTGCTGACCGACAAGGGACCTAAGGGCTGGCAGCCAAGAGAAGACAGGTGGAGTTGTGCCCGGGATCCAGGGAGCCCAGGCCAGAGCTGCCTGCATGCCTGCCTGCCCTCCTGGATGTCTGTATGTTGCCTTTGTCCAGGTAGGTTTCTCAGGTCCCCTCCACTCCTGTCCTCTCCTGTCCTCTCCTGTCCTCTCCTGCCCTCACCATCCTCTCCCCTCTCCTCTCCTCTGCACTTTGCTTCTCTCCTTTGTCTGTCTTCTCTTGCGGGTGCCCTGCTCAACAGCTCCAGCACTTGTGATGGTTCTCCAGTGACAGCTGTTCGCAACCCCTTCCACCCCCTCCCTGCCCCAGAGGTGACCCAACTCACAGATCTCCAGCTCACCACACCCACACCCCCCAACACATTCCCTGGTTCAGCCCCTCTGCCCTATTCAGCCGAACTCGCCCCTTTGCAACCTACCTATGCATCCTGGTTTGTCTTCACCATTCAAGGAGAGATCTCCTTTTGTACTTAGCTTGGTTGACTGGTGGATGGATGGATGGATGGATGGATGGATGGATGGATGGATGGCTGGCTGGATGGATGGATGCATGGATGGATGGATGGATGGATGTATAGATTGATGTGTGGATGGATGGATGGATGCATGGATAGCTCAATGTATTGGTTTTGTAGAGGCAGAGTACCATCTAGGGGTACTTGAGACCGCTGGTGTCAGAGCCAGAGTCTATGTCAAATGTAAAACATTAATTCATCAATAACAAAAATGAATAAGCACTTAATAAATAAATAAATAAATAAATAAATATAAAAACTGGGTTAAAAAATACATGGCGTCTTTGCCTTTCTGCATATGCTATGCTATGAGGATCTTAACAAGGAAAGCATTGTCCTGAGTAGCCCCATTGAAGTAGTGGAATATTTCCTTTTCCTTTTTCTTTTTTTACTTTCAATTTTCTTGATTATTTACTGGAATAAATAGACAGGAATTGAGAGGGAAGGGAGGGATAGAGAGTTTGTGACACAGAGAGAGTCACCTGTAGCATTTCTGCACCACTTGTAAAGACTTCCCCCGGCAGGTGGGGACCAGGGTCTTGAAGCCCAGTCCCCCTGCATTGTAACATGAGTGCTTAACTGGGTGTGGCACCACCTGGTACCCTTGATGGGACACTTTTTTTTAGCAATGAAAAGAAATTCTCGTGGCAAGGTAATAAATAAATGAAGAAATAAACAAAAGTGCATTTACATTAACTCTGGAAGCACACAGGGACATATACATCTCTGTTACCTGTATTACTTATTCGTTGATTGATTGATTGATTGCCTCAAGGGGTTATTGCCTCAGCTCAGTGCCTGCGCCACAAATAATCCACAGCCCCTGCACTCTTTTATTCCCCTTTCGCTGCCCTTGTTGCTTGGTCACTGTGGTGGTTATTGTTGTGGTTGTTGTTGTTGTTTTGACCTTGCATCAGACACAGAGAAAAGGAGAGAGCAGGGGAAATACAGAGTGGGAGAGAAAGATAGAGCCCCTAAAGACCAGCTTCACACCCTGTAAAGCGACTCCCCTGCAGGTGGGGGTCTGGGCACCAGACCCCAGACCCTTCCACCTGTCCCCTCTTTTCGAGAGCGCCACAAGGCCTTAACCCTCTGACATACAGCCAAACCTCCCTGGATTTACTTTTGAAGGCAATATGACCTGCCTCGTTTAAAATCTCCTTATCCTGAGGGTCAGTCCTGGAGACAGTGTCATGACACGACACACGGAGATCTCTGGTATCAGAGAGCACCTGGAACAGCAGCTGGGGCTCTAGTGCCAGGGCAGGAGTAAACTCCCCATCCACCGTCCACGGAGTCCACCTGCCTGCATTTTGGTCCTTTTCCCTCCAAAAAAGATCTTTCCCTTTTTCCACTGAGAAACAAGCAGCAGACAGGTTACCCAGGCAGGGGGAAAAATAATAAATAAAAAACCTTTTTTTTTTTTTTTTTTACCCGTAGCGAATGACCATCTTCTGGGAAGTACAGGTTTTGAACCTGAAAACCCTGTCTTTCTGTGTCCTAGTCCACAGAAAGAGCCACTAGCCCAGCCAGATCTCACTCTCAGATGGAGTGTTTTTGCCAGTCAAAAGTCTGCACAGCGCACTAGGGATTGGGCGGCCTGAGAACCAAATGTTACATTGTAGATGGACTGTTTGCAGTTCTTGCTCCCCAGGACATTGGACTTTCTCAACTCCCTCCCCTACAGCATGCAAAAAAGGTTCTTGACCAACCATAGAGCAAATGGAGTAGGGGCGAGTGGAGCTTGTTGCATGTCTGTGCTGCTCATGCCCAGGTGTCTGTGGGGGGCCGTGGCAGAGGCTGTAAGGGGGCTAGGGGGCAGAAGGAGACTGTTTCAGAGGCAGGCTGCAGGCACGGGAGCCCGTGAGTGTGTGCAGGGCAGTGTGTGTGGGTGTGGTGGCAGGGGGTTAGGGCAGGTCCCCCTGCTGGACGGTGAGATGGCAGCTGGGCTGGCTCTGGGCCCCCAGGGCTGAAGCGCAGAAGCAGGGTGGCAGTAAAGTAGTGCAGGGAGGCACACAGTAGATGTTAGTTGGGGAGCCTGGGGAGAGAGGGCAAGGGGAAAGGGGGCATCCTTGTGGAGGGGTCTGGAGTAGAGAGTGGGGGGAGCTGGAGGCGTGGAAGGTCCCAGGAACCAGGGATTGACAGGAACAGATTCCTGCACCCACCCACTGGATAGAAGCTGCAGCAGCCAGAGCAGCAGCCCTGGCTTGCCTAGACCAAGGGCCCTGAGTGAGTCCCTCTGAGGATGAGGAAGAGAAGGAGGAGGAGGTGGAGGAGGAGGAGGAGGAGGAGGAGGAGGAGGAGGAGGAGGAGGAGGAAGAGGAGGAGGAGGAGGAGGAGCAGGAGGAGGAGGAGGGGCAGGAGGGCAGCTATCAGTAGGCAATGGGATTAATAGAGGCCTCCCTTACGGAGGCATGTGTCCAGGCAGGCACCCACCAATCCTCCGGGGCAGCTCAGGGCACCCAGGGACCTGGTGTGGGTATCTCTGGGGCGGGGACTGTCAGTCAGTCAGCAAGACTGTGTGTCAGTGCAAATGGTGGGACAGGGGCCTGGCGGACCTTGGTCCCCAGCCCTGGATCTCAGATGCCAGCCCCATGCCCAGACACACACCAATCTGCCCATAACCCCTTGGCCCGGCTGACCTGCACCTGCTTTGGCCTGGGGCTCTGGCTCTGGTGGCTGGCCACCACCCCTCAAGGTCAAGTTGAGAGTGGGGGTCATGGCTGCTGGTCAACTGGATGGGCGGGGTCCCCGTGGCCTAGCAACCACAGGAGCCCTCTGTGATGTCCTAGCCCCTGGCATTCTGTGCTGGCCACACTGGCACTGGGCAGCCCAACTGCCCTGCCACTCGGTCAGCCAGCAGCGCCCAGACGCCTGGGCCCTGACACAGAGGGACGGAAGGATGGGAAGCCAGTGCTGACCGACAAGGGACCTAAGGGCTGGCAGCCAAGAAAAGACAGGTGGAGTTGTGCCCGGGATCCAGGGAGCCCAGGCCAGAGCTGCCTGCATGCCTGCCTGCCCTCCTGGATGTCTGTATGTTGCCTTTGTCCAGGTAGGTTTCTCAGGTCCCCTCCACTCCTGTCCTCTCCTGTCCTCTCCTGTCCTCTCCTGCCCTCACCATCCTCTCCCCTCTCCTCTCCTCTGCACTTTGCTTCTCTCCTTTGTCTGTCTTCTCTTGCGGGTGCCCTGCTCAACAGCTCCAGCACTTGTGATGGTTCTCCAGTGACAGGTGTTCGCAACCCCTTCCACCCCCTCCCTGCCCCAGAGGTGACCCAACTCACAGATCTCCAGCTCACCACACCCACACCCCCCAACACATTCCCTGGTTCAGCCCCTCTGCCCTATTCAGCCGAACTCGCCCCTTTGCAACCTACCTATGCATCCTGGTTTGTCTTCACCATTCAAGGAGAGATCTCCTTTTGTACTTAGCTTGGTTGACTGGTGGATGGATGGATGGATGGATGGATGGATGGATGGATGGATGGATGGCTGGCTGGCTGGATGGATGGATGCATGGATGGATGGATGGATGGATGGATGTATAGATTGATGGGTGGATGGATGGATGCATGGATAGCTCAATGTATTGGTTTTGTAGAGGCAGAGTACCATCTAGGGGTACTTGAGACCGCTGGTGTCAGAGCCAGAGTCTATGTCAAATGTAAAACATTAATTCATCAATAACAAAAATGAATAAGCACTTAATAAATAAATAAATAAATAAATAAATATAAAAACTGGGTTAAAAAATACATGGCGTCTTTGCCTTTCTGCATATGCTATGCTATGAGGATCTTAACAAGGAAAGCATTGTCCTGAGTAGCCCCATTGAAGTAGTGGAATATTTCCTTTTCCTTTTTCTTTTTTTACTTTCAATTTTCTTGATTATTTACTGGAATAAATAGACAGGAATTGAGAGGGAAGGGAGGGATAGAGAGTTTGTGACACAGAGAGAGTCACCTGTAGCATTTCTGCACCACTTGTAAAGACTTCCCCCGGCAGGTGGGGACCAGGGTCTTGAAGCCCAGTCCCCCTGCATTGTAACATGAGTGCTTAACTGGGTGTGGCACCACCTGGTACCCTTGATGGGACACTTTTTTTTTAGCAATGAAAAGAAATTCTCGTGGCAAGGTAATAAATAAATGAAGAAATAAACAAAAGTGCATTTACATTAACTCTGGAAGCACACAGGGACATATACATCTCTGTTACCTGTATTACTTATTCGTTGATTGATTGATTGATTGCCTCAAGGGGTTATTGCCTCAGCTCAGTGCCTGCGCCACAAATAATCCACAGCCCCTGCACTCTTTTATTCCCCTTTCGCTGCCCTTGTTGCTTGGTCACTGTGGTGGTTATTGTTGTGGTTGTTTTTGTTGTTTTGACCTTGCATCAGACACAGAGAAAAGGAGAGAGCAGGGGAAATACAGAGTGGGAGAGAAAGATAGAGCCCCTAAAGACCAGCTTCACACCCTGTAAAGCGACTCCCCTGCAGGTGGGGGTCTGGGCACCAGACCCCAGACCCTTCCACCTGTCCCCTCTTTTCGAGAGCGCCACAAGGCCTTAACCCTCTGACATACAGCCAAACCTCCCTGGATTTACTTTTGAAGGCAATATGACCTGCCTCGTTTAAAATCTCCTTATCCTGAGGGTCAGTCCTGGAGACAGTGTCATGACACGACACACGGAGATCTCTGGTATCAGAGAGCACCTGGAACAGCAGCTGGGGCTCTAGTGCCAGGGCAGGAGTAAACTCCCCATCCACCGTCCACGGAGTCCACCTGCCTGCATTTTGGTCCTTTTCCCTCCAAAAAAGATCTTTCCCTTTTTCCACTGAGAAACAAGCAGCAGACAGGTTACCCAGGCAGGGGGAAAAATAATAAATAAAAAACCTTTTTTTTTTTTTTTTTTACCCGTAGCGAATGACCATCTTCTGGGAAGTACAGGTTTTGAACCTGAAAACCCTGTCTTTCTGTGTCCTAGTCCACAGAAAGAGCCACTAGCCCAGCCAGATCTCACTCTCAGATGGAGTGTTTTTGCCAGTCAAAAGTCTGCACAGCGCACTAGGGATTGGGCGGCCTGAGAACCAAATGTTACATTGTAGATGGACTGTTTGCAGTTCTTGCTCCCCAGGACATTGGACTTTCTCAACTCCCTCCCCTACAGCATGCAAAAAAGGTTCTTGACCAACCATAGAGCAAATGGAGTAGGGGCGAGTGGAGCTTGTTGCATGTCTGTGCTGCTCATGCCCAGGTGTCTGTGGGGGGCCGTGGCAGAGGCTGTAAGGGGGCTAGGGGGCAGAAGGAGACTGTTTCAGAGGCAGGCTGCAGGCACGGGAGCCCGTGAGTGTGTGCAGGGCAGTGTGTGTGGGTGTGGTGGCAGGGGGTTAGGGCAGGTCCCCCTGCTGGACGGTGAGATGGCAGCTGGGCTGGCTCTGGGCCCCCAGGGCTGAAGCGCAGAAGCAGGGTGGCAGTAAAGTAGTGCAGGGAGGCACACGGTAGATGTTAGTTGGGGAGCCTGGGGAGAGAGGGCAAGGGGAAAGGGGGCATCCTTGTGGAGGGGTCTGGAGTAGAGAGTGGGGGGAGCTGGAGGCGTGGAAGGTCCCAGGAACCAGGGATTGACAGGAACAGATTCCTGCACCCACCCACTGGATAGAAGCTGCAGCAGCCAGAGCAGCAGCCCTGGCTTGCCTAGACCAAGGGCCCTGAGTGAGTCCCTCTGAGGATGAGGAAGAGAAGGAGGAGGAGGTGGAGGAGGAGGAGGAGGAGGAGGAGGAGGAGGAGGAGGAGGAGGAGGAAGAAGAGGAGGAGGAGGAGGAGGAGCAGGAGGAGGAGGAGGGGCAGGAGGGCAGCTATCAGTAGGCAATGGGATTAATAGAGGCCTCCCTTACGGAGGCATGTGTCCAGGCAGGCACCCACCAATCCTCCGGGGCAGCTCAGGGCACCCAGGGACCTGGTGTGGGTATCTCTGGGGCGGGGACTGTCAGTCAGTCAGCAAGACTGTGTGTCAGTGCAAATGGTGGGACAGGGGCCTGGCGGACCTTGGTCCCCAGCCCTGGATCTCAGATGCCAGCCCCATGCCCAGACACACACCAATCTGCCCATAACCCCTTGGCCCGGCTGACCTGCACCTGCTTTGGCCTGGGGCTCTGGCTCTGGTGGCTGGCCACCACCCCTCAAGGTCAAGTTGAGAGTGGGGGTCATGGCTGCTGGTCAACTGGATGGGCGGGGTCCCCGTGGCCTAGCAACCACAGGAGCCCTCTGTGATGTCCTAGCCCCTGGCATTCTGTGCTGGCCACACTGGCACTGGGCAGCCCAACTGCCCTGCCACTCGGTCAGCCAGCAGCGCCCAGACGCCTGGGCCCTGACACAGAGGGACGGAAGGATGGGAAGCCAGTGCTGACCGACAAGGGACCTAAGGGCTGGCAGCCAAGAAAAGACAGGTGGAGTTGTGCCCGGGATCCAGGGAGCCCAGGCCAGAGCTGCCTGCATGCCTGCCTGCCCTCCTGGATGTCTGTATGTTGCCTTTGTCCAGGTAGGTTTCTCAGGTCCCCTCCACTCCTGTCCTCTCCTGTCCTCTCCTGTCCTCTCCTGCCCTCACCATCCTCTCCCCTCTCCTCTCCTCTGCACTTTGCTTCTCTCCTTTGTCTGTCTTCTCTTGCGGGTGCCCTGCTCAACAGCTCCAGCACTTGTGATGGTTCTCCAGTGACAGGTGTTCGCAACCCCTTCCACCCCCTCCCTGCCCCAGAGGTGACCCAACTCACAGATCTCCAGCTCACCACACCCACACCCCCCAACACATTCCCTGGTTCAGCCCCTCTGCCCTATTCAGCCGAACTCGCCCCTTTGCAACCTACCTATGCATCCTGGTTTGTCTTCACCATTCAAGGAGAGATCTCCTTTTGTACTTAGCTTGGTTGACTGGTGGATGGATGGATGGATGGATGGATGGATGGATGGATGGATGGATGGATGGCTGGCTGGCTGGATGGATGGATGCATGGATGGATGGATGGATGGATGGATGTATAGATTGATGGGTGGATGGATGGATGCATGGATAGCTCAATGTATTGGTTTTGTAGAGGCAGAGTACCATCTAGGGGTACTTGAGACCGCTGGTGTCAGAGCCAGAGTCTATGTCAAATGTAAAACATTAATTCATCAATAACAAAAATGAATAAGCACTTAATAAATAAATAAATAAATAAAAAAATATAAAAACTGGGTTAAAAAATACATGGCGTCTTTGCCTTTCTGCATATGCTATGCTATGAGGATCTTAACAAGGAAAGCATTGTCCTGAGTAGCCCCATTGAAGTAGTGGAATATTTCCTTTTCCTTTTTCTTTTTTTACTTTCAATTTTCTTGATTATTTACTGGAATAAATAGACAGGAATTGAGAGGGAAGGGAGGGATAGAGAGTTTGTGACACAGAGAGAGTCACCTGTAGCATTTCTGCACCACTTGTAAAGACTTCCCCCGGCAGGTGGGGACCAGGGTCTTGAAGCCCAGTCCCCCTGCATTGTAACATGAGTGCTTAACTGGGTGTGGCACCACCTGGTACCCTTGATGGGACACTTTTTTTTTAGCAATGAAAAGAAATTCTCGTGGCAAGGTAATAAATAAATGAAGAAATAAACAAAAGTGCATTTACATTAACTCTGGAAGCACACAGGGACATATACATCTCTGTTACCTGTATTACTTATTCGTTGATTGATTGATTGATTGCCTCAAGGGGTTATTGCCTCAGCTCAGTGCCTGCGCCACAAATAATCCACAGCCCCTGCACTCTTTTATTCCCCTTTCGCTGCCCTTGTTGCTTGGTCACTGTGGTGGTTATTGTTGTGGTTGTTTTTGTTGTTTTGACCTTGCATCAGACACAGAGAAAAGGAGAGAGCAGGGGAAATACAGAGTGGGAGAGAAAGATAGAGCCCCTAAAGACCAGCTTCACACCCTGTAAAGCGACTCCCCTGCAGGTGGGGGTCTGGGCACCAGACCCCAGACCCTTCCACCTGTCCCCTCTTTTCGAGAGCGCCACAAGGCCTTAACCCTCTGACATACAGCCAAACCTCCCTGGATTTACTTTTGAAGGCAATATGACCTGCCTCGTTTAAAATCTCCTTATCCTGAGGGTCAGTCCTGGAGACAGTGTCATGACACGACACACGGAGATCTCTGGTATCAGAGAGCACCTGGAACAGCAGCTGGGGCTCTAGTGCCAGGGCAGGAGTAAACTCCCCATCCACCGTCCACGGAGTCCACCTGCCTGCATTTTGGTCCTTTTCCCTCCAAAAAAGATCTTTCCCTTTTTCCACTGAGAAACAAGCAGCAGACAGGTTACCCAGGCAGGGGGAAAAATAATAAATAAAAAACCTTTTTTTTTTTTTTTTTTTACCCGTAGCGAATGACCATCTTCTGGGAAGTACAGGTTTTGAACCTGAAAACCCTGTCTTTCTGTGTCCTAGTCCACAGAAAGAGCCACTAGCCCAGCCAGATCTCACTCTCAGATGGAGTGTTTTTGCCAGTCAAAAGTCTGCACAGCGCACTAGGGATTGGGCGGCCTGAGAACCAAATGTTACATTGTAGATGGACTGTTTGCAGTTCTTGCTCCCCAGGACATTGGACTTTCTCAACTCCCTCCCCTACAGCATGCAAAAAAGGTTCTTGACCAACCATAGAGCAAATGGAGTAGGGGCGAGTGGAGCTTGTTGCATGTCTGTGCTGCTCATGCCCAGGTGTCTGTGGGGGGCCGTGGCAGAGGCTGTAAGGGGGCTAGGGGGCAGAAGGAGACTGTTTCAGAGGCAGGCTGCAGGCACGGGAGCCCGTGAGTGTGTGCAGGGCAGTGTGTGTGGGTGTGGTGGCAGGGGGTTAGGGCAGGTCCCCCTGCTGGACGGTGAGATGGCAGCTGGGCTGGCTCTGGGCCCCCAGGGCTGAAGCGCAGAAGCAGGGTGGCAGTAAAGTAGTGCAGGGAGGCACACAGTAGATGTTAGTTGGGGAGCCTGGGGAGAGAGGGCAAGGGGAAAGGGGGCATCCTTGTGGAGGGGTCTGGAGTAGAGAGTGGGGGGAGCTGGAGGCGTGGAAGGTCCCAGGAACCAGGGATTGACAGGAACAGATTCCTGCACCCACCCACTGGATAGAAGCTGCAGCAGCCAGAGCAGCAGCCCTGGCTTGCCTAGACCAAGGGCCCTGAGTGAGTCCCTCTGAGGATGAGGAAGAGAAGGAGGAGGAGGTGGAGGAGGAGGAGGAGGAGGAGGAGGAGGAGGAGGAGGAAGAAGAGGAGGAGGAGGAGGAGGAGCAGGAGGAGGAGGAGGGGCAGGAGGGCAGCTATCAGTAGGCAATGGGATTAATAGAGGCCTCCCTTACGGAGGCATGTGTCCAGGCAGGCACCCACCAATCCTCCGGGGCAGCTCAGGGCACCCAGGGACCTGGTGTGGGTATCTCTGGGGCGGGGACTGTCAGTCAGTCAGCAAGACTGTGTGTCAGTGCAAATGGTGGGACAGGGGCCTGGCGGACCTTGGTCCCCAGCCCTGGATCTCAGATGCCAGCCCCATGCCCAGACACACACCAATCTGCCCATAACCCCTTGGCCCGGCTGACCTGCACCTGCTTTGGCCTGGGGCTCTGGCTCTGGTGGCTGGCCACCACCCCTCAAGGTCAAGTTGAGAGTGGGGGTCATGGCTGCTGGTCAACTGGATGGGCGGGGTCCCCGTGGCCTAGCAACCACAGGAGCCCTCTGTGATGTCCTAGCCCCTGGCATTCTGTGCTGGCCACACTGGCACTGGGCAGCCCAACTGCCCTGCCACTCGGTCAGCCAGCAGCGCCCAGACGCCTGGGCCCTGACACAGAGGGACGGAAGGATGGGAAGCCAGTGCTGACCGACAAGGGACCTAAGGGCTGGCAGCCAAGAGAAGACAGGTGGAGTTGTGCCCGGGATCCAGGGAGCCCAGGCCAGAGCTGCCTGCATGCCTGCCTGCCCTCCTGGATGTCTGTATGTTGCCTTTGTCCAGGTAGGTTTCTCAGGTCCCCTCCACTCCTGTCCTCTCCTGTCCTCTCCTGTCCTCTCCTGCCCTCACCATCCTCTCCCCTCTCCTCTCCTCTGCACTTTGCTTCTCTCCTTTGTCTGTCTTCTCTTGCGGGTGCCCTGCTCAACAGCTCCAGCACTTGTGATGGTTCTCCAGTGACAGGTGTTCGCAACCCCTTCCACCCCCTCCCTGCCCCAGAGGTGACCCAACTCACAGATCTCCAGCTCACCACACCCACACCCCCCAACACATTCCCTGGTTCAGCCCCTCTGCCCTATTCAGCCGAACTCGCCCCTTTGCAACCTACCTATGCATCCTGGTTTGTCTTCACCATTCAAGGAGAGATCTCCTTTTGTACTTAGCTTGGTTGACTGGTGGATGGATGGATGGATGGATGGATGGATGGATGGATGGATGGATGGCTGGCTGGCTGGATGGATGGATGCATGGATGGATGGATGGATGGATGGATGTATAGATTGATGGGTGGATGGATGGATGCATGGATAGCTCAATGTATTGGTTTTGTAGAGGCAGAGTACCATCTAGGGGTACTTGAGACCGCTGGTGTCAGAGCCAGAGTCTATGTCAAATGTAAAACATTAATTCATCAATAACAAAAATGAATAAGCACTTAATAAATAAATAAATAAATAAATAAATATAAAAACTGGGTTAAAAAATACATGGCGTCTTTGCCTTTCTGCATATGCTATGCTATGAGGATCTTAACAAGGAAAGCATTGTCCTGAGTAGCCCCATTGAAGTAGTGGAATATTTCCTTTTCCTTTTTCTTTTTTTACTTTCAATTTTCTTGATTATTTACTGGAATAAATAGACAGGAATTGAGAGGGAAGGGAGGGATAGAGAGTTTGTGACACAGAGAGAGTCACCTGTAGCATTTCTGCACCACTTGTAAAGACTTCCCCCGGCAGGTGGGGACCAGGGTCTTGAAGCCCAGTCCCCCTGCATTGTAACATGAGTGCTTAACTGGGTGTGGCACCACCTGGTACCCTTGATGGGACACTTTTTTTTTAGCAATGAAAAGAAATTCTCGTGGCAAGGTAATAAATAAATGAAGAAATAAACAAAAGTGCATTTACATTAACTCTGGAAGCACACAGGGACATATACATCTCTGTTACCTGTATTACTTATTCGTTGATTGATTGATTGATTGCCTCAAGGGGTTATTGCCTCAGCTCAGTGCCTGCGCCACAAATAATCCACAGCCCCTGCACTCTTTTATTCCCCTTTCGCTGCCCTTGTTGCTTGGTCACTGTGGTGGTTATTGTTGTGGTTGTTTTTGTTGTTTTGACCTTGCATCAGACACAGAGAAAAGGAGAGAGCAGGGGAAATACAGAGTGGGAGAGAAAGATAGAGCCCCTAAAGACCAGCTTCACACCCTGTAAAGCGACTCCCCTGCAGGTGGGGGTCTGGGCACCAGACCCCAGACCCTTCCACCTGTCCCCTCTTTTCGAGAGCGCCACAAGGCCTTAACCCTCTGACATACAGCCAAACCTCCCTGGATTTACTTTTGAAGGCAATATGACCTGCCTCGTTTAAAATCTCCTTATCCTGAGGGTCAGTCCTGGAGACAGTGTCATGACACGACACACGGAGATCTCTGGTATCAGAGAGCACCTGGAACAGCAGCTGGGGCTCTAGTGCCAGGGCAGGAGTAAACTCCCCATCCACCGTCCACGGAGTCCACCTGCCTGCATTTTGGTCCTTTTCCCTCCAAAAAAGATCTTTCCCTTTTTCCACTGAGAAACAAGCAGCAGACAGGTTACCCAGGCAGGGGGAAAAATAATAAATAAAAAACCTTTTTTTTTTTTTTTTTTTTTTTTTTTTTTACCCGTAGCGAATGACCATCTTCTGGGAAGTACAGGTTTTGAACCTGAAAACCCTGTCTTTCTGTGTCCTAGTCCACAGAAAGAGCCACTAGCCCAGCCAGATCTCACTCTCAGATGGAGTGTTTTTGCCAGTCAAAAGTCTGCACAGCGCACTAGGGATTGGGCGGCCTGAGAACCAAATGTTACATTGTAGATGGACTGTTTGCAGTTCTTGCTCCCCAGGACATTGGACTTTCTCAACTCCCTCCCCTACAGCATGCAAAAAAGGTTCTTGACCAACCATAGAGCAAATGGAGTAGGGGCGAGTGGAGCTTGTTGCATGTCTGTGCTGCTCATGCCCAGGTGTCTGTGGGGGGCCGTGGCAGAGGCTGTAAGGGGGCTAGGGGGCAGAAGGAGACTGTTTCAGAGGCAGGCTGCAGGCACGGGAGCCCGTGAGTGTGTGCAGGGCAGTGTGTGTGGGTGTGGTGGCAGGGGGTTAGGGCAGGTCCCCCTGCTGGACGGTGAGATGGCAGCTGGGCTGGCTCTGGGCCCCCAGGGCTGAAGCGCAGAAGCAGGGTGGCAGTAAAGTAGTGCAGGGAGGCACACAGTAGATGTTAGTTGGGGAGCCTGGGGAGAGAGGGCAAGGGGAAAGGGGGCATCCTTGTGGAGGGGTCTGGAGTAGAGAGTGGGGGGAGCTGGAGGCGTGGAAGGTCCCAGGAACCAGGGATTGACAGGAACAGATTCCTGCACCCACCCACTGGATAGAAGCTGCAGCAGCCAGAGCAGCAGCCCTGGCTTGCCTAGACCAAGGGCCCTGAGTGAGTCCCTCTGAGGATGAGGAAGAGAAGGAGGAGGAGGTGGAGGAGGAGGAGGAGGAGGAGGAGGAGGAGGAGGAGGAAGAAGAGGAGGAGGAGGAGGAGGAGCAGGAGGAGGAGGAGGGGCAGGAGGGCAGCTATCAGTAGGCAATGGGATTAATAGAGGCCTCCCTTACGGAGGCATGTGTCCAGGCAGGCACCCACCAATCCTCCGGGGCAGCTCAGGGCACCCAGGGACCTGGTGTGGGTATCTCTGGGGCGGGGACTGTCAGTCAGTCAGCAAGACTGTGTGTCAGTGCAAATGGTGGGACAGGGGCCTGGCGGACCTTGGTCCCCAGCCCTGGATCTCAGATGCCAGCCCCATGCCCAGACACACACCAATCTGCCCATAACCCCTTGGCCCGGCTGACCTGCACCTGCTTTGGCCTGGGGCTCTGGCTCTGGTGGCTGGCCACCACCCCTCAAGGTCAAGTTGAGAGTGGGGGTCATGGCTGCTGGTCAACTGGATGGGCGGGGTCCCCGTGGCCTAGCAACCACAGGAGCCCTCTGTGATGTCCTAGCCCCTGGCATTCTGTGCTGGCCACACTGGCACTGGGCAGCCCAACTGCCCTGCCACTCGGTCAGCCAGCAGCGCCCAGACGCCTGGGCCCTGACACAGAGGGACGGAAGGATGGGAAGCCAGTGCTGACCGACAAGGGACCTAAGGGCTGGCAGCCAAGAGAAGACAGGTGGAGTTGTGCCCGGGATCCAGGGAGCCCAGGCCAGAGCTGCCTGCATGCCTGCCTGCCCTCCTGGATGTCTGTATGTTGCCTTTGTCCAGGTAGGTTTCTCAGGTCCCCTCCACTCCTGTCCTCTCCTGTCCTCTCCTGTCCTCTCCTGCCCTCACCATCCTCTCCCCTCTCCTCTCCTCTGCACTTTGCTTCTCTCCTTTGTCTGTCTTCTCTTGCGGGTGCCCTGCTCAACAGCTCCAGCACTTGTGATGGTTCTCCAGTGACAGGTGTTCGCAACCCCTTCCACCCCCTCCCTGCCCCAGAGGTGACCCAACTCACAGATCTCCAGCTCACCACACCCACACCCCCCAACACATTCCCTGGTTCAGCCCCTCTGCCCTATTCAGCCGAACTCGCCCCTTTGCAACCTACCTATGCATCCTGGTTTGTCTTCACCATTCAAGGAGAGATCTCCTTTTGTACTTAGCTTGGTTGACTGGTGGATGGATGGATGGATGGATGGATGGATGGATGGATGGATGGATGGATGGCTGGCTGGCTGGATGGATGGATGCATGGATGGATGGATGGATGGATGGATGTATAGATTGATGGGTGGATGGATGGATGCATGGATAGCTCAATGTATTGGTTTTGTAGAGGCAGAGTACCATCTAGGGGTACTTGAGACCGCTGGTGTCAGAGCCAGAGTCTATGTCAAATGTAAAACATTAATTCATCAATAACAAAAATGAATAAGCACTTAATAAATAAATAAATAAATAAATAAATATAAAAACTGGGTTAAAAAATACATGGCGTCTTTGCCTTTCTGCATATGCTATGCTATGAGGATCTTAACAAGGAAAGCATTGTCCTGAGTAGCCCCATTGAAGTAGTGGAATATTTCCTTTTCCTTTTTCTTTTTTTACTTTCAATTTTCTTGATTATTTACTGGAATAAATAGACAGGAATTGAGAGGGAAGGGAGGGATAGAGAGTTTGTGACACAGAGAGAGTCACCTGTAGCATTTCTGCACCACTTGTAAAGACTTCCCCCGGCAGGTGGGGACCAGGGTCTTGAAGCCCAGTCCCCCTGCATTGTAACATGAGTGCTTAACTGGGTGTGGCACCACCTGGTACCCTTGATGGGACACTTTTTTTTTAGCAATGAAAAGAAATTCTCGTGGCAAGGTAATAAATAAATGAAGAAATAAACAAAAGTGCATTTACATTAACTCTGGAAGCACACAGGGACATATACATCTCTGTTACCTGTATTACTTATTCGTTGATTGATTGATTGATTGCCTCAAGGGGTTATTGCCTCAGCTCAGTGCCTGCGCCACAAATAATCCACAGCCCCTGCACTCTTTTATTCCCCTTTCGCTGCCCTTGTTGCTTGGTCACTGTGGTGGTTATTGTTGTGGTTGTTTTTGTTGTTTTGACCTTGCATCAGACACAGAGAAAAGGAGAGAGCAGGGGAAATACAGAGTGGGAGAGAAAGATAGAGCCCCTAAAGACCAGCTTCACACCCTGTAAAGCGACTCCCCTGCAGGTGGGGGTCTGGGCACCAGACCCCAGACCCTTCCACCTGTCCCCTCTTTTCGAGAGCGCCACAAGGCCTTAACCCTCTGACATACAGCCAAACCTCCCTGGATTTACTTTTGAAGGCAATATGACCTGCCTCGTTTAAAATCTCCTTATCCTGAGGGTCAGTCCTGGAGACAGTGTCATGACACGACACACGGAGATCTCTGGTATCAGAGAGCACCTGGAACAGCAGCTGGGGCTCTAGTGCCAGGGCAGGAGTAAACTCCCCATCCACCGTCCACGGAGTCCACCTGCCTGCATTTTGGTCCTTTTCCCTCCAAAAAAGATCTTTCCCTTTTTCCACTGAGAAACAAGCAGCAGACAGGTTACCCAGGCAGGGGGAAAAATAATAAATAAAAAACCTTTTTTTTTTTTTTTTTTTTTTTTTTTTTTACCCGTAGCGAATGACCATCTTCTGGGAAGTACAGGTTTTGAACCTGAAAACCCTGTCTTTCTGTGTCCTAGTCCACAGAAAGAGCCACTAGCCCAGCCAGATCTCACTCTCAGATGGAGTGTTTTTGCCAGTCAAAAGTCTGCACAGCGCACTAGGGATTGGGCGGCCTGAGAACCAAATGTTACATTGTAGATGGACTGTTTGCAGTTCTTGCTCCCCAGGACATTGGACTTTCTCAACTCCCTCCCCTACAGCATGCAAAAAAGGTTCTTGACCAACCATAGAGCAAATGGAGTAGGGGCGAGTGGAGCTTGTTGCATGTCTGTGCTGCTCATGCCCAGGTGTCTGTGGGGGGCCGTGGCAGAGGCTGTAAGGGGGCTAGGGGGCAGAAGGAGACTGTTTCAGAGGCAGGCTGCAGGCACGGGAGCCCGTGAGTGTGTGCAGGGCAGTGTGTGTGGGTGTGGTGGCAGGGGGTTAGGGCAGGTCCCCCTGCTGGACGGTGAGATGGCAGCTGGGCTGGCTCTGGGCCCCCAGGGCTGAAGCGCAGAAGCAGGGTGGCAGTAAAGTAGTGCAGGGAGGCACACAGTAGATGTTAGTTGGGGAGCCTGGGGAGAGAGGGCAAGGGGAAAGGGGGCATCCTTGTGGAGGGGTCTGGAGTAGAGAGTGGGGGGAGCTGGAGGCGTGGAAGGTCCCAGGAACCAGGGATTGACAGGAACAGATTCCTGCACCCACCCACTGGATAGAAGCTGCAGCAGCCAGAGCAGCAGCCCTGGCTTGCCTAGACCAAGGGCCCTGAGTGAGTCCCTCTGAGGATGAGGAAGAGAAGGAGGAGGAGGTGGAGGAGGAGGAGGAGGAGGAGGAGGAGGAGGAGGAGGAAGAAGAGGAGGAGGAGGAGGAGGAGCAGGAGGAGGAGGAGGGGCAGGAGGGCAGCTATCAGTAGGCAATGGGATTAATAGAGGCCTCCCTTACGGAGGCATGTGTCCAGGCAGGCACCCACCAATCCTCCGGGGCAGCTCAGGGCACCCAGGGACCTGGTGTGGGTATCTCTGGGGCGGGGACTGTCAGTCAGTCAGCAAGACTGTGTGTCAGTGCAAATGGTGGGACAGGGGCCTGGCGGACCTTGGTCCCCAGCCCTGGATCTCAGATGCCAGCCCCATGCCCAGACACACACCAATCTGCCCATAACCCCTTGGCCCGGCTGACCTGCACCTGCTTTGGCCTGGGGCTCTGGCTCTGGTGGCTGGCCACCACCCCTCAAGGTCAAGTTGAGAGTGGGGGTCATGGCTGCTGGTCAACTGGATGGGCGGGGTCCCCGTGGCCTAGCAACCACAGGAGCCCTCTGTGATGTCCTAGCCCCTGGCATTCTGTGCTGGCCACACTGGCACTGGGCAGCCCAACTGCCCTGCCACTCGGTCAGCCAGCAGCGCCCAGACGCCTGGGCCCTGACACAGAGGGACGGAAGGATGGGAAGCCAGTGCTGACCGACAAGGGACCTAAGGGCTGGCAGCCAAGAGAAGACAGGTGGAGTTGTGCCCGGGATCCAGGGAGCCCAGGCCAGAGCTGCCTGCATGCCTGCCTGCCCTCCTGGATGTCTGTATGTTGCCTTTGTCCAGGTAGGTTTCTCAGGTCCCCTCCACTCCTGTCCTCTCCTGTCCTCTCCTGTCCTCTCCTGCCCTCACCATCCTCTCCCCTCTCCTCTCCTCTGCACTTTGCTTCTCTCCTTTGTCTGTCTTCTCTTGCGGGTGCCCTGCTCAACAGCTCCAGCACTTGTGATGGTTCTCCAGTGACAGCTGTTCGCAACCCCTTCCACCCCCTCCCTGCCCCAGAGGTGACCCAACTCACAGATCTCCAGCTCACCACACCCACACCCCCCAACACATTCCCTGGTTCAGCCCCTCTGCCCTATTCAGCCGAACTCGCCCCTTTGCAACCTACCTATGCATCCTGGTTTGTCTTCACCATTCAAGGAGAGATCTCCTTTTGTACTTAGCTTGGTTGACTGGTGGATGGATGGATGGATGGATGGATGGATGGATGGATGGATGGCTGGCTGGATGGATGGATGCATGGATGGATGGATGGATGGATGTATAGATTGATGGGTGGATGGATGGATGCATGGATAGCTCAATGTATTGGTTTTGTAGAGGCAGAGTACCATCTAGGGGTACTTGAGACCGCTGGTGTCAGAGCCAGAGTCTATGTCAAATGTAAAACATTAATTCATCAATAACAAAAATGAATAAGCACTTAATAAATAAATAAATAAATAAATAAATATAAAAACTGGGTTAAAAAATACATGGCGTCTTTGCCTTTCTGCATATGCTATGCTATGAGGATCTTAACAAGGAAAGCATTGTCCTGAGTAGCCCCATTGAAGTAGTGGAATATTTCCTTTTCCTTTTTCTTTTTTTACTTTCAATTTTCTTGATTATTTACTGGAATAAATAGACAGGAATTGAGAGGGAAGGGAGGGATAGAGAGTTTGTGACACAGAGAGAGTCACCTGTAGCATTTCTGCACCACTTGTAAAGACTTCCCCCGGCAGGTGGGGACCAGGGTCTTGAAGCCCAGTCCCCCTGCATTGTAACATGAGTGCTTAACTGGGTGTGGCACCACCTGGTACCCTTGATGGGACACTTTTTTTTTAGCAATGAAAAGAAATTCTCGTGGCAAGGTAATAAATAAATGAAGAAATAAACAAAAGTGCATTTACATTAACTCTGGAAGCACACAGGGACATATACATCTCTGTTACCTGTATTACTTATTCGTTGATTGATTGATTGATTGCCTCAAGGGGTTATTGCCTCAGCTCAGTGCCTGCGCCACAAATAATCCACAGCCCCTGCACTCTTTTATTCCCCTTTCGCTGCCCTTGTTGCTTGGTCACTGTGGTGGTTATTGTTGTGGTTGTTGTTGTTGTTTTGACCTTGCATCAGACACAGAGAAAAGGAGAGAGCAGGGGAAATACAGAGTGGGAGAGAAAGATAGAGCCCCTAAAGACCAGCTTCACACCCTGTAAAGCGACTCCCCTGCAGGTGGGGGTCTGGGCACCAGACCCCAGACCCTTCCACCTGTCCCCTCTTTTCGAGAGCGCCACAAGGCCTTAACCCTCTGACATACAGCCAAACCTCCCTGGATTTACTTTTGAAGGCAATATGACCTGCCTCGTTTAAAATCTCCTTATCCTGAGGGTCAGTCCTGGAGACAGTGTCATGACACGACACACGGAGATCTCTGGTATCAGAGAGCACCTGGAACAGCAGCTGGGGCTCTAGTGCCAGGGCAGGAGTAAACTCCCCATCCACCGTCCACGGAGTCCACCTGCCTGCATTTTGGTCCTTTTCCCTCCAAAAAAGATCTTTCCCTTTTTCCACTGAGAAACAAGCAGCAGACAGGTTACCCAGGCAGGGGGAAAAATAATAAATAAAAAACCTTTTTTTTTTTTTTTTTACCCGTAGCGAATGACCATCTTCTGGGAAGTACAGGTTTTGAACCTGAAAACCCTGTCTTTCTGTGTCCTAGTCCACAGAAAGAGCCACTAGCCCAGCCAGATCTCACTCTCAGATGGAGTGTTTTTGCCAGTCAAAAGTCTGCACAGCGCACTAGGGATTGGGCGGCCTGAGAACCAAATGTTACATTGTAGATGGACTGTTTGCAGTTCTTGCTCCCCAGGACATTGGACTTTCTCAACTCCCTCCCCTACAGCATGCAAAAAAGGTTCTTGACCAACCATAGAGCAAATGGAGTAGGGGCGAGTGGAGCTTGTTGCATGTCTGTGCTGCTCATGCCCAGGTGTCTGTGGGGGGCCGTGGCAGAGGCTGTAAGGGGGCTAGGGGGCAGAAGGAGACTGTTTCAGAGGCAGGCTGCAGGCACGGGAGCCCGTGAGTGTGTGCAGGGCAGTGTGTGTGGGTGTGGTGGCAGGGGGTTAGGGCAGGTCCCCCTGCTGGACGGTGAGATGGCAGCTGGGCTGGCTCTGGGCCCCCAGGGCTGAAGCGCAGAAGCAGGGTGGCAGTAAAGTAGTGGAGGGAGGCACACAGTAGATGTTAGTTGGGGAGCCTGGGGAGAGAGGGCAAGGGGAAAGGGGGCATCCTTGTGGAGGGGTCTGGAGTAGAGAGTGGGGGGAGCTGGAGGCGTGGAAGGTCCCAGGAACCAGGGATTGACAGGAACAGATTCCTGCACCCACCCACTGGATAGAAGCTGCAGCAGCCAGAGCAGCAGCCCTGGCTTGCCTAGACCAAGGGCCCTGAGTGAGAACCTCTGAGGATGAGGAAGAGAAGGAGGAGGAGGTGGAGGAGGAGGAGGAGGAGGAGGAGGAGGAGGAGGAAGAAGAGGAGGAGGAGGAGGAGGAGCAGGAGGAGGAGGAGGGGCAGGAGGGCAGCTATCAGTAGGCAATGGGATTAATAGAGGCCTCCCTTACGGAGGCATGTGTCCAGGCAGGCACCCACCAATCCTCCGGGGCAGCTCAGGGCACCCAGGGACCTGGTGTGGGTATCTCTGGGGCGGGGACTGTCAGTCAGTCAGCAAGACTGTGTGTCAGTGCAAATGGTGAGACAGGGGCCTGGCGGACCTTGGTCCCCAGCCCTGGATCTCAGATGCCAGCCCCATGCCCAGACACACACCAATCTGCCCATAACCCCTTGGCCCGGCTGACCTGCACCTGCTTTGGCCTGGGGCTCTGGCTCTGGTGGCTGGCCACCACCCCTCAAGGTCAAGTTGAGAGTGGGGGTCATGGCTGCTGGTCAACTGGATGGGCGGGGTCCCCGTGGCCTAGCAACCACAGGAGCCCTCTGTGATGTCCTAGCCCCTGGCATTCTGTGCTGGCCACACTGGCACTGGGCAGCCCAACTGCCCTGCCACTCGGTCAGCCAGCAGCGCCCAGACGCCTGGGCCCTGACACAGAGGGACGGAAGGATGGGAAGCCAGTGCTGACCGACAAGGGACCTAAGGGCTGGCAGCCAAGAGAAGACAGGTGGAGTTGTGCCCGGGATCCAGGGAGCCCAGGCCAGAGCTGCCTGCATGCCTGCCTGCCCTCCTGGATGTCTGTATGTTGCCTTTGTCCAGGTAGGTTTCTCAGGTCCCCTCCACTCCTGTCCTCTCCTGTCCTCTCCTGTCCTCTCCTGCCCTCACCATCCTCTCCCCTCTCCTCTCCTCTGCACTTTGCTTCTCTCCTTTGTCTGTCTTCTCTTGCGGGTGCCCTGCTCAACAGCTCCAGCACTTGTGATGGTTCTCCAGTGACAGCTGTTCGCAACCCCTTCCACCCCCTCCCTGCCCCAGAGGTGACCCAACTCACAGATCTCCAGCTCACCACACCCACACCCCCCAACACATTCCCTGGTTCAGCCCCTCTGCCCTATTCAGCCGAACTCGCCCCTTTGCAACCTACCTATGCATCCTGGTTTGTCTTCACCATTCAAGGAGAGATCTCCTTTTGTACTTAGCTTGGTTGACTGGTGGATGGATGGATGGATGGATGGATGGATGGATGGATGGATGGCTGGCTGGATGGATGGATGCATGGATGGATGGATGGATGGATGTATAGATTGATGGGTGGATGGATGGATGCATGGATAGCTCAATGTATTGGTTTTGTAGAGGCAGAGTACCATCTAGGGGTACTTGAGACCGCTGGTGTCAGAGCCAGAGTCTATGTCAAATGTAAAACATTAATTCATCAATAACAAAAATGAATAAGCACTTAATAAATAAATAAATAAATAAATAAATATAAAAACTGGGTTAAAAAATACATGGCGTCTTTGCCTTTCTGCATATGCTATGCTATGAGGATCTTAACAAGGAAAGCATTGTCCTGAGTAGCCCCATTGAAGTAGTGGAATATTTCCTTTTCCTTTTTCTTTTTTTACTTTCAATTTTCTTGATTATTTACTGGAATAAATAGACAGGAATTGAGAGGGAAGGGAGGGATAGAGAGTTTGTGACACAGAGAGAGTCACCTGTAGCATTTCTGCACCACTTGTAAAGACTTCCCCCGGCAGGTGGGGACCAGGGTCTTGAAGCCCAGTCCCCCTGCATTGTAACATGAGTGCTTAACTGGGTGTGGCACCACCTGGTACCCTTGATGGGACACTTTTTTTTTAGCAATGAAAAGAAATTCTCGTGGCAAGGTAATAAATAAATGAAGAAATAAACAAAAGTGCATTTACATTAACTCTGGAAGCACACAGGGACATATACATCTCTGTTACCTGTATTACTTATTCGTTGATTGATTGATTGATTGCCTCAAGGGGTTATTGCCTCAGCTCAGTGCCTGCGCCACAAATAATCCACAGCCCCTGCACTCTTTTATTCCCCTTTCGCTGCCCTTGTTGCTTGGTCACTGTGGTGGTTATTGTTGTGGTTGTTGTTGTTGTTTTGACCTTGCATCAGACACAGAGAAAAGGAGAGAGCAGGGGAAATACAGAGTGGGAGAGAAAGATAGAGCCCCTAAAGACCAGCTTCACACCCTGTAAAGCGACTCCCCTGCAGGTGGGGGTCTGGGCACCAGACCCCAGACCCTTCCACCTGTCCCCTCTTTTCGAGAGCGCCACAAGGCCTTAACCCTCTGACATACAGCCAAACCTCCCTGGATTTACTTTTGAAGGCAATATGACCTGCCTCGTTTAAAATCTCCTTATCCTGAGGGTCAGTCCTGGAGACAGTGTCATGACACGACACACGGAGATCTCTGGTATCAGAGAGCACCTGGAACAGCAGCTGGGGCTCTAGTGCCAGGGCAGGAGTAAACTCCCCATCCACCGTCCACGGAGTCCACCTGCCTGCATTTTGGTCCTTTTCCCTCCAAAAAAGATCTTTCCCTTTTTCCACTGAGAAACAAGCAGCAGACAGGTTACCCAGGCAGGGGGAAAAATAATAAATAAAAAACCTTTTTTTTTTTTTTTTTACCCGTAGCGAATGACCATCTTCTGGGAAGTACAGGTTTTGAACCTGAAAACCCTGTCTTTCTGTGTCCTAGTCCACAGAAAGAGCCACTAGCCCAGCCAGATCTCACTCTCAGATGGAGTGTTTTTGCCAGTCAAAAGTCTGCACAGCGCACTAGGGATTGGGCGGCCTGAGAACCAAATGTTACATTGTAGATGGACTGTTTGCAGTTCTTGCTCCCCAGGACATTGGACTTTCTCAACTCCCTCCCCTACAGCATGCAAAAAAGGTTCTTGACCAACCATAGAGCAAATGGAGTAGGGGCGAGTGGAGCTTGTTGCATGTCTGTGCTGCTCATGCCCAGGTGTCTGTGGGGGGCCGTGGCAGAGGCTGTAAGGGGGCTAGGGGGCAGAAGGAGACTGTTTCAGAGGCAGGCTGCAGGCACGGGAGCCCGTGAGTGTGTGCAGGGCAGTGTGTGTGGGTGTGGTGGCAGGGGGTTAGGGCAGGTCCCCCTGCTGGACGGTGAGATGGCAGCTGGGCTGGCTCTGGGCCCCCAGGGCTGAAGCGCAGAAGCAGGGTGGCAGTAAAGTAGTGCAGGGAGGCACACAGTAGATGTTAGTTGGGGAGCCTGGGGAGAGAGGGCAAGGGGAAAGGGGGCATCCTTGTGGAGGGGTCTGGAGTAGAGAGTGGGGGGAGCTGGAGGCGTGGAAGGTCCCAGGAACCAGGGATTGACAGGAACAGATTCCTGCACCCACCCACTGGATAGAAGCTGCAGCAGCCAGAGCAGCAGCCCTGGCTTGCCTAGACCAAGGGCCCTGAGTGAGTCCCTCTGAGGATGAGGAAGAGAAGGAGGAGGAGGTGGAGGAGGAGGAGGAGGAGGAGGAGGAGGAGGAGGAGGAGGAAGAAGAGGAGGAGGAGGAGGAGGAGCAGGAGGAGGAGGAGGGGCAGGAGGGCAGCTATCAGTAGGCAATGGGATTAATAGAGGCCTCCCTTACGGAGGCATGTGTCCAGGCAGGCACCCACCAATCCTCCGGGGCAGCTCAGGGCACCCAGGGACCTGGTGTGGGTATCTCTGGGGCGGGGACTGTCAGTCAGTCAGCAAGACTGTGTGTCAGTGCAAATGGTGGGACAGGGGCCTGGCGGACCTTGGTCCCCAGCCCTGGATCTCAGATGCCAGCCCCATGCCCAGACACACACCAATCTGCCCATAACCCCTTGGCCCGGCTGACCTGCACCTGCTTTGGCCTGGGGCTCTGGCTCTGGTGGCTGGCCACCACCCCTCAAGGTCAAGTTGAGAGTGGGGGTCATGGCTGCTGGTCAACTGGATGGGCGGGGTCCCCGTGGCCTAGCAACCACAGGAGCCCTCTGTGATGTCCTAGCCCCTGGCATTCTGTGCTGGCCACACTGGCACTGGGCAGCCCAACTGCCCTGCCACTCGGTCAGCCAGCAGCGCCCAGACGCCTGGGCCCTGACACAGAGGGACGGAAGGATGGGAAGCCAGTGCTGACCGACAAGGGACCTAAGGGCTGGCAGCCAAGAGAAGACAGGTGGAGTTGTGCCCGGGATCCAGGGAGCCCAGGCCAGAGCTGCCTGCATGCCTGCCTGCCCTCCTGGATGTCTGTATGTTGCCTTTGTCCAGGTAGGTTTCTCAGGTCCCCTCCACTCCTGTCCTCTCCTGTCCTCTCCTGTCCTCTCCTGCCCTCACCATCCTCTCCCCTCTCCTCTCCTCTGCACTTTGCTTCTCTCCTTTGTCTGTCTTCTCTTGCGGGTGCCCTGCTCAACAGCTCCAGCACTTGTGATGGTTCTCCAGTGACAGCTGTTCGCAACCCCTTCCACCCCCTCCCTGCCCCAGAGGTGACCCAACTCACAGATCTCCAGCTCACCACACCCACACCCCCCAACACATTCCCTGGTTCAGCCCCTCTGCCCTATTCAGCCGAACTCGCCCCTTTGCAACCTACCTATGCATCCTGGTTTGTCTTCACCATTCAAGGAGAGATCTCCTTTTGTACTTAGCTTGGTTGACTGGTGGATGGATGGATGGATGGATGGATGGATGGATGGATGGATGGATGGCTGGATGGATGGATGGATGCATGGATGGATGGATGGATGGATGTATAGATTGATGGGTGGATGGATGGATGCATGGATAGCTCAATGTATTGGTTTTGTAGAGGCAGAGTACCATCTAGGGGTACTTGAGACCGCTGGTGTCAGAGCCAGAGTCTATGTCAAATGTAAAACATTAATTCATCAATAACAAAAATGAATAAGCACTTAATAAATAAATAAATAAATAAATAAATATAAAAACTGGGTTAAAAAATACATGGCGTCTTTGCCTTTCTGCATATGCTATGCTATGAGGATCTTAACAAGGAAAGCATTGTCCTGAGTAGCCCCATTGAAGTAGTGGAATATTTCCTTTTCCTTTTTCTTTTTTTACTTTCAATTTTCTTGATTATTTACTGGAATAAATAGACAGGAATTGAGAGGGAAGGGAGGGATAGAGAGTTTGTGACACAGAGAGAGTCACCTGTAGCATTTCTGCACCACTTGTAAAGACTTCCCCCGGCAGGTGGGGACCAGGGTCTTGAAGCCCAGTCCCCCTGCATTGTAACATGAGTGCTTAACTGGGTGTGGCACCACCTGGTACCCTTGATGGGACACTTTTTTTTTAGCAATGAAAAGAAATTCTCGTGGCAAGGTAATAAATAAATGAAGAAATAAACAAAAGTGCATTTACATTAACTCTGGAAGCACACAGGGACATATACATCTCTGTTACCTGTATTACTTATTCGTTGATTGATTGATTGATTGCCTCAAGGGGTTATTGCCTCAGCTCAGTGCCTGCGCCACAAATAATCCACAGCCCCTGCACTCTTTTATTCCCCTTTCGCTGCCCTTGTTGCTTGGTCACTGTGGTGGTTATTGTTGTGGTTGTTGTTGTTGTTTTGACCTTGCATCAGACACAGAGAAAAGGAGAGAGCAGGGGAAATACAGAGTGGGAGAGAAAGATAGAGCCCCTAAAGACCAGCTTCACACCCTGTAAAGCGACTCCCCTGCAGGTGGGGGTCTGGGCACCAGACCCCAGACCCTTCCACCTGTCCCCTCTTTTCGAGAGCGCCACAAGGCCTTAACCCTCTGACATACAGCCAAACCTCCCTGGATTTACTTTTGAAGGCAATATGACCTGCCTCGTTTAAAATCTCCTTATCCTGAGGGTCAGTCCTGGAGACAGTGTCATGACACGACACACGGAGATCTCTGGTATCAGAGAGCACCTGGAACAGCAGCTGGGGCTCTAGTGCCAGGGCAGGAGTAAACTCCCCATCCACCGTCCACGGAGTCCACCTGCCTGCATTTTGGTCCTTTTCCCTCCAAAAAAGATCTTTCCCTTTTTCCACTGAGAAACAAGCAGCAGACAGGTTACCCAGGCAGGGGGAAAAATAATAAATAAATAAAAAACCTTTTTTTTTTTTTTTTTTTTTTTTACCCGTAGCGAATGACCATCTTCTGGGAAGTACAGGTTTTGAACCTGAAAACCCTGTCTTTCTGTGTCCTAGTCCACAGAAAGAGCCACTAGCCCAGCCAGATCTCACTCTCAGATGGAGTGTTTTTGCCAGTCAAAAGTCTGCACAGCGCACTAGGGATTGGGCGGCCTGAGAACCAAATGTTACATTGTAGATGGACTGTTTGCAGTTCTTGCTCCCCAGGACATTGGACTTTCTCAACTCCCTCCCCTACAGCATGCAAAAAAGGTTCTTGACCAACCATAGAGCAAATGGAGTAGGGGCGAGTGGAGCTTGTTGCATGTCTGTGCTGCTCATGCCCAGGTGTCTGTGGGGGGCCGTGGCAGAGGCTGTAAGGGGGCTAGGGGGCAGAAGGAGACTGTTTCAGAGGCAGGCTGCAGGCACGGGAGCCCGTGAGTGTGTGCAGGGCAGTGTGTGTGGGTGTGGTGGCAGGGGGTTAGGGCAGGTCCCCCTGCTGGACGGTGAGATGGCAGCTGGGCTGGCTCTGGGCCCCCAGGGCTGAAGCGCAGAAGCAGGGTGGCAGTAAAGTAGTGCAGGGAGGCACACAGTAGATGTTAGTTGGGGAGCCTGGGGAGAGAGGGCAAGGGGAAAGGGGGCATCCTTGTGGAGGGGTCTGGAGTAGAGAGTGGGGGGAGCTGGAGGCGTGGAAGGTCCCAGGAACCAGGGATTGACAGGAACAGATTCCTGCACCCACCCACTGGATAGAAGCTGCAGCAGCCAGAGCAGCAGCCCTGGCTTGCCTAGACCAAGGGCCCTGAGTGAGTCCCTCTGAGGATGAGGAAGAGAAGGAGGAGGAGGTGGAGGAGGAGGAGGAGGAGGAGGAGGAGGAGGAGGAGGAGGAAGAAGAGGAGGAGGAGGAGGAGGAGCAGGAGGAGGAGGAGGGGCAGGAGGGCAGCTATCAGTAGGCAATGGGATTAATAGAGGCCTCCCTTACGGAGGCATGTGTCCAGGCAGGCACCCACCAATCCTCCGGGGCAGCTCAGGGCACCCAGGGACCTGGTGTGGGTATCTCTGGGGCGGGGACTGTCAGTCAGTCAGCAAGACTGTGTGTCAGTGCAAATGGTGGGACAGGGGCCTGGCGGACCTTGGTCCCCAGCCCTGGATCTCAGATGCCAGCCCCATGCCCAGACACACACCAATCTGCCCATAACCCCTTGGCCCGGCTGACCTGCACCTGCTTTGGCCTGGGGCTCTGGCTCTGGTGGCTGGCCACCACCCCTCAAGGTCAAGTTGAGAGTGGGGGTCATGGCTGCTGGTCAACTGGATGGGCGGGGTCCCCGTGGCCTAGCAACCACAGGAGCCCTCTGTGATGTCCTAGCCCCTGGCATTCTGTGCTGGCCACACTGGCACTGGGCAGCCCAACTGCCCTGCCACTCGGTCAGCCAGCAGCGCCCAGACGCCTGGGCCCTGACACAGAGGGACGGAAGGATGGGAAGCCAGTGCTGACCGACAAGGGACCTAAGGGCTGGCAGCCAAGAGAAGACAGGTGGAGTTGTGCCCGGGATCCAGGGAGCCCAGGCCAGAGCTGCCTGCATGCCTGCCTGCCCTCCTGGATGTCTGTATGTTGCCTTTGTCCAGGTAGGTTTCTCAGGTCCCCTCCACTCCTGTCCTCTCCTGTCCTCTCCTGTCCTCTCCTGCCCTCACCATCCTCTCCCCTCTCCTCTCCTCTGCACTTTGCTTCTCTCCTTTGTCTGTCTTCTCTTGCGGGTGCCCTGCTCAACAGCTCCAGCACTTGTGATGGTTCTCCAGTGACAGCTGTTCGCAACCCCTTCCACCCCCTCCCTGCCCCAGAGGTGACCCAACTCACAGATCTCCAGCTCACCACACCCACACCCCCCAACACATTCCCTGGTTCAGCCCCTCTGCCCTATTCAGCCGAACTCGCCCCTTTGCAACCTACCTATGCATCCTGGTTTGTCTTCACCATTCAAGGAGAGATCTCCTTTTGTACTTAGCTTGGTTGACTGGTGGATGGATGGATGGATGGATGGATGGATGGATGGATGGATGGATGGCTGGCTGGATGGATGGATGGATGCATGGATGGATGGATGGATGGATGTATAGATTGATGGGTGGATGGATGGATGCATGGATAGCTCAATGTATTGGTTTTGTAGAGGCAGAGTACCATCTAGGGGTACTTGAGACCGCTGGTGTCAGAGCCAGAGTCTATGTCAAATGTAAAACATTAATTCATCAATAACAAAAATGAATAAGCACTTAATAAATAAATAAATAAATAAATAAATATAAAAACTGGGTTAAAAAATACATGGCGTCTTTGCCTTTCTGCATATGCTATGCTATGAGGATCTTAACAAGGAAAGCATTGTCCTGAGTAGCCCCATTGAAGTAGTGGAATATTTCCTTTTCCTTTTTCTTTTTTTACTTTCAATTTTCTTGATTATTTACTGGAATAAATAGACAGGAATTGAGAGGGAAGGGAGGGATAGAGAGTTTGTGACACAGAGAGAGTCACCTGTAGCATTTCTGCACCACTTGTAAAGACTTCCCCCGGCAGGTGGGGACCAGGGTCTTGAAGCCCAGTCCCCCTGCATTGTAACATGAGTGCTTAACTGGGTGTGGCACCACCTGGTACCCTTGATGGGACACTTTTTTTTTAGCAATGAAAAGAAATTCTCGTGGCAAGGTAATAAATAAATGAAGAAATAAACAAAAGTGCATTTACATTAACTCTGGAAGCACACAGGGACATATACATCTCTGTTACCTGTATTACTTATTCGTTGATTGATTGATTGATTGCCTCAAGGGGTTATTGCCTCAGCTCAGTGCCTGCGCCACAAATAATCCACAGCCCCTGCACTCTTTTATTCCCCTTTCGCTGCCCTTGTTGCTTGGTCACTGTGGTGGTTATTGTTGTGGTTGTTGTTGTTGTTTTGACCTTGCATCAGACACAGAGAAAAGGAGAGAGCAGGGGAAATACAGAGTGGGAGAGAAAGATAGAGCCCCTAAAGACCAGCTTCACACCCTGTAAAGCGACTCCCCTGCAGGTGGGGGTCTGGGCACCAGACCCCAGACCCTTCCACCTGTCCCCTCTTTTCGAGAGCGCCACAAGGCCTTAACCCTCTGACATACAGCCAAACCTCCCTGGATTTACTTTTGAAGGCAATATGACCTGCCTCGTTTAAAATCTCCTTATCCTGAGGGTCAGTCCTGGAGACAGTGTCATGACACGACACACGGAGATCTCTGGTATCAGAGAGCACCTGGAACAGCAGCTGGGGCTCTAGTGCCAGGGCAGGAGTAAACTCCCCATCCACCGTCCACGGAGTCCACCTGCCTGCATTTTGGTCCTTTTCCCTCCAAAAAAGATCTTTCCCTTTTTCCACTGAGAAACAAGCAGCAGACAGGTTACCCAGGCAGGGGGAAAAATAATAAATAAAAAACCTTTTTTTTTTTTTTTTTTTTTTTTTACCCGTAGCGAATGACCATCTTCTGGGAAGTACAGGTTTTGAACCTGAAAACCCTGTCTTTCTGTGTCCTAGTCCACAGAAAGAGCCACTAGCCCAGCCAGATCTCACTCTCAGATGGAGTGTTTTTGCCAGTCAAAAGTCTGCACAGCGCACTAGGGATTGGGCGGCCTGAGAACCAAATGTTACATTGTAGATGGACTGTTTGCAGTTCTTGCTCCCCAGGACATTGGACTTTCTCAACTCCCTCCCCTACAGCATGCAAAAAAGGTTCTTGACCAACCATAGAGCAAATGGAGTAGGGGCGAGTGGAGCTTGTTGCATGTCTGTGCTGCTCATGCCCAGGTGTCTGTGGGGGGCCGTGGCAGAGGCTGTAAGGGGGCTAGGGGGCAGAAGGAGACTGTTTCAGAGGCAGGCTGCAGGCACGGGAGCCCGTGAGTGTGTGCAGGGCAGTGTGTGTGGGTGTGGTGGCAGGGGGTTAGGGCAGGTCCCCCTGCTGGACGGTGAGATGGCAGCTGGGCTGGCTCTGGGCCCCCAGGGCTGAAGCGCAGAAGCAGGGTGGCAGTAAAGTAGTGCAGGGAGGCACACAGTAGATGTTAGTTGGGGAGCCTGGGGAGAGAGGGCAAGGGGAAAGGGGGCATCCTTGTGGAGGGGTCTGGAGTAGAGAGTGGGGGGAGCTGGAGGCGTGGAAGGTCCCAGGAACCAGGGATTGACAGGAACAGATTCCTGCACCCACCCACTGGATAGAAGCTGCAGCAGCCAGAGCAGCAGCCCTGGCTTGCCTAGACCAAGGGCCCTGAGTGAGTCCCTCTGAGGATGAGGAAGAGAAGGAGGAGGAGGTGGAGGAGGAGGAGGAGGAGGAGGAGGAGGAGGAGGAGGAAGAAGAGGAGGAGGAGGAGGAGGAGCAGGAGGAGGAGGAGGGGCAGGAGGGCAGCTATCAGTAGGCAATGGGATTAATAGAGGCCTCCCTTACGGAGGCATGTGTCCAGGCAGGCACCCACCAATCCTCCGGGGCAGCTCAGGGCACCCAGGGACCTGGTGTGGGTATCTCTGGGGCGGGGACTGTCAGTCAGTCAGCAAGACTGTGTGTCAGTGCAAATGGTGGGACAGGGGCCTGGCGGACCTTGGTCCCCAGCCCTGGATCTCAGATGCCAGCCCCATGCCCAGACACACACCAATCTGCCCATAACCCCTTGGCCCGGCTGACCTGCACCTGCTTTGGCCTGGGGCTCTGGCTCTGGTGGCTGGCCACCACCCCTCAAGGTCAAGTTGAGAGTGGGGGTCATGGCTGCTGGTCAACTGGATGGGCGGGGTCCCCGTGGCCTAGCAACCACAGGAGCCCTCTGTGATGTCCTAGCCCCTGGCATTCTGTGCTGGCCACACTGGCACTGGGCAGCCCAACTGCCCTGCCACTCGGTCAGCCAGCAGCGCCCAGACGCCTGGGCCCTGACACAGAGGGACGGAAGGATGGGAAGCCAGTGCTGACCGACAAGGGACCTAAGGGCTGGCAGCCAAGAGAAGACAGGTGGAGTTGTGCCCGGGATCCAGGGAGCCCAGGCCAGAGCTGCCTGCATGCCTGCCTGCCCTCCTGGATGTCTGTATGTTGCCTTTGTCCAGGTAGGTTTCTCAGGTCCCCTCCACTCCTGTCCTCTCCTGTCCTCTCCTGTCCTCTCCTGCCCTCACCATCCTCTCCCCTCTCCTCTCCTCTGCACTTTGCTTCTCTCCTTTGTCTGTCTTCTCTTGCGGGTGCCCTGCTCAACAGCTCCAGCACTTGTGATGGTTCTCCAGTGACAGCTGTTCGCAACCCCTTCCACCCCCTCCCTGCCCCAGAGGTGACCCAACTCACAGATCTCCAGCTCACCACACCCACACCCCCCAACACATTCCCTGGTTCAGCCCCTCTGCCCTATTCAGCCGAACTCGCCCCTTTGCAACCTACCTATGCATCCTGGTTTGTCTTCACCATTCAAGGAGAGATCTCCTTTTGTACTTAGCTTGGTTGACTGGTGGATGGATGGATGGATGGATGGATGGATGGATGGATGGATGGATGGCTGGCTGGATGGATGGATGGATGCATGGATGGATGGATGGATGGATGTATAGATTGATGGGTGGATGGATGGATGCATGGATAGCTCAATGTATTGGTTTTGTAGAGGCAGAGTACCATCTAGGGGTACTTGAGACCGCTGGTGTCAGAGCCAGAGTCTATGTCAAATGTAAAACATTAATTCATCAATAACAAAAATGAATAAGCACTTAATAAATAAATAAATAAATAAATAAATATAAAAACTGGGTTAAAAAATACATGGCGTCTTTGCCTTTCTGCATATGCTATGCTATGAGGATCTTAACAAGGAAAGCATTGTCCTGAGTAGCCCCATTGAAGTAGTGGAATATTTCCTTTTCCTTTTTCTTTTTTTACTTTCAATTTTCTTGATTATTTACTGGAATAAATAGACAGGAATTGAGAGGGAAGGGAGGGATAGAGAGTTTGTGACACAGAGAGAGTCACCTGTAGCATTTCTGCACCACTTGTAAAGACTTCCCCCGGCAGGTGGGGACCAGGGTCTTGAAGCCCAGTCCCCCTGCATTGTAACATGAGTGCTTAACTGGGTGTGGCACCACCTGGTACCCTTGATGGGACACTTTTTTTTTAGCAATGAAAAGAAATTCTCGTGGCAAGGTAATAAATAAATGAAGAAATAAACAAAAGTGCATTTACATTAACTCTGGAAGCACACAGGGACATATACATCTCTGTTACCTGTATTACTTATTCGTTGATTGATTGATTGATTGCCTCAAGGGGTTATTGCCTCAGCTCAGTGCCTGCGCCACAAATAATCCACAGCCCCTGCACTCTTTTATTCCCCTTTCGCTGCCCTTGTTGCTTGGTCACTGTGGTGGTTATTGTTGTGGTTGTTGTTGTTGTTTTGACCTTGCATCAGACACAGAGAAAAGGAGAGAGCAGGGGAAATACAGAGTGGGAGAGAAAGATAGAGCCCCTAAAGACCAGCTTCACACCCTGTAAAGCGACTCCCCTGCAGGTGGGGGTCTGGGCACCAGACCCCAGACCCTTCCACCTGTCCCCTCTTTTCGAGAGCGCCACAAGGCCTTAACCCTCTGACATACAGCCAAACCTCCCTGGATTTACTTTTGAAGGCAATATGACCTGCCTCGTTTAAAATCTCCTTATCCTGAGGGTCAGTCCTGGAGACAGTGTCATGACACGACACACGGAGATCTCTGGTATCAGAGAGCACCTGGAACAGCAGCTGGGGCTCTAGTGCCAGGGCAGGAGTAAACTCCCCATCCACCGTCCACGGAGTCCACCTGCCTGCATTTTGGTCCTTTTCCCTCCAAAAAAGATCTTTCCCTTTTTCCACTGAGAAACAAGCAGCAGACAGGTTACCCAGGCAGGGGGAAAAATAATAAATAAAAAACCTTTTTTTTTTTTTTTTTTTTTTTTTACCCGTAGCGAATGACCATCTTCTGGGAAGTACAGGTTTTGAACCTGAAAACCCTGTCTTTCTGTGTCCTAGTCCACAGAAAGAGCCACTAGCCCAGCCAGATCTCACTCTCAGATGGAGTGTTTTTGCCAGTCAAAAGTCTGCACAGCGCACTAGGGATTGGGCGGCCTGAGAACCAAATGTTACATTGTAGATGGACTGTTTGCAGTTCTTGCTCCTCAGGACATTGGACTTTCTCAACTCCCTCCCCTACAGCATGCAAAAAAGGTTCTTGACCAACCATAGAGCAAATGGAGTAGGGGCGAGTGGAGCTTGTTGCATGTCTGTGCTGCTCATGCCCAGGTGTCTGTGGGGGGCCGTGGCAGAGGCTGTAAGGGGGCTAGGGGGCAGAAGGAGACTGTTTCAGAGGCAGGCTGCAGGCACGGGAGCCCGTGAGTGTGTGCAGGGCAGTGTGTGTGGGTGTGGTGGCAGGGGGTTAGGGCAGGTCCCCCTGCTGGACGGTGAGATGGCAGCTGGGCTGGCTCTGGGCCCCCAGGGCTGAAGCGCAGAAGCAGGGTGGCAGTAAAGTAGTGCAGGGAGGCACACAGTAGATGTTAGTTGGGGAGCCTGGGGAGAGAGGGCAAGGGGAAAGGGGGCATCCTTGTGGAGGGGTCTGGAGTAGAGAGTGGGGGGAGCTGGAGGCGTGGAAGGTCCCAGGAACCAGGGATTGACAGGAACAGATTCCTGCACCCACCCACTGGATAGAAGCTGCAGCAGCCAGAGCAGCAGCCCTGGCTTGCCTAGACCAAGGGCCCTGAGTGAGTCCCTCTGAGGATGAGGAAGAGAAGGAGGAGGAGGTGGAGGAGGAGGAGGAGGAGGAGGAGGAGGAGGAGGAGGAGGAAGAAGAGGAGGAGGAGGAGGAGGAGCAGGAGGAGGAGGAGGGGCAGGAGGGCAGCTATCAGTAGGCAATGGGATTAATAGAGGCCTCCCTTACGGAGGCATGTGTCCAGGCAGGCACCCACCAATCCTCCGGGGCAGCTCAGGGCACCCAGGGACCTGGTGTGGGTATCTCTGGGGCGGGGACTGTCAGTCAGTCAGCAAGACTGTGTGTCAGTGCAAATGGTGGGACAGGGGCCTGGCGGACCTTGGTCCCCAGCCCTGGATCTCAGATGCCAGCCCCATGCCCAGACACACACCAATCTGCCCATAACCCCTTGGCCCGGCTGACCTGCACCTGCTTTGGCCTGGGGCTCTGGCTCTGGTGGCTGGCCACCACCCCTCAAGGTCAAGTTGAGAGTGGGGGTCATGGCTGCTGGTCAACTGGATGGGCGGGGTCCCCGTGGCCTAGCAACCACAGGAGCCCTCTGTGATGTCCTAGCCCCTGGCATTCTGTGCTGGCCACACTGGCACTGGGCAGCCCAACTGCCCTGCCACTCGGTCAGCCAGCAGCGCCCAGACGCCTGGGCCCTGACACAGAGGGACGGAAGGATGGGAAGCCAGTGCTGACCGACAAGGGACCTAAGGGCTGGCAGCCAAGAGAAGACAGGTGGAGTTGTGCCCGGGATCCAGGGAGCCCAGGCCAGAGCTGCCTGCATGCCTGCCTGCCCTCCTGGATGTCTGTATGTTGCCTTTGTCCAGGTAGGTTTCTCAGGTCCCCTCCACTCCTGTCCTCTCCTGTCCTCTCCTGTCCTCTCCTGCCCTCACCATCCTCTCCCCTCTCCTCTCCTCTGCACTTTGCTTCTCTCCTTTGTCTGTCTTCTCTTGCGGGTGCCCTGCTCAACAGCTCCAGCACTTGTGATGGTTCTCCAGTGACAGCTGTTCGCAACCCCTTCCACCCCCTCCCTGCCCCAGAGGTGACCCAACTCACAGATCTCCAGCTCACCACACCCACACCCCCCAACACATTCCCTGGTTCAGCCCCTCTGCCCTATTCAGCCGAACTCGCCCCTTTGCAACCTACCTATGCATCCTGGTTTGTCTTCACCATTCAAGGAGAGATCTCCTTTTGTACTTAGCTTGGTTGACTGGTGGATGGATGGATGGATGGATGGATGGATGGATGGCTGGCTGGCTGGATGGATGGATGCATGGATGGATGGATGGATGGATGTATAGATTGATGGGTGGATGGATGGATGCATGGATAGCTCAATGTATTGGTTTTGTAGAGGCAGAGTACCATCTAGGGGTACTTGAGACCGCTGGTGTCAGAGCCAGAGTCTATGTCAAATGTAAAACATTAATTCATCAATAACAAAAATGAATAAGCACTTAATAAATAAATAAATAAATAAATAAATATAAAAACTGGGTTAAAAAATACATGGCGTCTTTGCCTTTCTGCATATGCTATGCTATGAGGATCTTAACAAGGAAAGCATTGTCCTGAGTAGCCCCATTGAAGTAGTGGAATATTTCCTTTTCCTTTTTCTTTTTTTACTTTCAATTTTCTTGATTATTTACTGGAATAAATAGACAGGAATTGAGAGGGAAGGGAGGGATAGAGAGTTTGTGACACAGAGAGAGTCACCTGTAGCATTTCTGCACCACTTGTAAAGACTTCCCCCGGCAGGTGGGGACCAGGGTCTTGAAGCCCAGTCCCCCTGCATTGTAACATGAGTGCTTAACTGGGTGTGGCACCACCTGGTACCCTTGATGGGACACTTTTTTTTTAGCAATGAAAAGAAATTCTCGTGGCAAGGTAATAAATAAATGAAGAAATAAACAAAAGTGCATTTACATTAACTCTGGAAGCACACAGGGACATATACATCTCTGTTACCTGTATTACTTATTCGTTGATTGATTGATTGATTGCCTCAAGGGGTTATTGCCTCAGCTCAGTGCCTGCGCCACAAATAATCCACAGCCCCTGCACTCTTTTATTCCCCTTTCGCTGCCCTTGTTGCTTGGTCACTGTGGTGGTTATTGTTGTGGTTGTTGTTGTTGTTTTGACCTTGCATCAGACACAGAGAAAAGGAGAGAGCAGGGGAAATACAGAGTGGGAGAGAAAGATAGAGCCCCTAAAGACCAGCTTCACACCCTGTAAAGCGACTCCCCTGCAGGTGGGGGTCTGGGCACCAGACCCCAGACCCTTCCACCTGTCCCCTCTTTTCGAGAGCGCCACAAGGCCTTAACCCTCTGACATACAGCCAAACCTCCCTGGATTTACTTTTGAAGGCAATATGACCTGCCTCGTTTAAAATCTCCTTATCCTGAGGGTCAGTCCTGGAGACAGTGTCATGACACGACACACGGAGATCTCTGGTATCAGAGAGCACCTGGAACAGCAGCTGGGGCTCTAGTGCCAGGGCAGGAGTAAACTCCCCATCCACCGTCCACGGAGTCCACCTGCCTGCATTTTGGTCCTTTTCCCTCCAAAAAAGATCTTTCCCTTTTTCCACTGAGAAACAAGCAGCAGACAGGTTACCCAGGCAGGGGGAAAAATAATAAATAAAAAACCTTTTTTTTTTTTTTTTTACCCGTAGCGAATGACCATCTTCTGGGAAGTACAGGTTTTGAACCTGAAAACCCTGTCTTTCTGTGTCCTAGTCCACAGAAAGAGCCACTAGCCCAGCCAGATCTCACTCTCAGATGGAGTGTTTTTGCCAGTCAAAAGTCTGCACAGCGCACTAGGGATTGGGCGGCCTGAGAACCAAATGTTACATTGTAGATGGACTGTTTGCAGTTCTTGCTCCCCAGGACATTGGACTTTCTCAACTCCCTCCCCTACAGCATGCAAAAAAGGTTCTTGACCAACCATAGAGCAAATGGAGTAGGGGCGAGTGGAGCTTGTTGCATGTCTGTGCTGCTCATGCCCAGGTGTCTGTGGGGGGCCGTGGCAGAGGCTGTAAGGGGGCTAGGGGGCAGAAGGAGACTGTTTCAGAGGCAGGCTGCAGGCACGGGAGCCCGTGAGTGTGTGCAGGGCAGTGTGTGTGGGTGTGGTGGCAGGGGGTTAGGGCAGGTCCCCCTGCTGGACGGTGAGATGGCAGCTGGGCTGGCTCTGGGCCCCCAGGGCTGAAGCGCAGAAGCAGGGTGGCAGTAAAGTAGTGGAGGGAGGCACACAGTAGATGTTAGTTGGGGAGCCTGGGGAGAGAGGGCAAGGGGAAAGGGGGCATCCTTGTGGAGGGGTCTGGAGTAGAGAGTGGGGGGAGCTGGAGGCGTGGAAGGTCCCAGGAACCAGGGATTGACAGGAACAGATTCCTGCACCCACCCACTGGATAGAAGCTGCAGCAGCCAGAGCAGCAGCCCTGGCTTGCCTAGACCAAGGGCCCTGAGTGAGAACCTCTGAGGATGAGGAAGAGAAGGAGGAGGAGGTGGAGGAGGAGGAGGAGGAGGAGGAGGAGGAGGAGGAAGAAGAGGAGGAGGAGGAGGAGGAGCAGGAGGAGGAGGAGGGGCAGGAGGGCAGCTATCAGTAGGCAATGGGATTAATAGAGGCCTCCCTTACGGAGGCATGTGTCCAGGCAGGCACCCACCAATCCTCCGGGGCAGCTCAGGGCACCCAGGGACCTGGTGTGGGTATCTCTGGGGCGGGGACTGTCAGTCAGTCAGCAAGACTGTGTGTCAGTGCAAATGGTGAGACAGGGGCCTGGCGGACCTTGGTCCCCAGCCCTGGATCTCAGATGCCAGCCCCATGCCCAGACACACACCAATCTGCCCATAACCCCTTGGCCCGGCTGACCTGCACCTGCTTTGGCCTGGGGCTCTGGCTCTGGTGGCTGGCCACCACCCCTCAAGGTCAAGTTGAGAGTGGGGGTCATGGCTGCTGGTCAACTGGATGGGCGGGGTCCCCGTGGCCTAGCAACCACAGGAGCCCTCTGTGATGTCCTAGCCCCTGGCATTCTGTGCTGGCCACACTGGCACTGGGCAGCCCAACTGCCCTGCCACTCGGTCAGCCAGCAGCGCCCAGACGCCTGGGCCCTGACACAGAGGGACGGAAGGATGGGAAGCCAGTGCTGACCGACAAGGGACCTAAGGGCTGGCAGCCAAGAGAAGACAGGTGGAGTTGTGCCCGGGATCCAGGGAGCCCAGGCCAGAGCTGCCTGCATGCCTGCCTGCCCTCCTGGATGTCTGTATGTTGCCTTTGTCCAGGTAGGTTTCTCAGGTCCCCTCCACTCCTGTCCTCTCCTGTCCTCTCCTGTCCTCTCCTGCCCTCACCATCCTCTCCCCTCTCCTCTCCTCTGCACTTTGCTTCTCTCCTTTGTCTGTCTTCTCTTGCGGGTGCCCTGCTCAACAGCTCCAGCACTTGTGATGGTTCTCCAGTGACAGCTGTTCGCAACCCCTTCCACCCCCTCCCTGCCCCAGAGGTGACCCAACTCACAGATCTCCAGCTCACCACACCCACACCCCCCAACACATTCCCTGGTTCAGCCCCTCTGCCCTATTCAGCCGAACTCGCCCCTTTGCAACCTACCTATGCATCCTGGTTTGTCTTCACCATTCAAGGAGAGATCTCCTTTTGTACTTAGCTTGGTTGACTGGTGGATGGATGGATGGATGGATGGATGGATGGATGGATGGCTGGCTGGCTGGATGGATGGATGCATGGATGGATGGATGGATGGATGTATAGATTGATGGGTGGATGGATGGATGCATGGATAGCTCAATGTATTGGTTTTGTAGAGGCAGAGTACCATCTAGGGGTACTTGAGACCGCTGGTGTCAGAGCCAGAGTCTATGTCAAATGTAAAACATTAATTCATCAATAACAAAAATGAATAAGCACTTAATAAATAAATAAATAAATAAATAAATAAATATAAAAACTGGGTTAAAAAATACATGGCGTCTTTGCCTTTCTGCATATGCTATGCTATGAGGATCTTAACAAGGAAAGCATTGTCCTGAGTAGCCCCATTGAAGTAGTGGAATATTTCCTTTTCCTTTTTCTTTTTTTACTTTCAATTTTCTTGATTATTTACTGGAATAAATAGACAGGAATTGAGAGGGAAGGGAGGGATAGAGAGTTTGTGACACAGAGAGAGTCACCTGTAGCATTTCTGCACCACTTGTAAAGACTTCCCCCGGCAGGTGGGGACCAGGGTCTTGAAGCCCAGTCCCCCTGCATTGTAACATGAGTGCTTAACTGGGTGTGGCACCACCTGGTACCCTTGATGGGACACTTTTTTTTTAGCAATGAAAAGAAATTCTCGTGGCAAGGTAATAAATAAATGAAGAAATAAACAAAAGTGCATTTACATTAACTCTGGAAGCACACAGGGACATATACATCTCTGTTACCTGTATTACTTATTCGTTGATTGATTGATTGATTGCCTCAAGGGGTTATTGCCTCAGCTCAGTGCCTGCGCCACAAATAATCCACAGCCCCTGCACTCTTTTATTCCCCTTTCGCTGCCCTTGTTGCTTGGTCACTGTGGTGGTTATTGTAGTGGTTGTTGTTGTTGTTTTGACCTTGCATCAGACACAGAGAAAAGGAGAGAGCAGGGGAAATACAGAGTGGGAGAGAAAGATAGAGCCCCTAAAGACCAGCTTCACACCCTGTAAAGCGACTCCCCTGCAGGTGGGGGTCTGGGCACCAGACCCCAGACCCTTCCACCTGTCCCCTCTTTTCGAGAGCGCCACAAGGCCTTAACCCTCTGACATACAGCCAAACCTCCCTGGATTTACTTTTGAAGGCAATATGACCTGCCTCGTTTAAAATCTCCTTATCCTGAGGGTCAGTCCTGGAGACAGTGTCATGACACGACACACGGAGATCTCTGGTATCAGAGAGCACCTGGAACAGCAGCTGGGGCTCTAGTGCCAGGGCAGGAGTAAACTCCCCATCCACCGTCCACGGAGTCCACCTGCCTGCATTTTGGTCCTTTTCCCTCCAAAAAAGATCTTTCCCTTTTTCCACTGAGAAACAAGCAGCAGACAGGTTACCCAGGCAGGGGGAAAAATAATAAATAAAACACCTTTTTTTTTTTTTTTTTACCCGTAGCGAATGACCATCTTCTGGGAAGTACAGGTTTTGAACCTGAAAACCCTGTCTTTCTGTGTCCTAGTCCACAGAAAGAGCCACTAGCCCAGCCAGATCTCACTCTCAGATGGAGTGTTTTTGCCAGTCAAAAGTCTGCACAGCGCACTAGGGATTGGGCGGCCTGAGAACCAAATGTTACATTGTAGATGGACTGTTTGCAGTTCTTGCTCCCCAGGACATTGGACTTTCTCAACTCCCTCCCCTACAGCATGCAAAAAAGGTTCTTGACCAACCATAGAGCAAATGGAGTAGGGGCGAGTGGAGCTTGTTGCATGTCTGTGCTGCTCATGCCCAGGTGTCTGTGGGGGGCCGTGGCAGAGGCTGTAAGGGGGCTAGGGGGCAGAAGGAGACTGTTTCAGAGGCAGGCTGCAGGCACGGGAGCCCGTGAGTGTGTGCAGGGCAGTGTGTGTGGGTGTGGTGGCAGGGGGTTAGGGCAGGTCCCCCTGCTGGACGGTGAGATGGCAGCTGGGCTGGCTCTGGGCCCCCAGGGCTGAAGCGCAGAAGCAGGGTGGCAGTAAAGTAGTGCAGGGAGGCACACAGTAGATGTTAGTTGGGGAGCCTGGGGAGAGAGGGCAAGGGGAAAGGGGGCATCCTTGTGGAGGGGTCTGGAGTAGAGAGTGGGGGGAGCTGGAGGCGTGGAAGGTCCCAGGAACCAGGGATTGACAGGAACAGATTCCTGCACCCACCCACTGGATAGAAGCTGCAGCAGCCAGAGCAGCAGCCCTGGCTTGCCTAGACCAAGGGCCCTGAGTGAGTCCCTCTGAGGATGAGGAAGAGAAGGAGGAGGAGGTGGAGGAGGAGGAGGAGGAGGAGGAGGAGGAGGAGGAAGAAGAGGAGGAGGAGGAGGAGGAGCAGGAGGAGGAGGAGGGGCAGGAGGGCAGCTATCAGTAGGCAATGGGATTAATAGAGGCCTCCCTTACGGAGGCATGTGTCCAGGCAGGCACCCACCAATCCTCCGGGGCAGCTCAGGGCACCCAGGGACCTGGTGTGGGTATCTCTGGGGCGGGGACTGTCAGTCAGTCAGCAAGACTGTGTGTCAGTGCAAATGGTGGGACAGGGGCCTGGCGGACCTTGGTCCCCAGCCCTGGATCTCAGATGCCAGCCCCATGCCCAGACACACACCAATCTGCCCATAACCCCTTGGCCCGGCTGACCTGCACCTGCTTTGGCCTGGGGCTCTGGCTCTGGTGGCTGGCCACCACCCCTCAAGGTCAAGTTGAGAGTGGGGGTCATGGCTGCTGGTCAACTGGATGGGCGGGGTCCCCGTGGCCTAGCAACCACAGGAGCCCTCTGTGATGTCCTAGCCCCTGGCATTCTGTGCTGGCCACACTGGCACTGGGCAGCCCAACTGCCCTGCCACTCGGTCAGCCAGCAGCGCCCAGACGCCTGGGCCCTGACACAGAGGGACGGAAGGATGGGAAGCCAGTGCTGACCGACAAGGGACCTAAGGGCTGGCAGCCAAGAGAAGACAGGTGGAGTTGTGCCCGGGATCCAGGGAGCCCAGGCCAGAGCTGCCTGCATGCCTGCCTGCCCTCCTGGATGTCTGTATGTTGCCTTTGTCCAGGTAGGTTTCTCAGGTCCCCTCCACTCCTGTCCTCTCCTGTCCTCTCCTGTCCTCTCCTGCCCTCACCATCCTCTCCCCTCTCCTCTCCTCTGCACTTTGCTTCTCTCCTTTGTCTGTCTTCTCTTGCGGGTGCCCTGCTCAACAGCTCCAGCACTTGTGATGGTTCTCCAGTGACAGCTGTTCGCAACCCCTTCCACCCCCTCCCTGCCCCAGAGGTGACCCAACTCACAGATCTCCAGCTCACCACACCCACACCCCCCAACACATTCCCTGGTTCAGCCCCTCTGCCCTATTCAGCCGAACTCGCCCCTTTGCAACCTACCTATGCATCCTGGTTTGTCTTCACCATTCAAGGAGAGATCTCCTTTTGTACTTAGCTTGGTTGACTGGTGGATGGATGGATGGATGGATGGATGGATGGATGGCTGGCTGGCTGGATGGATGGATGCATGGATGGATGGATGGATGGATGTATAGATTGATGGGTGGATGGATGGATGCATGGATAGCTCAATGTATTGGTTTTGTAGAGGCAGAGTACCATCTAGGGGTACTTGAGACCGCTGGTGTCAGAGCCAGAGTCTATGTCAAATGTAAAACATTAATTCATCAATAACAAAAATGAATAAGCACTTAATAAATAAATAAATAAATAAATAAATATAAAAACTGGGTTAAAAAATACATGGCGTCTTTGCCTTTCTGCATATGCTATGCTATGAGGATCTTAACAAGGAAAGCATTGTCCTGAGTAGCCCCATTGAAGTAGTGGAATATTTCCTTTTCCTTTTTCTTTTTTTACTTTCAATTTTCTTGATTATTTACTGGAATAAATAGACAGGAATTGAGAGGGAAGGGAGGGATAGAGAGTTTGTGACACAGAGAGAGTCACCTGTAGCATTTCTGCACCACTTGTAAAGACTTCCCCCGGCAGGTGGGGACCAGGGTCTTGAAGCCCAGTCCCCCTGCATTGTAACATGAGTGCTTAACTGGGTGTGGCACCACCTGGTACCCTTGATGGGACACTTTTTTTTTAGCAATGAAAAGAAATTCTCGTGGCAAGGTAATAAATAAATGAAGAAATAAACAAAAGTGCATTTACATTAACTCTGGAAGCACACAGGGACATATACATCTCTGTTACCTGTATTACTTATTCGTTGATTGATTGATTGATTGCCTCAAGGGGTTATTGCCTCAGCTCAGTGCCTGCGCCACAAATAATCCACAGCCCCTGCACTCTTTTATTCCCCTTTCGCTGCCCTTGTTGCTTGGTCACTGTGGTGGTTATTGTTGTGGTTGTTGTTGTTGTTTTGACCTTGCATCAGACACAGAGAAAAGGAGAGAGCAGGGGAAATACAGAGTGGGAGAGAAAGATAGAGCCCCTAAAGACCAGCTTCACACCCTGTAAAGCGACTCCCCTGCAGGTGGGGGTCTGGGCACCAGACCCCAGACCCTTCCACCTGTCCCCTCTTTTCGAGAGCGCCACAAGGCCTTAACCCTCTGACATACAGCCAAACCTCCCTGGATTTACTTTTGAAGGCAATATGACCTGCCTCGTTTAAAATCTCCTTATCCTGAGGGTCAGTCCTGGAGACAGTGTCATGACACGACACACGGAGATCTCTGGTATCAGAGAGCACCTGGAACAGCAGCTGGGGCTCTAGTGCCAGGGCAGGAGTAAACTCCCCATCCACCGTCCACGGAGTCCACCTGCCTGCATTTTGGTCCTTTTCCCTCCAAAAAAGATCTTTCCCTTTTTCCACTGAGAAACAAGCAGCAGACAGGTTACCCAGGCAGGGGGAAAAATAATAAATAAAAAACCTTTTTTTTTTTTTTTTTACCCGTAGCGAATGACCATCTTCTGGGAAGTACAGGTTTTGAACCTGAAAACCCTGTCTTTCTGTGTCCTAGTCCACAGAAAGAGCCACTAGCCCAGCCAGATCTCACTCTCAGATGGAGTGTTTTTGCCAGTCAAAAGTCTGCACAGCGCACTAGGGATTGGGCGGCCTGAGAACCAAATGTTACATTGTAGATGGACTGTTTGCAGTTCTTGCTCCCCAGGACATTGGACTTTCTCAACTCCCTCCCCTACAGCATGCAAAAAAGGTTCTTGACCAACCATAGAGCAAATGGAGTAGGGGCGAGTGGAGCTTGTTGCATGTCTGTGCTGCTCATGCCCAGGTGTCTGTGGGGGGCCGTGGCAGAGGCTGTAAGGGGGCTAGGGGGCAGAAGGAGACTGTTTCAGAGGCAGGCTGCAGGCACGGGAGCCCGTGAGTGTGTGCAGGGCAGTGTGTGTGGGTGTGGTGGCAGGGGGTTAGGGCAGGTCCCCCTGCTGGACGGTGAGATGGCAGCTGGGCTGGCTCTGGGCCCCCAGGGCTGAAGCGCAGAAGCAGGGTGGCAGTAAAGTAGTGGAGGGAGGCACACAGTAGATGTTAGTTGGGGAGCCTGGGGAGAGAGGGCAAGGGGAAAGGGGGCATCCTTGTGGAGGGGTCTGGAGTAGAGAGTGGGGGGAGCTGGAGGCGTGGAAGGTCCCAGGAACCAGGGATTGACAGGAACAGATTCCTGCACCCACCCACTGGATAGAAGCTGCAGCAGCCAGAGCAGCAGCCCTGGCTTGCCTAGACCAAGGGCCCTGAGTGAGAACCTCTGAGGATGAGGAAGAGAAGGAGGAGGAGGTGGAGGAGGAGGAGGAGGAGGAGGAGGAGGAGGAGGAAGAAGAGGAGGAGGAGGAGGAGGAGCAGGAGGAGGAGGAGGGGCAGGAGGGCAGCTATCAGTAGGCAATGGGATTAATAGAGGCCTCCCTTACGGAGGCATGTGTCCAGGCAGGCACCCACCAATCCTCCGGGGCAGCTCAGGGCACCCAGGGACCTGGTGTGGGTATCTCTGGGGCGGGGACTGTCAGTCAGTCAGCAAGACTGTGTGTCAGTGCAAATGGTGAGACAGGGGCCTGGCGGACCTTGGTCCCCAGCCCTGGATCTCAGATGCCAGCCCCATGCCCAGACACACACCAATCTGCCCATAACCCCTTGGCCCGGCTGACCTGCACCTGCTTTGGCCTGGGGCTCTGGCTCTGGTGGCTGGCCACCACCCCTCAAGGTCAAGTTGAGAGTGGGGGTCATGGCTGCTGGTCAACTGGATGGGCGGGGTCCCCGTGGCCTAGCAACCACAGGAGCCCTCTGTGATGTCCTAGCCCCTGGCATTCTGTGCTGGCCACACTGGCACTGGGCAGCCCAACTGCCCTGCCACTCGGTCAGCCAGCAGCGCCCAGACGCCTGGGCCCTGACACAGAGGGACGGAAGGATGGGAAGCCAGTGCTGACCGACAAGGGACCTAAGGGCTGGCAGCCAAGAGAAGACAGGTGGAGTTGTGCCCGGGATCCAGGGAGCCCAGGCCAGAGCTGCCTGCATGCCTGCCTGCCCTCCTGGATGTCTGTATGTTGCCTTTGTCCAGGTAGGTTTCTCAGGTCCCCTCCACTCCTGTCCTCTCCTGTCCTCTCCTGTCCTCTCCTGCCCTCACCATCCTCTCCCCTCTCCTCTCCTCTGCACTTTGCTTCTCTCCTTTGTCTGTCTTCTCTTGCGGGTGCCCTGCTCAACAGCTCCAGCACTTGTGATGGTTCTACAGTGACAGCTGTTCGCAACCCCTTCCACCCCCTCCCTGCCCCAGAGGTGACCCAACTCACAGATCTCCAGCTCACCACACCCACACCCCCCAACACATTCCCTGGTTCAGCCCCTCTGCCCTATTCAGCCGAACTCGCCCCTTTGCAACCTACCTATGCATCCTGGTTTGTCTTCACCATTCAAGGAGAGATCTCCTTTTGTACTTAGCTTGGTTGACTGGTGGATGGATGGATGGATGGATGGATGGATGGATGGATGGATGGCTGGCTGGCTGGATGGATGGATGCATGGATGGATGGATGGATGGATGTATAGATTGATGGGTGGATGGATGGATGCATGGATAGCTCAATGTATTGGTTTTGTAGAGGCAGAGTACCATCTAGGGGTACTTGAGACCGCTGGTGTCAGAGCCAGAGTCTATGTCAAATGTAAAACATTAATTCATCAATAACAAAAATGAATAAGCACTTAATAAATAAATAAATAAATAAATAAATAAATATAAAAACTGGGTTAAAAAATACATGGCGTCTTTGCCTTTCTGCATATGCTATGCTATGAGGATCTTAACAAGGAAAGCATTGTCCTGAGTAGCCCCATTGAAGTAGTGGAATATTTCCTTTTCCTTTTTCTTTTTTTACTTTCAATTTTCTTGATTATTTACTGGAATAAATAGACAGGAATTGAGAGGGAAGGGAGGGATAGAGAGTTTGTGACACAGAGAGAGTCACCTGTAGCATTTCTGCACCACTTGTAAAGACTTCCCCCGGCAGGTGGGGACCAGGGTCTTGAAGCCCAGTCCCCCTGCATTGTAACATGAGTGCTTAACTGGGTGTGGCACCACCTGGTACCCTTGATGGGACACTTTTTTTTTAGCAATGAAAAGAAATTCTCGTGGCAAGGTAATAAATAAATGAAGAAATAAACAAAAGTGCATTTACATTAACTCTGGAAGCACACAGGGACATATACATCTCTGTTACCTGTATTACTTATTCGTTGATTGATTGATTGATTGCCTCAAGGGGTTATTGCCTCAGCTCAGTGCCTGCGCCACAAATAATCCACAGCCCCTGCACTCTTTTATTCCCCTTTCGCTGCCCTTGTTGCTTGGTCACTGTGGTGGTTATTGTAGTGGTTGTTGTTGTTGTTTTGACCTTGCATCAGACACAGAGAAAAGGAGAGAGCAGGGGAAATACAGAGTGGGAGAGAAAGATAGAGCCCCTAAAGACCAGCTTCACACCCTGTAAAGCGACTCCCCTGCAGGTGGGGGTCTGGGCACCAGACCCCAGACCCTTCCACCTGTCCCCTCTTTTCGAGAGCGCCACAAGGCCTTAACCCTCTGACATACAGCCAAACCTCCCTGGATTTACTTTTGAAGGCAATATGACCTGCCTCGTTTAAAATCTCCTTATCCTGAGGGTCAGTCCTGGAGACAGTGTCATGACACGACACACGGAGATCTCTGGTATCAGAGAGCACCTGGAACAGCAGCTGGGGCTCTAGTGCCAGGGCAGGAGTAAACTCCCCATCCACCGTCCACGGAGTCCACCTGCCTGCATTTTGGTCCTTTTCCCTCCAAAAAAGATCTTTCCCTTTTTCCACTGAGAAACAAGCAGCAGACAGGTTACCCAGGCAGGGGGAAAAATAATAAATAAAACACCTTTTTTTTTTTTTTTTTACCCGTAGCGAATGACCATCTTCTGGGAAGTACAGGTTTTGAACCTGAAAACCCTGTCTTTCTGTGTCCTAGTCCACAGAAAGAGCCACTAGCCCAGCCAGATCTCACTCTCAGATGGAGTGTTTTTGCCAGTCAAAAGTCTGCACAGCGCACTAGGGATTGGGCGGCCTGAGAACCAAATGTTACATTGTAGATGGACTGTTTGCAGTTCTTGCTCCCCAGGACATTGGACTTTCTCAACTCCCTCCCCTACAGCATGCAAAAAAGGTTCTTGACCAACCATAGAGCAAATGGAGTAGGGGCGAGTGGAGCTTGTTGCATGTCTGTGCTGCTCATGCCCAGGTGTCTGTGGGGGGCCGTGGCAGAGGCTGTAAGGGGGCTAGGGGGCAGAAGGAGACTGTTTCAGAGGCAGGCTGCAGGCACGGGAGCCCGTGAGTGTGTGCAGGGCAGTGTGTGTGGGTGTGGTGGCAGGGGGTTAGGGCAGGTCCCCCTGCTGGACGGTGAGATGGCAGCTGGGCTGGCTCTGGGCCCCCAGGGCTGAAGCGCAGAAGCAGGGTGGCAGTAAAGTAGTGCAGGGAGGCACACAGTAGATGTTAGTTGGGGAGCCTGGGGAGAGAGGGCAAGGGGAAAGGGGGCATCCTTGTGGAGGGGTCTGGAGTAGAGAGTGGGGGGAGCTGGAGGCGTGGAAGGTCCCAGGAACCAGGGATTGACAGGAACAGATTCCTGCACCCACCCACTGGATAGAAGCTGCAGCAGCCAGAGCAGCAGCCCTGGCTTGCCTAGACCAAGGGCCCTGAGTGAGTCCCTCTGAGGATGAGGAAGAGAAGGAGGAGGAGGTGGAGGAGGAGGAGGAGGAGGAGGAGGAGGAGGAGGAGGAAGAAGAGGAGGAGGAGGAGGAGGAGCAGGAGGAGGAGGAGGGGCAGGAGGGCAGCTATCAGTAGGCAATGGGATTAATAGAGGCCTCCCTTACGGAGGCATGTGTCCAGGCAGGCACCCACCAATCCTCCGGGGCAGCTCAGGGCACCCAGGGACCTGGTGTGGGTATCTCTGGGGCGGGGACTGTCAGTCAGTCAGCAAGACTGTGTGTCAGTGCAAATGGTGGGACAGGGGCCTGGCGGACCTTGGTCCCCAGCCCTGGATCTCAGATGCCAGCCCCATGCCCAGACACACACCAATCTGCCCATAACCCCTTGGCCCGGCTGACCTGCACCTGCTTTGGCCTGGGGCTCTGGCTCTGGTGGCTGGCCACCACCCCTCAAGGTCAAGTTGAGAGTGGGGGTCATGGCTGCTGGTCAACTGGATGGGCGGGGTCCCCGTGGCCTAGCAACCACAGGAGCCCTCTGTGATGTCCTAGCCCCTGGCATTCTGTGCTGGCCACACTGGCACTGGGCAGCCCAACTGCCCTGCCACTCGGTCAGCCAGCAGCGCCCAGACGCCTGGGCCCTGACACAGAGGGACGGAAGGATGGGAAGCCAGTGCTGACCGACAAGGGACCTAAGGGCTGGCAGCCAAGAGAAGACAGGTGGAGTTGTGCCCGGGATCCAGGGAGCCCAGGCCAGAGCTGCCTGCATGCCTGCCTGCCCTCCTGGATGTCTGTATGTTGCCTTTGTCCAGGTAGGTTTCTCAGGTCCCCTCCACTCCTGTCCTCTCCTGTCCTCTCCTGTCCTCTCCTGCCCTCACCATCCTCTCCCCTCTCCTCTCCTCTGCACTTTGCTTCTCTCCTTTGTCTGTCTTCTCTTGCGGGTGCCCTGCTCAACAGCTCCAGCACTTGTGATGGTTCTCCAGTGACAGCTGTTCGCAACCCCTTCCACCCCCTCCCTGCCCCAGAGGTGACCCAACTCACAGATCTCCAGCTCACCACACCCACACCCCCCAACACATTCCCTGGTTCAGCCCCTCTGCCCTATTCAGCCGAACTCGCCCCTTTGCAACCTACCTATGCATCCTGGTTTGTCTTCACCATTCAAGGAGAGATCTCCTTTTGTACTTAGCTTGGTTGACTGGTGGATGGATGGATGGATGGATGGATGGATGGATGGATGGATGGATGGCTGGCTGGCTGCATGGATGCATGGATGGATGGATGGATGGATGTATAGATTGATGGGTGGATGGATGGATGCATGGATAGCTCAATGTATTGGTTTTGTAGAGGCAGAGTACCATCTAGGGGTACTTGAGACCGCTGGTGTCAGAGCCAGAGTCTATGTCAAATGTAAAACATTAATTCATCAATAACAAAAATGAATAAGCACTTAATAAATAAATAAATAAATAAATAAATATAAAAACTGGGTTAAAAAATACATGGCGTCTTTGCCTTTCTGCATATGCTATGCTATGAGGATCTTAACAAGGAAAGCATTGTCCTGAGTAGCCCCATTGAAGTAGTGGAATATTTCCTTTTCCTTTTTCTTTTTTTACTTTCAATTTTCTTGATTATTTACTGGAATAAATAGACAGGAATTGAGAGGGAAGGGAGGGATAGAGAGTTTGTGACACAGAGAGAGTCACCTGTAGCATTTCTGCACCACTTGTAAAGACTTCCCCCGGCAGGTGGGGACCAGGGTCTTGAAGCCCAGTCCCCCTGCATTGTAACATGAGTGCTTAACTGGGTGTGGCACCACCTGGTACCCTTGATGGGACACTTTTTTTTTAGCAATGAAAAGAAATTCTCGTGGCAAGGTAATAAATAAATGAAGAAATAAACAAAAGTGCATTTACATTAACTCTGGAAGCACACAGGGACATATACATCTCTGTTACCTGTATTACTTATTCGTTGATTGATTGATTGATTGCCTCAAGGGGTTATTGCCTCAGCTCAGTGCCTGCGCCACAAATAATCCACAGCCCCTGCACTCTTTTATTCCCCTTTCGCTGCCCTTGTTGCTTGGTCACTGTGGTGGTTATTGTTGTGGTTGTTGTTGTTGTTTTGACCTTGCATCAGACACAGAGAAAAGGAGAGAGCAGGGGAAATACAGAGTGGGAGAGAAAGATAGAGCCCCTAAAGACCAGCTTCACACCCTGTAAAGCGACTCCCCTGCAGGTGGGGGTCTGGGCACCAGACCCCAGACCCTTCCACCTGTCCCCTCTTTTCGAGAGCGCCACAAGGCCTTAACCCTCTGACATACAGCCAAACCTCCCTGGATTTACTTTTGAAGGCAATATTACCTGCCTCGTTTAAAATCTCCTTATCCTGAGGGTCAGTCCTGGAGACAGTGTCATGACACGACACACGGAGATCTCTGGTATCAGAGAGCACCTGGAACAGCAGCTGGGGCTCTAGTGCCAGGGCAGGAGTAAACTCCCCATCCACCGTCCACGGAGTCCACCTGCCTGCATTTTGGTCCTTTTCCCTCCAAAAAAGATCTTTCCCTTTTTCCACTGAGAAACAAGCAGCAGACAGGTTACCCAGGCAGGGGGAAAAATAATAAATAAAAAACCTTTTTTTTTTTTTTTTACCCGTAGCGAATGACCATCTTCTGGGAAGTACAGGTTTTGAACCTGAAAACCCTGTCTTTCTGTGTCCTAGTCCACAGAAAGAGCCACTAGCCCAGCCAGATCTCACTCTCAGATGGAGTGTTTTTGCCAGTCAAAAGTCTGCACAGCGCACTAGGGATTGGGCGGCCTGAGAACCAAATGTTACATTGTAGATGGACTGTTTGCAGTTCTTGCTCCCCAGGACATTGGACTTTCTCAACTCCCTCCCCTACAGCATGCAAAAAAGGTTCTTGACCAACCATAGAGCAAATGGAGTAGGGGCGAGTGGAGCTTGTTGCATGTCTGTGCTGCTCATGCCCAGGTGTCTGTGGGGGGCCGTGGCAGAGGCTGTAAGGGGGCTAGGGGGCAGAAGGAGACTGTTTCAGAGGCAGGCTGCAGGCACGGGAGCCCGTGAGTGTGTGCAGGGCAGTGTGTGTGGGTGTGGTGGCAGGGGGTTAGGGCAGGTCCCCCTGCTGGACGGTGAGATGGCAGCTGGGCTGGCTCTGGGCCCCCAGGGCTGAAGCGCAGAAGCAGGGTGGCAGTAAAGTAGTGGAGGGAGGCACACAGTAGATGTTAGTTGGGGAGCCTGGGGAGAGAGGGCAAGGGGAAAGGGGGCATCCTTGTGGAGGGGTCTGGAGTAGAGAGTGGGGGGAGCTGGAGGCGTGGAAGGTCCCAGGAACCAGGGATTGACAGGAACAGATTCCTGCACCCACCCACTGGATAGAAGCTGCAGCAGCCAGAGCAGCAGCCCTGGCTTGCCTAGACCAAGGGCCCTGAGTGAGAACCTCTGAGGATGAGGAAGAGAAGGAGGAGGAGGTGGAGGAGGAGGAGGAGGAGGAGGAGGAGGAAGAGGAGGAGGAAGAAGAGGAGGAGGAGGAGGAGGAGCAGGAGGAGGAGGAGGGGCAGGAGGGCAGCTATCAGTAGGCAATGGGATTAATAGAGGCCTCCCTTACGGAGGCATGTGTCCAGGCAGGCACCCACCAATCCTCCGGGGCAGCTCAGGGCACCCAGGGACCTGGTGTGGGTATCTCTGGGGCGGGGACTGTCAGTCAGTCAGCAAGACTGTGTGTCAGTGCAAATGGTGGGACAGGGGCCTGGCGGACCTTGGTCCCCAGCCCTGGATCTCAGATGCCAGCCCCATGCCCAGACACACACCAATCTGCCCATAACCCCTTGGCCCGGCTGACCTGCACCTGCTTTGGCCTGGGGCTCTGGCTCTGGTGGCTGGCCACCACCCCTCAAGGTCAAGTTGAGAGTGGGGGTCATGGCTGCTGGTCAACTGGATGGGCGGGGTCCCCGTGGCCTAGCAACCACAGGAGCCCTCTGTGATGTCCTAGCCCCTGGCATTCTGTGCTGGCCACACTGGCACTGGGCAGCCCAACTGCCCTGCCACTCGGTCAGCCAGCAGCGCCCAGACGCCTGGGCCCTGACACAGAGGGACGGAAGGATGGGAAGCCAGTGCTGACCGACAAGGGACCTAAGGGCTGGCAGCCAAGAGAAGACAGGTGGAGTTGTGCCCGGGATCCAGGGAGCCCAGGCCAGAGCTGCCTGCATGCCTGCCTGCCCTCCTGGATGTCTGTATGTTGCCTTTGTCCAGGTAGGTTTCTCAGGTCCCCTCCACTCCTGTCCTCTCCTGTCCTCTCCTGTCCTCTCCTGCCCTCACCATCCTCTCCCCTCTCCTCTCCTCTTCCCCTCTCCTCTCCTCTGCACTTTGCTTCTCTCCTTTGTCTGTCTTCTCTTGCGGGTGCCCTGCTCAACAGCTCCAGCACTTGTGATGGTTCTCCAGTGACAGCTGTTCGCAACCCCTTCCACCCCCTCCCTGCCCCAGAGGTGACCCAACTCACAGATCTCCAGCTCACCACACCCACACCCCCCAACACATTCCCTGGTTCAGCCCCTCTGCCCTATTCAGCCGAACTCGCCCCTTTGCAACCTACCTATGCATCCTGGTTTGTCTTCACCATTCAAGGAGAGATCTCCTTTTGTACTTAGCTTGGTTGACTGGTGGATGGATGGATGGATGGATGGATGGATGGATGGATGGATGGATGGCTGGCTGGATGGATGCATGGATGGATGGATGGATGGATGTATAGATTGATGGGTGGATGGATGGATGCATGGATAGCTCAATGTATTGGTTTTGTAGAGGCAGAGTACCATCTAGGGGTACTTGAGACCGCTGGTGTCAGAGCCAGAGTCTATGTCAAATGTAAAACATTAATTCATCAATAACAAAAATGAATAAGCACTTAATAAATAAATAAATAAATAAATAAATAAATAAATAAATATAAAAACTGGGTTAAAAAATACATGGCGTCTTTGCCTTTCTGCATATGCTATGCTATGAGGATCTTAACAAGGAAAGCATTGTCCTGAGTAGCCCCATTGAAGTAGTGGAATATTTCCTTTTCCTTTTTCTTTTTTTACTTTCAATTTTCTTGATTATTTACTGGAATAAATAGACAGGAATTGAGAGGGAAGGGAGGGATAGAGAGTTTGTGACACAGAGAGAGTCACCTGTAGCATTTCTGCACCACTTGTAAAGACTTCCCCCGGCAGGTGGGGACCAGGGTCTTGAAGCCCAGTCCCCCTGCATTGTAACATGAGTGCTTAACTGGGTGTGGCACCACCTGGTACCCTTGATGGGACACTTTTTTTTTAGCAATGAAAAGAAATTCTCGTGGCAAGGTAATAAATAAATGAAGAAATAAACAAAAGTGCATTTACATTAACTCTGGAAGCACACAGGGACATATACATCTCTGTTACCTGTATTACTTATTCGTTGATTGATTGATTGATTGCCTCAAGGGGTTATTGCCTCAGCTCAGTGCCTGCGCCACAAATAATCCACAGCCCCTGCACTCTTTTATTCCCCTTTCGCTGCCCTTGTTGCTTGGTCACTGTGGTGGTTATTGTTGTGGTTGTTGTTGTTGTTTTGACCTTGCATCAGACACAGAGAAAAGGAGAGAGCAGGGGAAATACAGAGTGGGAGAGAAAGATAGAGCCCCTAAAGACCAGCTTCACACCCTGTAAAGCGACTCCCCTGCAGGTGGGGGTCTGGGCACCAGACCCCAGACCCTTCCACCTGTCCCCTCTTTTCGAGAGCGCCACAAGGCCTTAACCCTCTGACATACAGCCAAACCTCCCTGGATTTACTTTTGAAGGCAATATGACCTGCCTCGTTTAAAATCTCCTTATCCTGAGGGTCAGTCCTGGAGACAGTGTCATGACACGACACACGGAGATCTCTGGTATCAGAGAGCACCTGGAACAGCAGCTGGGGCTCTAGTGCCAGGGCAGGAGTAAACTCCCCATCCACCGTCCACGGAGTCCACCTGCCTGCATTTTGGTCCTTTTCCCTCCAAAAAAGATCTTTCCCTTTTTCCACTGAGAAACAAGCAGCAGACAGGTTACCCAGGCAGGGGGAAAAATAATAAATAAAAAACCTTTTTTTTTTTTTTTTTTTTTTTTTTTACCCGTAGCGAATGACCATCTTCTGGGAAGTACAGGTTTTGAACCTGAAAACCCTGTCTTTCTGTGTCCTAGTCCACAGAAAGAGCCACTAGCCCAGCCAGATCTCACTCTCAGATGGAGTGTTTTTGCCAGTCAAAAGTCTGCACAGCGCACTAGGGATTGGGCGGCCTGAGAACCAAATGTTACATTGTAGATGGACTGTTTGCAGTTCTTGCTCCCCAGGACATTGGACTTTCTCAACTCCCTCCCCTACAGCATGCAAAAAAGGTTCTTGACCAACCATAGAGCAAATGGAGTAGGGGCGAGTGGAGCTTGTTGCATGTCTGTGCTGCTCATGCCCAGGTGTCTGTGGGGGGCCGTGGCAGAGGCTGTAAGGGGGCTAGGGGGCAGAAGGAGACTGTTTCAGAGGCAGGCTGCAGGCACGGGAGCCCGTGAGTGTGTGCAGGGCAGTGTGTGTGGGTGTGGTGGCAGGGGGTTAGGGCAGGTCCCCCTGCTGGACGGTGAGATGGCAGCTGGGCTGGCTCTGGGCCCCCAGGGCTGAAGCGCAGAAGCAGGGTGGCAGTAAAGTAGTGCAGGGAGGCACACAGTAGATGTTAGTTGGGGAGCCTGGGGAGAGAGGGCAAGGGGAAAGGGGGCATCCTTGTGGAGGGGTCTGGAGTAGAGAGTGGGGGGAGCTGGAGGCGTGGAAGGTCCCAGGAACCAGGGATTGACAGGAACAGATTCCTGCACCCACCCACTGGATAGAAGCTGCAGCAGCCAGAGCAGCAGCCCTGGCTTGCCTAGACCAAGGGCCCTGAGTGAGTCCCTCTGAGGATGAGGAAGAGAAGGAGGAGGAGGTGGAGGAGGAGGAGGAGGAGGAGGAGGAGGAGGAGGAGGAAGAAGAGGAGGAGGAGGAGGAGGAGCAGGAGGAGGAGGAGGGGCAGGAGGGCAGCTATCAGTAGGCAATGGGATTAATAGAGGCCTCCCTTACGGAGGCATGTGTCCAGGCAGGCACCCACCAATCCTCCGGGGCAGCTCAGGGCACCCAGGGACCTGGTGTGGGTATCTCTGGGGCGGGGACTGTCAGTCAGTCAGCAAGACTGTGTGTCAGTGCAAATGGTGGGACAGGGGCCTGGCGGACCTTGGTCCCCAGCCCTGGATCTCAGATGCCAGCCCCATGCCCAGACACACACCAATCTGCCCATAACCCCTTGGCCCGGCTGACCTGCACCTGCTTTGGCCTGGGGCTCTGGCTCTGGTGGCTGGCCACCACCCCTCAAGGTCAAGTTGAGAGTGGGGGTCATGGCTGCTGGTCAACTGGATGGGCGGGGTCCCCGTGGCCTAGCAACCACAGGAGCCCTCTGTGATGTCCTAGCCCCTGGCATTCTGTGCTGGCCACACTGGCACTGGGCAGCCCAACTGCCCTGCCACTCGGTCAGCCAGCAGCGCCCAGACGCCTGGGCCCTGACACAGAGGGACGGAAGGATGGGAAGCCAGTGCTGACCGACAAGGGACCTAAGGGCTGGCAGCCAAGAGAAGACAGGTGGAGTTGTGCCCGGGATCCAGGGAGCCCAGGCCAGAGCTGCCTGCATGCCTGCCTGCCCTCCTGGATGTCTGTATGTTGCCTTTGTCCAGGTAGGTTTCTCAGGTCCCCTCCACTCCTGTCCTCTCCTGTCCTCTCCTGTCCTCTCCTGCCCTCACCATCCTCTCCCCTCTCCTCTCCTCTGCACTTTGCTTCTCTCCTTTGTCTGTCTTCTCTTGCGGGTGCCCTGCTCAACAGCTCCAGCACTTGTGATGGTTCTCCAGTGACAGCTGTTCGCAACCCCTTCCACCCCCTCCCTGCCCCAGAGGTGACCCAACTCACAGATCTCCAGCTCACCACACCCACACCCCCCAACACATTCCCTGGTTCAGCCCCTCTGCCCTATTCAGCCGAACTCGCCCCTTTGCAACCTACCTATGCATCCTGGTTTGTCTTCACCATTCAAGGAGAGATCTCCTTTTGTACTTAGCTTGGTTGACTGGTGGATGGATGGATGGATGGATGGATGGATGGCTGGCTGGCTGGCTGGATGGATGGATGCATGGATGGATGGATGGATGGATGTATAGATTGATGGGTGGATGGATGGATGCATGGATAGCTCAATGTATTGGTTTTGTAGAGGCAGAGTACCATCTAGGGGTACTTGAGACCGCTGGTGTCAGAGCCAGAGTCTATGTCAAATGTAAAACATTAATTCATCAATAACAAAAATGAATAAGCACTTAATAAATAAATAAATAAATAAATAAATATAAAAACTGGGTTAAAAAATACATGGCGTCTTTGCCTTTCTGCATATGCTATGCTATGAGGATCTTAACAAGGAAAGCATTGTCCTGAGTAGCCCCATTGAAGTAGTGGAATATTTCCTTTTCCTTTTTCTTTTTTTACTTTCAATTTTCTTGATTATTTACTGGAATAAATAGACAGGAATTGAGAGGGAAGGGAGGGATAGAGAGTTTGTGACACAGAGAGAGTCACCTGTAGCATTTCTGCACCACTTGTAAAGACTTCCCCCGGCAGGTGGGGACCAGGGTCTTGAAGCCCAGTCCCCCTGCATTGTAACATGAGTGCTTAACTGGGTGTGGCACCACCTGGTACCCTTGATGGGACACTTTTTTTTTAGCAATGAAAAGAAATTCTCGTGGCAAGGTAATAAATAAATGAAGAAATAAACAAAAGTGCATTTACATTAACTCTGGAAGCACACAGGGACATATACATCTCTGTTACCTGTATTACTTATTCGTTGATTGATTGATTGATTGCCTCAAGGGGTTATTGCCTCAGCTCAGTGCCTGCGCCACAAATAATCCACAGCCCCTGCACTCTTTTATTCCCCTTTCGCTGCCCTTGTTGCTTGGTCACTGTGGTGGTTATTGTTGTGGTTGTTGTTGTTGTTTTGACCTTGCATCAGACACAGAGAAAAGGAGAGAGCAGGGGAAATACAGAGTGGGAGAGAAAGATAGAGCCCCTAAAGACCAGCTTCACACCCTGTAAAGCGACTCCCCTGCAGGTGGGGGTCTGGGCACCAGACCCCAGACCCTTCCACCTGTCCCCTCTTTTCGAGAGCGCCACAAGGCCTTAACCCTCTGACATACAGCCAAACCTCCCTGGATTTACTTTTGAAGGCAATATGACCTGCCTCGTTTAAAATCTCCTTATCCTGAGGGTCAGTCCTGGAGACAGTGTCATGACACGACACACGGAGATCTCTGGTATCAGAGAGCACCTGGAACAGCAGCTGGGGCTCTAGTGCCAGGGCAGGAGTAAACTCCCCATCCACCGTCCACGGAGTCCACCTGCCTGCATTTTGGTCCTTTTCCCTCCAAAAAAGATCTTTCCCTTTTTCCACTGAGAAACAAGCAGCAGACAGGTTACCCAGGCAGGGGGAAAAATAATAAATAAAAAACCTTTTTTTTTTTTTTTTTACCCGTAGCGAATGACCATCTTCTGGGAAGTACAGGTTTTGAACCTGAAAACCCTGTCTTTCTGTGTCCTAGTCCACAGAAAGTGCCACTAGCCCAGCCAGATCTCACTCTCAGATGGAGTGTTTTTGCCAGTCAAAAGTCTGCACAGCGCACTAGGGATTGGGCGGCCTGAGAACCAAATGTTACATTGTAGATGGACTGTTTGCAGTTCTTGCTCCCCAGGACATTGGACTTTCTCAACTCCCTCCCCTACAGCATGCAAAAAAGGTTCTTGACCAACCATAGAGCAAATGGAGTAGGGGCGAGTGGAGCTTGTTGCATGTCTGTGCTGCTCATGCCCAGGTGTCTGTGGGGGGCCGTGGCAGAGGCTGTAAGGGGGCTAGGGGGCAGAAGGAGACTGTTTCAGAGGCAGGCTGCAGGCACGGGAGCCCGTGAGTGTGTGCAGGGCAGTGTGTGTGGGTGTGGTGGCAGGGGGTTAGGGCAGGTCCCCCTGCTGGACGGTGAGATGGCAGCTGGGCTGGCTCTGGGCCCCCAGGGCTGAAGCGCAGAAGCAGGGTGGCAGTAAAGTAGTGCAGGGAGGCACACAGTAGATGTTAGTTGGGGAGCCTGGGGAGAGAGGGCAAGGGGAAAGGGGGCATCCTTGTGGAGGGGTCTGGAGTAGAGAGTGGGGGGAGCTGGAGGCGTGGAAGGTCCCAGGAACCAGGGATTGACAGGAACAGATTCCTGCACCCACCCACTGGATAGAAGCTGCAGCAGCCAGAGCAGCAGCCCTGGCTTGCCTAGACCAAGGGCCCTGAGTGAGTCCCTCTGAGGATGAGGAAGAGAAGGAGGAGGAGGTGGAGGAGGAGGAGGAGGAGGAGGAGGAGGAGGAGGAGGAGGAGGAAGAAGAGGAGGAGGAGGAGGAGGAGCAGGAGGAGGAGGAGGGGCAGGAGGGCAGCTATCAGTAGGCAATGGGATTAATAGAGGCCTCCCTTACGGAGGCATGTGTCCAGGCAGGCACCCACCAATCCTCCGGGGCAGCTCAGGGCACCCAGGGACCTGGTGTGGGTATCTCTGGGGCGGGGACTGTCAGTCAGTCAGCAAGACTGTGTGTCAGTGCAAATGGTGGGACAGGGGCCTGGCGGACCTTGGTCCCCAGCCCTGGATCTCAGATGCCAGCCCCATGCCCAGACACACACCAATCTGCCCATAACCCCTTGGCCCGGCTGACCTGCACCTGCTTTGGCCTGGGGCTCTGGCTCTGGTGGCTGGCCACCACCCCTCAAGGTCAAGTTGAGAGTGGGGGTCATGGCTGCTGGTCAACTGGATGGGCGGGGTCCCCGTGGCCTAGCAACCACAGGAGCCCTCTGTGATGTCCTAGCCCCTGGCATTCTGTGCTGGCCACACTGGCACTGGGCAGCCCAACTGCCCTGCCACTTGGTCAGCCAGCAGCGCCCAGACGCCTGGGCCCTGACACAGAGGGACGGAAGGATGGGAAGCCAGTGCTGACCGACAAGGGACCTAAGGGTTGGCAGCCAAGAGAAGACAGGTGGAGTTGTGCCCGGGATCCAGGGAGCCCAGGCCAGAGCTGCCTGCATGCCTGCCTGCCCTCCTGGATGTCTGTATGTTGCCTTTGTCCAGGTCCTCCACTCCTGTCCTCTCCTGTCCTCTCCTGTCCTCTCCTGCCCTCACCATCCTCTCCCCTCTCCTCTCCTCTGCACTTTGCTTCTCTCCTTTGTCTGTCTTCTCTTGCGGGTGCCCTGCTCAACAGCTCCAGCACTTGTGATGGTTCTCCAGTGACAGCTGTTCGCAACCCCTTCCACCCCCTCCCTGCCCCAGAGGTGACCCAACTCACAGATCTCCAGCTCACCACACCCACACCCCCCAACACATTCCCTGGTTCAGCCCCTCTGCCCTATTCAGCCGAACTCGCCCCTTTGCAACCTACCTATGCATCCTGGTTTGTCTTCACCATTCAAGGAGAGATCTCCTTTTGTACTTAGCTTGGTTGACTGGTGGATGGATGGATGGATGGATGGATGGATGGATGGATGGCTGGCTGGCTGGATGGATGGATGCATGGATGGATGGATGGATGGATGTATAGATTGATGGGTGGATGGATGGATGCATGGATAGCTCAATGTATTGGTTTTGTAGAGGCAGAGTACCATCTAGGGGTACTTGAGACCGCTGGTGTCAGAGCCAGAGTCTATGTCAAATGTAAAACATTAATTCATCAATAACAAAAATGAATAAGCACTTAATAAATAAATAAATAAATAAATAAATAAATATAACAACTGGGTTAAAAAATACATGGCGTCTTTGCCTTTCTGCATATGCTATGCTATGAGGATCTTAACAAGGAAAGCATTGTCCTGAGTAGCCCCATTGAAGTAGTGGAATATTTCCTTTTCCTTTTTCTTTTTTTACTTTCAATTTTCTTGATTATTTACTGGAATAAATAGACAGGAATTGAGAGGGAAGGGAGGGATAGAGAGTTTGTGACACAGAGAGAGTCACCTGTAGCATTTCTGCACCACTTGTAAAGACTTCCCCCGGCAGGTGGGGACCAGGGTCTTGAAGCCCAGTCCCCCTGCATTGTAACATGAGTGCTTAACTGGGTGTGGCACCACCTGGTACCCTTGATGGGACACTTTTTTTTTAGCAATGAAAAGAAATTCTCGTGGCAAGGTAATAAATAAATGAAGAAATAAACAAAAGTGCATTTACATTAACTCTGGAAGCACACAGGGACATATACATCTCTGTTACCTGTATTACTTATTCGTTGATTGATTGATTGATTGCCTCAAGGGGTTATTGCCTCAGCTCAGTGCCTGCGCCACAAATAATCCACAGCCCCTGCACTCTTTTATTCCCCTTTCGCTGCCCTTGTTGCTTGGTCACTGTGGTGGTTATTGTTGTGGTTGTTGTTGTTGTTTTGACCTTGCATCAGACACAGAGAAAAGGAGAGAGCAGGGGAAATACAGAGTGGGAGAGAAAGATAGAGCCCCTAAAGACCAGCTTCACACCCTGTAAAGCGACTCCCCTGCAGGTGGGGGTCTGGGCACCAGACCCCAGACCCTTCCACCTGTCCCCTCTTTTCGAGAGCGCCACAAGGCCTTAACCCTCTGACATACAGCCAAACCTCCCTGGATTTACTTTTGAAGGCAATATGACCTGCCTCATTTAAAATCTCCTTATCCTGAGGGTCAGTCCTGGAGACAGTGTCATGACACGACACACGGAGATCTCTGGTATCAGAGAGCACCTGGAACAGCAGCTGGGGCTCTAGTGCCAGGGCAGGAGTAAACTCCCCATCCACCGTCCACGGAGTCCACCTGCCTGCATTTTGGTCCTTTTCCCTCCAAAAAAGATCTTTCCCTTTTTCCACTGAGAAACAAGCAGCAGACAGGTTACCCAGGCAGGGGGAAAAATAATAAATAAAAAACCTTTTTTTTTTTTTTTTACCCGTAGCGAATGACCATCTTCTGGGAAGTACAGGTTTTGAACCTGAAAACCCTGTCTTTCTGTGTCCTAGTCCACAGAAAGAGCCACTAGCCCAGCCAGATCTCACTCTCAGATGGAGTGTTTTTGCCAGTCAAAAGTCTGCACAGCGCACTAGGGATTGGGCGGCCTGAGAACCAAATGTTACATTGTAGATGGACTGTTTGCAGTTCTTGCTCCCCAGGACATTGGACTTTCTCAACTCCCTCCCCTACAGCATGCAAAAAAGGTTCTTGACCAACCATAGAGCAAATGGAGTAGGGGCGAGTGGAGCTTGTTGCATGTCTGTGCTGCTCATGCCCAGGTGTCTGTGGGGGGCCGTGGCAGAGGCTGTAAGGGGGCTAGGGGGCAGAAGGAGACTGTTTCAGAGGCAGGCTGCAGGCACGGGAGCCCGTGAGTGTGTGCAGGGCAGTGTGTGTGGGTGTGGTGGCAGGGAGTTAGGGCAGGTCCCCCTGCTGGACGGTGAGATGGCAGCTGGGCTGGCTCTGGGCCCCCAGGGCTGAAGCGCAGAAGCAGGGTGGCAGTAAAGTAGTGCAGGGAGGCACACAGTAGATGTTAGTTGGGGAGCCTGGGGAGAGAGGGCAAGGGGAAAGGGGGCATCCTTGTGGAGGGGTCTGGAGTAGAGAGTGGGGGGAGCTGGAGGCGTGGAAGGTCCCAGGAACCAGGGATTGACAGGAACAGATTCCTGCACCCACCCACTGGATAGAAGCTGCAGCAGCCAGAGCAGCAGCCCTGGCTTGCCTAGACCAAGGGCCCTGAGTGAGTCCCTCTGAGGATGAGGAAGAGAAGGAGGAGGAGGTGGAGGAGGAGGAGGAGGAGGAGGAGGAGGAGGAGGAGGAAGAAGAGGAGGAGGAGGAGGAGGAGCAGGAGGAGGAGGAGGGGCAGGAGGGCAGCTATCAGTAGGCAATGGGATTAATAGAGGCCTCCCTTACGGAGGCATGTGTCCAGGCAGGCACCCACCAATCCTCCGGGGCAGCTCAGGGCACCCAGGGACCTGGTGTGGGTATCTCTGGGGCGGGGACTGTCAGTCAGTCAGCAAGACTGTGTGTCAGTGCAAATGGTGGGACAGGGGCCTGGCGGACCTTGGTCCCCAGCCCTGGATCTCAGATGCCAGCCCCATGCCCAGACACACACCAATCTGCCCATAACCCCTTGGCCCGGCTGACCTGCACCTGCTTTGGCCTGGGGCTCTGGCTCTGGTGGCTGGCCACCACCCCTCAAGGTCAAGTTGAGAGTGGGGGTCATGGCTGCTGGTCAACTGGATGGGCGGGGTCCCCGTGGCCTAGCAACCACAGGAGCCCTCTGTGATGTCCTAGCCCCTGGCATTCTGTGCTGGCCACACTGGCACTGGGCAGCCCAACTGCCCTGCCACTCGGTCAGCCAGCAGCGCCCAGACGCCTGGGCCCTGACACAGAGGGACGGAAGGATGGGAAGCCAGTGCTGACCGACAAGGGACCTAAGGGCTGGCAGCCAAGAGAAGACAGGTGGAGTTGTGCCCGGGATCCAGGGAGCCCAGGCCAGAGCTGCCTGCATGCCTGCCTGCCCTCCTGGATGTCTGTATGTTGCCTTTGTCCAGGTAGGTTTCTCAGGTCCCCTCCACTCCTGTCCTCTCCTGTCCTCTCCTGTCCTCTCCTGCCCTCACCATCCTCTCCCCTCTCCTCTCCTCTGCACTTTGCTTCTCTCCTTTGTCTGTCTTCTCTTGCGGGTGCCCTGCTCAACAGCTCCAGCACTTGTGATGGTTCTCCAGTGACAGCTGTTCGCAACCCCTTCCACCCCCTCCCTGCCCCAGAGGTGACCCAACTCACAGATCTCCAGCTCACCACACCCACACCCCCCAACACATTCCCTGGTTCAGCCCCTCTGCCCTATTCAGCCGAACTCGCCCCTTTGCAACCTACCTATGCATCCTGGTTTGTCTTCACCATTCAAGGAGAGATCTCCTTTTGTACTTAGCTTGGTTGACTGGTGGATGGATGGATGGATGGATGGATGGATGGATGGATGGATGGCTGGCTGGATGGATGGATGCATGGATGGATGGATGGATGGATGTATAGATTGATGGGTGGATGGATGGATGCATGGATAGCTCAATGTATTGGTTTTGTAGAGGCAGAGTACCATCTAGGGGTACTTGAGACCGCTGGTGTCAGAGCCAGAGTCTATGTCAAATGTAAAACATTAATTCATCAATAACAAAAATGAATAAGCACTTAATAAATAAATAAATAAATAAATAAATAAATAAATAAATATAACAACTGGGTTAAAAAATACATGGCGTCTTTGCCTTTCTGCATATGCTATGCTATGAGGATCTTAACAAGGAAAGCATTGTCCTGAGTAGCCCCATTGAAGTAGTGGAATATTTCCTTTTCCTTTTTCTTTTTTTACTTTCAATTTTCTTGATTATTTACTGGAATAAATAGACAGGAATTGAGAGGGAAGGGAGGGATAGAGAGTTTGTGACACAGAGAGAGTCACCTGTAGCATTTCTGCACCACTTGTAAAGACTTCCCCCGGCAGGTGGGGACCAGGGTCTTGAAGCCCAGTCCCCCTGCATTGTAACATGAGTGCTTAACTGGGTGTGGCACCACCTGGTACCCTTGATGGGACACTTTTTTTTTTTAGCAATGAAAAGAAATTCTCGTGGCAAGGTAATAAATAAATGAAGAAATAAACAAAAGTGCATTTACATTAACTCTGGAAGCACACAGGGACATATACATCTCTGTTACCTGTATTACTTATTCGTTGATTGATTGATTGATTGCCTCAAGGGGTTATTGCCTCAGCTCAGTGCCTGCGCCACAAATAATCCACAGCCCCTGCACTCTTTTATTCCCCTTTCGCTGCCCTTGTTGCTTGGTCACTGTGGTGGTTATTGTTGTGGTTGTTGTTGTTGTTTTGACCTTGCATCAGACACAGAGAAAAGGAGAGAGCAGGGGAAATACAGAGTGGGAGAGAAAGATAGAGCCCCTAAAGACCAGCTTCACACCCTGTAAAGCGACTCCCCTGCAGGTGGGGGTCTGGGCACCAGACCCCAGACCCTTCCACCTGTCCCCTCTTTTCGAGAGCGCCACAAGGCCTTAACCCTCTGACATACAGCCAAACCTCCCTGGATTTACTTTTGAAGGCAATATGACCTGCCTCATTTAAAATCTCCTTATCCTGAGGGTCAGTCCTGGAGACAGTGTCATGACACGACACACGGAGATCTCTGGTATCAGAGAGCACCTGGAACAGCAGCTGGGGCTCTAGTGCCAGGGCAGGAGTAAACTCCCCATCCACCGTCCACGGAGTCCACCTGCCTGCATTTTGGTCCTTTTCCCTCCAAAAAAGATCTTTCCCTTTTTCCACTGAGAAACAAGCAGCAGACAGGTTACCCAGGCAGGGGGAAAAATAATAAATAAAAAACCTTTTTTTTTTTTTTTTTACCCGTAGCGAATGACCATCTTCTGGGAAGTACAGGTTTTGAACCTGAAAACCCTGTCTTTCTGTGTCCTAGTCCACAGAAAGAGCCACTAGCCCAGCCAGATCTCACTCTCAGATGGAGTGTTTTTGCCAGTCAAAAGTCTGCACAGCGCACTAGGGATTGGGCGGCCTGAGAACCAAATGTTACATTGTAGATGGACTGTTTGCAGTTCTTGCTCCCCAGGACATTGGACTTTCTCAACTCCCTCCCCTACAGCATGCAAAAAAGGTTCTTGACCAACCATAGAGCAAATGGAGTAGGGGCGAGTGGAGCTTGTTGCATGTCTGTGCTGCTCATGCCCAGGTGTCTGTGGGGGGCCGTGGCAGAGGCTGTAAGGGGGCTAGGGGGCAGAAGGAGACTGTTTCAGAGGCAGGCTGCAGGCACGGGAGCCCGTGAGTGTGTGCAGGGCAGTGTGTGTGGGTGTGGTGGCAGGGGGTTAGGGCAGGTCCCCCTGCTGGACGGTGAGATGGCAGCTGGGCTGGCTCTGGGCCCCCAGGGCTGAAGCGCAGAAGCAGGGTGGCAGTAAAGTAGTGCAGGGAGGCACACAGTAGATGTTAGTTGGGGAGCCTGGGGAGAGAGGGCAAGGGGAAAGGGGGCATCCTTGTGGAGGGGTCTGGAGTAGAGAGTGGGGGGAGCTGGAGGCGTGGAAGGTCCCAGGAACCAGGGATTGACAGGAACAGATTCCTGCACCCACCCACTGGATAGAAGCTGCAGCTGCCAGAGCAGCAGCCCTGGCTTGCCTAGACCAAGGGCCCTGAGTGAGTCCCTCTGAGGATGAGGAAGAGAAGGAGGAGGAGGTGGAGGAGGAGGAGGAGGAGGAGGAGGAGGAGGAAGAAGAGGAGGAGGAGGAGGAGGAGCAGGAGGAGGAGGAGGGGCAGGAGGGCAGCTATCAGTAGGCAATGGGATTAATAGAGGCCTCCCTTACGGAGGCATGTGTCCAGGCAGGCACCCACCAATCCTCCGGGGCAGCTCAGGGCACCCAGGGACCTGGTGTGGGTATCTCTGGGGCGGGGACTGTCAGTCAGTCAGCAAGACTGTGTGTCAGTGCAAATGGTGGGACAGGGGCCTGGCGGACCTTGGTCCCCAGCCCTGGATCTCAGATGCCAGCCCCATGCCCAGACACACACCAATCTGCCCATAACCCCTTGGCCCGGCTGACCTGCACCTGCTTTGGCCTGGGGCTCTGGCTCTGGTGGCTGGCCACCACCCCTCAAGGTCAAGTTGAGAGTGGGGGTCATGGCTGCTGGTCAACTGGATGGGCGGGGTCCCCGTGGCCTAGCAACCACAGGAGCCCTCTGTGATGTCCTAGCCCCTGGCATTCTGTGCTGGCCACACTGGCACTGGGCAGCCCAACTGCCCTGCCACTCGGTCAGCCAGCAGCGCCCAGACGCCTGGGCCCTGACACAGAGGGACGGAAGGATGGGAAGCCAGTGCTGACCGACAAGGGACCTAAGGGCTGGCAGCCAAGAGAAGACAGGTGGAGTTGTGCCCGGGATCCAGGGAGCCCAGGCCAGAGCTGCCTGCATGCCTGCCTGCCCTCCTGGATGTCTGTATGTTGCCTTTGTCCAGGTAGGTTTCTCAGGTCCCCTCCACTCCTGTCCTCTCCTGTCCTCTCCTGTCCTCTCCTGCCCTCACCATCCTCTCCCCTCTCCTCTCCTCTGCACTTTGCTTCTCTCCTTTGTCTGTCTTCTCTTGCGGGTGCCCTGCTCAACAGCTCCAGCACTTGTGATGGTTCTCCAGTGACAGCTGTTCGCAACCCCTTCCACCCCCTCCCTGCCCCAGAGGTGACCCAACTCACAGATCTCCAGCTCACCACACCCACACCCCCCAACACATTCCCTGGTTCAGCCCCTCTGCCCTATTCAGCCGAACTCGCCCCTTTGCAACCTACCTATGCATCCTGGTTTGTCTTCACCATTCAAGGAGAGATCTCCTTTTGTACTTAGCTTGGTTGACTGGTGGATGGATGGATGGATGGATGGATGGATGGCTGGCTGGATGGATGGATGCATGGATGGATGGATGGATGGATGTATAGATTGATGGGTGGATGGATGGATGCATGGATAGCTCAATGTATTGGTTTTGTAGAGGCAGAGTACCATCTAGGGGTACTTGAGACCGCTGGTGTCAGAGCCAGAGTCTATGTCAAATGTAAAACATTAATTCATCAATAACAAAAATGAATAAGCACTTAATAAATAAATAAATAAATAAATAAATAAATAAATAAATATAAAAACTGGGTTAAAAAATACATGGCGTCTTTGCCTTTCTGCATATGCTATGCTATGAGGATCTTAACAAGGAAAGCATTGTCCTGAGTAGCCCCATTGAAGTAGTGGAATATTTCCTTTTCCTTTTTCTTTTTTTACTTTCAATTTTCTTGATTATTTACTGGAATAAATAGACAGGAATTGAGAGGGAAGGGAGGGATAGAGAGTTTGTGACACAGAGAGAGTCACCTGTAGCATTTCTGCACCACTTGTAAAGACTTCCCCCGGCAGGTGGGGACCAGGGTCTTGAAGCCCAGTCCCCCTGCATTGTAACATGAGTGCTTAACTGGGTGTGGCACCACCTGGTACCCTTGATGGGACACTTTTTTTTTTAGCAATGAAAAGAAATTCTCGTGGCAAGGTAATAAATAAATGAAGAAATAAACAAAAGTGCATTTACATTAACTCTGGAAGCACACAGGGACATATACATCTCTGTTACCTGTATTACTTATTCGTTGATTGATTGATTGATTGCCTCAAGGGGTTATTGCCTCAGCTCAGTGCCTGCGCCACAAATAATCCACAGCCCCTGCACTCTTTTATTCCCCTTTCGCTGCCCTTGTTGCTTGGTCACTGTGGTGGTTATTGTTGTGGTTGTTGTTGTTGTTTTGACCTTGCATCAGACACAGAGAAAAGGAGAGAGCAGGGGAAATACAGAGTGGGAGAGAAAGATAGAGCCCCTAAAGACCAGCTTCACACCCTGTAAAGCGACTCCCCTGCAGGTGGGGGTCTGGGCACCAGACCCCAGACCCTTCCACCTGTCCCCTCTTTTCGAGAGCGCCACAAGGCCTTAACCCTCTGACATACAGCCAAACCTCCCTGGATTTACTTTTGAAGGCAATATGACCTGCCTCGTTTAAAATCTCCTTATCCTGAGGGTCAGTCCTGGAGACAGTGTCATGACACGACACACGGAGATCTCTGGTATCAGAGAGCACCTGGAACAGCAGCTGGGGCTCTAGTGCCAGGGCAGGAGTAAACTCCCCATCCACCGTCCACGGAGTCCACCTGCCTGCATTTTGGTCCTTTTCCCTCCAAAAAAGATCTTTCCCTTTTTCCACTGAGAAACAAGCAGCAGACAGGTTACCCAGGCAGGGGGAAAAATAATAAATAAAAAACCTTTTTTTTTTTTTTTTTTTTTTTTACCCGTAGCGAATGACCATCTTCTGGGAAGTACAGGTTTTGAACCTGAAAACCCTGTCTTTCTGTGTCCTAGTCCACAGAAAGAGCCACTAGCCCAGCCAGATCTCACTCTCAGATGGAGTGTTTTTGCCAGTCAAAAGTCTGCACAGCGCACTAGGGATTGGGCGGCCTGAGAAACAAATGTTACATTGTAGATGGACTGTTTGCAGTTCTTGCTCCCCAGGACATTGGACTTTCTCAACTCCCTCCCCTACAGCATGCAAAAAAGGTTCTTGACCAACCATAGAGCAAATGGAGTAGGGGCGAGTGGAGCTTGTTGCATGTCTGTGCTGCTCATGCCCAGGTGTCTGTGGGGGGCCTTGGCAGAGGCTGTAAGGGGGCTAGGGGGCAGAAGGAGACTGTTTCAGAGGCAGGCTGCAGGCACGGGAGCCCGTGAGTGTGTGCAGGGCAGTGTGTGTGGGTGTGGTGGCAGGGGGTTAGGGCAGGTCCCCCTGCTGGACGGTGAGATGGCAGCTGGGCTGGCTCTGGGCCCCCAGGGCTGAAGCGCAGAAGCAGGGTGGCAGTAAAGTAGTGGAGGGAGGCACACAGTAGATGTTAGTTGGGGAGCCTGGGGAGAGAGGGCAAGGGGAAAGGGGGCATCCTTGTGGAGGGGTCTGGAGTAGAGAGTGGGGGGAGCTGGAGGCGTGGAAGGTCCCAGGAACCAGGGATTGACAGGAACAGATTCCTGCACCCACCCACTGGATAGAAGCTGCAGCAGCCAGAGCAGCAGCCCTGGCTTGCCTAGACCAAGGGCCCTGAGTGAGTCCCTCTGAGGATGAGGAAGAGAAGGAGGAGGAGGTGGAGGAGGAGGAGGAGGAGGAGGAGGAGGAGGAAGAAGAGGAGGAGGAGGAGGAGGAGCAGGAGGAGGAGGAGGGGCAGGAGGGCAGCTATCAGTAGGCAATGGGATTAATAGAGGCCTCCCTTACGGAGGCATGTGTCCAGGCAGGCACCCACCAATCCTCCGGGGCAGCTCAGGGCACCCAGGGACCTGGTGTGGGTATCTCTGGGGCGGGGACTGTCAGTCAGTCAGCAAGACTGTGTGTCAGTGCAAATGGTGGGACAGGGGCCTGGCGGACCTTGGTCCCCAGCCCTGGATCTCAGATGCCAGCCCCATGCCCAGACACACACCAATCTGCCCATAACCCCTTGGCCCGGCTGACCTGCACCTGCTTTGGCCTGGGGCTCTGGCTCTGGTGGCTGGCCACCACCCCTCAAGGTCAAGTTGAGAGTGGGGGTCATGGCTGCTGGTCAACTGGATGGGCGGGGTCCCCGTGGCCTAGCAACCACAGGAGCCCTCTGTGATGTCCTAGCCCCTGGCATTCTGTGCTGGCCACACTGGCACTGGGCAGCCCAACTGCCCTGCCACTCGGTCAGCCAGCAGCGCCCAGACGCCTGGGCCCTGACACAGAGGGACGGAAGGATGGGAAGCCAGTGCTGACCGACAAGGGACCTAAGGGCTGGCAGCCAAGAGAAGACAGGTGGAGTTGTGCCCGGGATCCAGGGAGCCCAGGCCAGAGCTGCCTGCATGCCTGCCTGCCCTCCTGGATGTCTGTATGTTGCCTTTGTCCAGGTAGGTTTCTCAGGTCCCCTCCACTCCTGTCCTCTTCTGTCCTCTCCTGTCCTCTCCTGCCCTCACCATCCTCTCCCCTCTCCTCTCCTCTGCACTTTGCTTCTCTCCTTTGTCTGTCTTCTCTTGCGGGTGCCCTGCTCAACAGCTCCAGCACTTGTGATGGTTCTCCAGTGACAGCTGTTCGCAACCCCTTCCACCCCCTCCCTGCCCCAGAGGTGACCCAACTCACAGATCTCCAGCTCACCACACCCACACCCCCCAACACATTCCCTGGTTCAGCCCCTCTGCCCTATTCAGCCGAACTCGCCCCTTTGCAACCTACCTATGCATCCTGGTTTGTCTTCACCATTCAAGGAGAGATCTCCTTTTGTACTTAGCTTGGTTGACTGGTGGATGGATGGATGGATGGATGGATGGATGGATGGATGGATGGATGGCTGGATGGATGGATGCATGGATGGATGGATGGATGGATGTATAGATTGATGGGTGGATGGATGGATGCATGGATAGCTCAATGTATTGGTTTTGTAGAGGCAGAGTACCATCTAGGGGTACTTGAGACCGCTGGTGTCAGAGCCAGAGTCTATGTCAAATGTAAAACATTAATTCATCAATAACAAAAATGAATAAGCACTTAATAAATAAATAAATAAATAAATAAATAAATAAATATAAAAACTGGGTTAAAAAATACATGGCGTCTTTGCCTTTCTGCATATGCTATGCTATGAGGATCTTAACAAGGAAAGCATTGTCCTGAGTAGCCCCATTGAAGTAGTGGAATATTTCCTTTTCCTTTTTCTTTTTTTACTTTCAATTTTCTTGATTATTTACTGGAATAAATAGACAGGAATTGAGAGGGAAGGGAGGGATAGAGAGTTTGTGACACAGAGAGAGTCACCTGTAGCATTTCTGCACCACTTGTAAAGACTTCCCCCGGCAGGTGGGGACCAGGGTCTTGAAGCCCAGTCCCCCTGCATTGTAACATGAGTGCTTAACTGGGTGTGGCACCACCTGGTACCCTTGATGGGACACTTTTTTTTTAGCAATGAAAAGAAATTCTCGTGGCATGGTAATAAATAAATGAAGAAATAAACAAAAGTGCATTTACATTAACTCTGGAAGCACACAGGGACATATACATCTCTGTTACCTGTATTACTTATTCGTTGATTGATTGATTGATTGCCTCAAGGGGTTATTGCCTCAGCTCAGTGCCTGCGCCACAAATAATCCACAGCCCCTGCACTCTTTTATTCCCCTTTCGCTGCCCTTGTTGCTTGGTCACTGTGGTGGTTATTGTTGTGGTTGTTGTTGTTGTTTTGACCTTGCATCAGACACAGAGAAAAGGAGAGAGCAGGGGAAATACAGAGTGGGAGAGAAAGATAGAGCCCCTAAAGACCAGCTTCACACCCTGTAAAGCGACTCCCCTGCAGGTGGGGGTCTGGGCACCAGACCCCAGACCCTTCCACCTGTCCCCTCTTTTCGAGAGCGCCACAAGGCCTTAACCCTCTGACATACAGCCAAACCTCCCTGGATTTACTTTTGAAGGCAATATGACCTGCCTCGTTTAAAATCTCCTTATCCTGAGGGTCAGTCCTGGAGACAGTGTCATGACACGACACACGGAGATCTCTGGTATCAGAGAGCACCTGGAACAGCAGCTGGGGCTCTAGTGCCAGGGCAGGAGTAAACTCCCCATCCACCGTCCACGGAGTCCACCTGCCTGCATTTTGGTCCTTTTCCCTCCAAAAAAGATCTTTCCCTTTTTCCACTGAGAAACAAGCAGCAGACAGGTTACCCAGGCAGGGGGAAAAATAATAAATAAAAAACCTTTTTTTTTTTTTTTTTACCCGTAGCGAATGACCATCTTCTGGGAAGTACAGGTTTTGAACCTGAAAACCCTGTCTTTCTGTGTCCTAGTCCACAGAAAGAGCCACTAGCCCAGCCAGATCTCACTCTCAGATGGAGTGTTTTTGCCAGTCAAAAGTCTGCACAGCGCACTAGGGATTGGGCGGCCTGAGAACCAAATGTTACATTGTAGATGGACTGTTTGCAGTTCTTGCTCCCCAGGACATTGGACTTTCTCAACTCCCTCCCCTACAGCATGCAAAAAAGGTTCTTGACCAACCATAGAGCAAATGGAGTAGGGGCGAGTGGAGCTTGTTGCATGTCTGTGCTGCTCATGCCCAGGTGTCTGTGGGGGGCCGTGGCAGAGGCTGTAAGGGGGCTAGGGGGCAGAAGGAGACTGTTTCAGAGGCAGGCTGCAGGCACGGGAGCCCGTGAGTGTGTGCAGGGCAGTGTGTGTGGGTGTGGTGGCAGGGGGTTAGGGCAGGTCCCCCTGCTGGACGGTGAGATGGCAGCTGGGCTGGCTCTGGGCCCCCAGGGCTGAAGCGCAGAAGCAGGGTGGCAGTAAAGTAGTGGAGGGAGGCACACAGTAGATGTTAGTTGGGGAGCCTGGGGAGAGAGGGCAAGGGGAAAGGGGGCATCCTTGTGGAGGGGTCTGGAGTAGAGAGTGGGGGGAGCTGGAGGCGTGGAAGGTCCCAGGAACCAGGGATTGACAGGAACAGATTCCTGCACCCACCCACTGGATAGAAGCTGCAGCAGCCAGAGCAGCAGCCCTGGCTTGCCTAGACCAAGGGCCCTGAGTGAGTCCCTCTGAGGATGAGGAAGAGAAGGAGGAGGAGGTGGAGGAGGAGGAGGAGGAGGAGGAGGAGGAGGAGGAGGAAGAAGAGGAGGAGGAGGAGGAGGAGCAGGAGGAGGAGGAGGGGCAGGAGGGCAGCTATCAGTAGGCAATGGGATTAATAGAGGCCTCCCTTACGGAGGCATGTGTCCAGGCAGGCACCCACCAATCCTCCGGGGCAGCTCAGGGCACCCAGGGACCTGGTGTGGGTATCTCTGGGGCGGGGACTGTCAGTCAGTCAGCAAGACTGTGTGTCAGTGCAAATGGTGGGACAGGGGCCTGGCGGACCTTGGTCCCCAGCCCTGGATCTCAGATGCCAGCCCCATGCCCAGACACACACCAATCTGCCCATAACCCCTTGGCCCGGCTGACCTGCACCTGCTTTGGCCTGGGGCTCTGGCTCTGGTGGCTGGCCACCACCCCTCAAGGTCAAGTTGAGAGTGGGGGTCATGGCTGCTGGTCAACTGGATGGGCGGGGTCCCCGTGGCCTAGCAACCACAGGAGCCCTCTGTGATGTCCTAGCCCCTGGCATTCTGTGCTGGCCACACTGGCACTGGGCAGCCCAACTGCCCTGCCACTCGGTCAGCCAGCAGCGCCCAGACGCCTGGGCCCTGACACAGAGGGACGGAAGGATGGGAAGCCAGTGCTGACCGACAAGGGACCTAAGGGCTGGCAGCCAAGAGAAGACAGGTGGAGTTGTGCCCGGGATCCAGGGAGCCCAGGCCAGAGCTGCCTGCATGCCTGCCTGCCCTCCTGGATGTCTGTATGTTGCCTTTGTCCAGGTAGGTTTCTCAGGTCCCCTCCACTCCTGTCCTCTCCTGTCCTCTCCTGTCCTCTCCTGCCCTCACCATCCTCTCCCCTCTCCTCTCCTCTGCACTTTGCTTCTCTCCTTTGTCTGTCTTCTCTTGCGGGTGCCCTGCTCAACAGCTCCAGCACTTGTGATGGTTCTCCAGTGACAGCTGTTCGCAACCCCTTCCACCCCCTCCCTGCCCCAGAGGTGACCCAACTCACAGATCTCCAGCTCACCACACCCACACCCCCCAACACATTCCCTGGTTCAGCCCCTCTGCCCTATTCAGCCGAACTCGCCCCTTTGCAACCTACCTATGCATCCTGGTTTGTCTTCACCATTCAAGGAGAGATCTCCTTTTGTACTTAGCTTGGTTGACTGGTGGATGGATGGATGGATGGATGGATGGATGGCTGGATGGATGGATGCATGGATGGATGGATGGATGGATGTATAGATTGATGGGTGGATGGATGGATGCATGGATAGCTCAATGTATTGGTTTTGTAGAGGCAGAGTACCATCTAGGGGTACTTGAGACCGCTGGTGTCAGAGCCAGAGTCTATGTCAAATGTAAAACATTAATTCATCAATAACAAAAATGAATAAGCACTTAATAAATAAATAAATAAATATAAAAACTGGGTTAAAAAATACATGGCGTCTTTGCCTTTCTGCATATGCTATGCTATGAGGATCTTAACAAGGAAAGCATTGTCCTGAGTAGCCCCATTGAAGTAGTGGAATATTTCCTTTTCCTTTTTCTTTTTTTACTTTCAATTTTCTTGATTATTTACTGGAATAAATAGACAGGAATTGAGAGGGAAGGGAGGGATAGAGAGTTTGTGACACAGAGAGAGTCACCTGTAGCATTTCTGCACCACTTGTAAAGACTTCCCCCGGCAGGTGGGGACCAGGGTCTTGAAGCCCAGTCCCCCTGCATTGTAACATGAGTGCTTAACTGGGTGTGGCACCACCTGGTACCCTTGATGGGACACTTTTTTTTTAGCAATGAAAAGAAATTCTCGTGGCAAGGTAATAAATAAATGAAGAAATAAACAAAAGTGCATTTACATTAACTCTGGAAGCACACAGGGACATATACATCTCTGTTACCTGTATTACTTATTCGTTGATTGATTGATTGATTGCCTCAAGGGGTTATTGCCTCAGCTCAGTGCCTGCGCCACAAATAATCCACAGCCCCTGCACTCTTTTATTCCCCTTTCGCTGCCCTTGTTGCTTGGTCACTGTGGTGGTTATTGTTGTGGTTGTTGTTGTTGTTTTGACCTTGCATCAGACACAGAGAAAAGGAGAGAGCAGGGGAAATACAGAGTGGGAGAGAAAGATAGAGCCCCTAAAGACCAGCTTCACACCCTGTAAAGCGACTCCCCTGCAGGTGGGGGTCTGGGCACCAGACCCCAGACCCTTCCACCTGTCCCCTCTTTTCGAGAGCGCCACAAGGCCTTAACCCTCTGACATACAGCCAAACCTCCCTGGATTTACTTTTGAAGGCAATATGACCTGCCTCGTTTAAAATCTCCTTATCCTGAGGGTCAGTCCTGGAGACAGTGTCATGACACGACACACGGAGATCTCTGGTATCAGAGAGCACCTGGAACAGCAGCTGGGGCTCTAGTGCCAGGGCAGGAGTAAACTCCCCATCCACCGTCCACGGAGTCCACCTGCCTGCATTTTGGTCCTTTTCCCTCCAAAAAAGATCTTTCCCTTTTTCCACTGAGAAACAAGCAGCAGACAGGTTACCCAGGCAGGGGGAAAAATAATAAATAAAAAACCTTTTTTTTTTTTTTTTTTTTTTTTACCCGTAGCGAATGACCATCTTCTGGGAAGTACAGGTTTTGAACCTGAAAACCCTGTCTTTCTGTGTCCTAGTCCACAGAAAGAGCCACTAGCCCAGCCAGATCTCACTCTCAGATGGAGTGTTTTTGCCAGTCAAAAGTCTGCACAGCGCACTAGGGATTGGGCGGCCTGAGAACCAAATGTTACATTGTAGATGGACTGTTTGCAGTTCTTGCTCCCCAGGACATTGGACTTTCTCAACTCCCTCCCCTACAGCATGCAAAAAAGGTTCTTGACCAACCATAGAGCAAATGGAGTAGGGGCGAGTGGAGCTTGTTGCATGTCTGTGCTGCTCATGCCCAGGTGTCTGTGGGGGGCCGTGGCAGAGGCTGTAAGGGGGCTAGGGGGCAGAAGGAGACTGTTTCAGAGGCAGGCTGCAGGCACGGGAGCCCGTGAGTGTGTGCAGGGCAGTGTGTGTGGGTGTGGTGGCAGGGGGTTAGGGCAGGTCCCCCTGCTGGACGGTGAGATGGCAGCTGGGCTGGCTCTGGGCCCCCAGGGCTGAAGCGCAGAAGCAGGGTGGCAGTAAAGTAGTGGAGGGAGGCACACAGTAGATGTTAGTTGGGGAGCCTGGGGAGAGAGGGCAAGGGGAAAGGGGGCATCCTTGTGGAGGGGTCTGGAGTAGAGAGTGGGGGGAGCTGGAGGCGTGGAAGGTCCCAGGAACCAGGGATTGACAGGAACAGATTCCTGCACCCACCCACTGGATAGAAGCTGCAGCAGCCAGAGCAGCAGCCCTGGCTTGCCTAGACCAAGGGCCCTGAGTGAGTCCCTCTGAGGATGAGGAAGAGAAGGAGGAGGAGGTGGAGGAGGAGGAGGAGGAGGAGGAGGAGGAAGAAGAGGAGGAGGAGGAGGAGGAGCAGGAGGAGGAGGAGGGGCAGGAGGGCAGCTATCAGTAGGCAATGGGATTAATAGAGGCCTCCCTTACGGAGGCATGTGTCCAGGCAGGCACCCACCAATCCTCCGGGGCAGCTCAGGGCACCCAGGGACCTGGTGTGGGTATCTCTGGGGCGGGGACTGTCAGTCAGTCAGCAAGACTGTGTGTCAGTGCAAATGGTGGGACAGGGGCCTGGCGGACCTTGGTCCCCAGCCCTGGATCTCAGATGCCAGCCCCATGCCCAGACACACACCAATCTGCCCATAACCCCTTGGCCCGGCTGACCTGCACCTGCTTTGGCCTGGGGCTCTGGCTCTGGTGGCTGGCCACCACCCCTCAAGGTCAAGTTGAGAGTGGGGGTCATGGCTGCTGGTCAACTGGATGGGCGGGGTCCCCGTGGCCTAGCAACCACAGGAGCCCTCTGTGATGTCCTAGCCCCTGGCATTCTGTGCTGGCCACACTGGCACTGGGCAGCCCAACTGCCCTGCCACTCGGTCAGCCAGCAGCGCCCAGACGCCTGGGCCCTGACACAGAGGGACGGAAGGATGGGAAGCCAGTGCTGACCGACAAGGGACCTAAGGGCTGGCAGCCAAGAGAAGACAGGTGGAGTTGTGCCCGGGATCCAGGGAGCCCAGGCCAGAGCTGCCTGCATGCCTGCCTGCCCTCCTGGATGTCTGTATGTTGCCTTTGTCCAGGTAGGTTTCTCAGGTCCCCTCCACTCCTGTCCTCTTCTGTCCTCTCCTGTCCTCTCCTGCCCTCACCATCCTCTCCCCTCTCCTCTCCTCTGCACTTTGCTTCTCTCCTTTGTCTGTCTTCTCTTGCGGGTGCCCTGCTCAACAGCTCCAGCACTTGTGATGGTTCTCCAGTGACAGCTGTTCGCAACCCCTTCCACCCCCTCCCTGCCCCAGAGGTGACCCAACTCACAGATCTCCAGCTCACCACACCCACACCCCCCAACACATTCCCTGGTTCAGCCCCTCTGCCCTATTCAGCCGAACTCGCCCCTTTGCAACCTACCTATGCATCCTGGTTTGTCTTCACCATTCAAGGAGAGATCTCCTTTTGTACTTAGCTTGGTTGACTGGTGGATGGATGGATGGATGGATGGATGGATGGATGGATGGATGGATGGCTGGATGGATGGATGCATGGATGGATGGATGGATGGATGGATGTATAGATTGATGGGTGGATGGATGGATGCATGGATAGCTCAATGTATTGGTTTTGTAGAGGCAGAGTACCATCTAGGGGTACTTGAGACCGCTGGTGTCAGAGCCAGAGTCTATGTCAAATGTAAAACATTAATTCATCAATAACAAAAATGAATAAGCACTTAATAAATAAATAAATAAATAAATAAATAAATAAATATAAAAACTGGGTTAAAAAATACATGGCGTCTTTGCCTTTCTGCATATGCTATGCTATGAGGATCTTAACAAGGAAAGCATTGTCCTGAGTAGCCCCATTGAAGTAGTGGAATATTTCCTTTTCCTTTTTCTTTTTTTACTTTCAATTTTCTTGATTATTTACTGGAATAAATAGACAGGAATTGAGAGGGAAGGGAGGGATAGAGAGTTTGTGACACAGAGAGAGTCACCTGTAGCATTTCTGCACCACTTGTAAAGACTTCCCCCGGCAGGTGGGGACCAGGGTCTTGAAGCCCAGTCCCCCTGCATTGTAACATGAGTGCTTAACTGGGTGTGGCACCACCTGGTACCCTTGATGGGACACTTTTTTTTTAGCAATGAAAAGAAATTCTCGTGGCATGGTAATAAATAAATGAAGAAATAAACAAAAGTGCATTTACATTAACTCTGGAAGCACACAGGGACATATACATCTCTGTTACCTGTATTACTTATTCGTTGATTGATTGATTGATTGCCTCAAGGGGTTATTGCCTCAGCTCAGTGCCTGCGCCACAAATAATCCACAGCCCCTGCACTCTTTTATTCCCCTTTCGCTGCCCTTGTTGCTTGGTCACTGTGGTGGTTATTGTTGTGGTTGTTGTTGTTGTTTTGACCTTGCATCAGACACAGAGAAAAGGAGAGAGCAGGGGAAATACAGAGTGGGAGAGAAAGATAGAGCCCCTAAAGACCAGCTTCACACCCTGTAAAGCGACTCCCCTGCAGGTGGGGGTCTGGGCACCAGACCCCAGACCCTTCCACCTGTCCCCTCTTTTCGAGAGCGCCACAAGGCCTTAACCCTCTGACATACAGCCAAACCTCCCTGGATTTACTTTTGAAGGCAATATGACCTGCCTCGTTTAAAATCTCCTTATCCTGAGGGTCAGTCCTGGAGACAGTGTCATGACACGACACACGGAGATCTCTGGTATCAGAGAGCACCTGGAACAGCAGCTGGGGCTCTAGTGCCAGGGCAGGAGTAAACTCCCCATCCACCGTCCACGGAGTCCACCTGCCTGCATTTTGGTCCTTTTCCCTCCAAAAAAGATCTTTCCCTTTTTCCACTGAGAAACAAGCAGCAGACAGGTTACCCAGGCAGGGGGAAAAATAATAAATAAAAAACCTTTTTTTTTTTTTTTTTACCCGTAGCGAATGACCATCTTCTGGGAAGTACAGGTTTTGAACCTGAAAACCCTGTCTTTCTGTGTCCTAGTCCACAGAAAGAGCCACTAGCCCAGCCAGATCTCACTCTCAGATGGAGTGTTTTTGCCAGTCAAAAGTCTGCACAGCGCACTAGGGATTGGGCGGCCTGAGAACCAAATGTTACATTGTAGATGGACTGTTTGCAGTTCTTGCTCCCCAGGACATTGGACTTTCTCAACTCCCTCCCCTACAGCATGCAAAAAAGGTTCTTGACCAACCATAGAGCAAATGGAGTAGGGGCGAGTGGAGCTTGTTGCATGTCTGTGCTGCTCATGCCCAGGTGTCTGTGGGGGGCCGTGGCAGAGGCTGTAAGGGGGCTAGGGGGCAGAAGGAGACTGTTTCAGAGGCAGGCTGCAGGCACGGGAGCCCGTGAGTGTGTGCAGGGCAGTGTGTGTGGGTGTGGTGGCAGGGGGTTAGGGCAGGTCCCCCTGCTGGACGGTGAGATGGCAGCTGGGCTGGCTCTGGGCCCCCAGGGCTGAAGCGCAGAAGCAGGGTGGCAGTAAAGTAGTGCAGGGAGGCACACAGTAGATGTTAGTTGGGGAGCCTGGGGAGAGAGGGCAAGGGGAAAGGGGGCATCCTTGTGGAGGGGTCTGGAGTAGAGAGTGGGGGGAGCTGGAGGCGTGGAAGGTCCCAGGAACCAGGGATTGACAGGAACAGATTCCTGCACCCACCCACTGGATAGAAGCTGCAGCAGCCAGAGCAGCAGCCCTGGCTTGCCTAGACCAAGGGCCCTGAGTGAGTCCCTCTGAGGATGAGGAAGAGAAGGAGGAGGAGGTGGAGGAGGAGGAGGAGGAGGAGGAGGAGGAGGAGGAGGAAGAAGAGGAGGAGGAGGAGGAGGAGCAGGAGGAGGAGGAGGGGCAGGAGGGCAGCTATCAGTAGGCAATGGGATTAATAGAGGCCTCCCTTACGGAGGCATGTGTCCAGGCAGGCACCCACCAATCCTCCGGGGCAGCTCAGGGCACCCAGGGACCTGGTGTGGGTATCTCTGGGGCGGGGACTGTCAGTCAGTCAGCAAGACTGTGTGTCAGTGCAAATGGTGGGACAGGGGCCTGGCGGACCTTGGTCCCCAGCCCTGGATCTCAGATGCCAGCCCCATGCCCAGACACACACCAATCTGCCCATAACCCCTTGGCCCGGCTGACCTGCACCTGCTTTGGCCTGGGGCTCTGGCTCTGGTGGCTGGCCACCACCCCTCAAGGTCAAGTTGAGAGTGGGGGTCATGGCTGCTGGTCAACTGGATGGGCGGGGTCCCCGTGGCCTAGCAACCACAGGAGCCCTCTGTGATGTCCTAGCCCCTGGCATTCTGTGCTGGCCACACTGGCACTGGGCAGCCCAACTGCCCTGCCACTCGGTCAGCCAGCAGCGCCCAGACGCCTGGGCCCTGACACAGAGGGACGGAAGGATGGGAAGCCAGTGCTGACCGACAAGGGACCTAAGGGCTGGCAGCCAAGAGAAGACAGGTGGAGTTGTGCCCGGGATCCAGGGAGCCCAGGCCAGAGCTGCCTGCATGCCTGCCTGCCCTCCTGGATGTCTGTATGTTGCCTTTGTCCAGGTAGGTTTCTCAGGTCCCCTCCACTCCTGTCCTCTCCTGTCCTCTCCTGTCCTCTCCTGCCCTCACCATCCTCTCCCCTCTCCTCTCCTCTGCACTTTGCTTCTCTCCTTTGTCTGTCTTCTCTTGCGGGTGCCCTGCTCAACAGCTCCAGCACTTGTGATGGTTCTCCAGTGACAGCTGTTCGCAACCCCTTCCACCCCCTCCCTGCCCCAGAGGTGACCCAACTCACAGATCTCCAGCTCACCACACCCACACCCCCCAACACATTCCCTGGTTCAGCCCCTCTGCCCTATTCAGCCGAACTCGCCCCTTTGCAACCTACCTATGCATCCTGGTTTGTCTTCACCATTCAAGGAGAGATCTCCTTTTGTACTTAGCTTGGTTGACTGGTGGATGGATGGATGGATGGATGGATGGATGGATGGATGGATGGATGCATGGATGGATGGATGGATGGATGTATAGATTGATGGGTGGATGGATGGATGCATGGATAGCTCAATGTATTGGTTTTGTAGAGGCAGAGTACCATCTAGGGGTACTTGAGACCGCTGGTGTCAGAGCCAGAGTCTATGTCAAATGTAAAACATTAATTCATCAATAACAAAAATGAATAAGCACTTAATAAATAAATAAATAAATAAATAAATAAATAAATAAATATAAAAACTGGGTTAAAAAATACATGGCGTCTTTGCCTTTCTGCATATGCTATGCTATGAGGATCTTAACAAGGAAAGCATTGTCCTGAGTAGCCCCATTGAAGTAGTGGAATATTTCCTTTTCCTTTTTCTTTATTTACTTTCAATTTTCTTGATTATTTACTGGAATAAATAGACAGGAATTGAGAGGGAAGGGAGGGATAGAGAGTTTGTGACACAGAGAGAGTCACCTGTAGCATTTCTGCACCACTTGTAAAGACTTCCCCCGGCAGGTGGGGACCAGGGTCTTGAAGCCCAGTCCCCCTGCATTGTAACATGAGTGCTTAACTGGGTGTGGCACCACCTGGTACCCTTGATGGGACACTTTTTTTTTAGCAATGAAAAGAAATTCTCGTGGCAAGGTAATAAATAAATGAAGAAATAAACAAAAGTGCATTTACATTAACTCTGGAAGCACACAGGGACATATACATCTCTGTTACCTGTATTACTTATTCGTTGATTGATTGATTGATTGCCTCAAGGGGTTATTGCCTCAGCTCAGTGCCTGCGCCACAAATAATCCACAGCCCCTGCACTCTTTTATTCCCCTTTCGCTGCCCTTGTTGCTTGGTCACTGTGGTGGTTATTGTTGTGGTTGTTGTTGTTGTTTTGACCTTGCATCAGACACAGAGAAAAGGAGAGAGCAGGGGAAATACAGAGTGGGAGAGAAAGATAGAGCCCCTAAAGACCAGCTTCACACCCTGTAAAGCGACTCCCCTGCAGGTGGGGGTCTGGGCACCAGACCCCAGACCCTTCCACCTGTCCCCTCTTTTCGAGAGCGCCACAAGGCCTTAACCCTCTGACATACAGCCAAACCTCCCTGGATTTACTTTTGAAGGCAATATGACCTGCCTCGTTTAAAATCTCCTTATCCTGAGGGTCAGTCCTGGAGACAGTGTCATGACACGACACACGGAGATCTCTGGTATCAGAGAGCACCTGGAACAGCAGCTGGGGCTCTAGTGCCAGGGCAGGAGTAAACTCCCCATCCACCGTCCACGGAGTCCACCTGCCTGCATTTTGGTCCTTTTCCCTCCAAAAAAGATCTTTCCCTTTTTCCACTGAGAAACAAGCAGCAGACAGGTTACCCAGGCAGGGGGAAAAATAATAAATAAAAAACCTTTTTTTTTTTTTTTTTTTTTTTACCCGTAGCGAATGACCATCTTCTGGGAAGTACAGGTTTTGAACCTGAAAACCCTGTCTTTCTGTGTCCTAGTCCACAGAAAGAGCCACTAGCCCAGCCAGATCTCACTCTCAGATGGAGTGTTTTTGCCAGTCAAAAGTCTGCACAGCGCACTAGGGATTGGGCGGCCTGAGAACCAAATGTTACATTGTAGATGGACTGTTTGCAGTTCTTGCTCCCCAGGACATTGGACTTTCTCAACTCCCTCCCCTACAGCATGCAAAAAAGGTTCTTGACCAACCATAGAGCAAATGGAGTAGGGGCGAGTGGAGCTTGTTGCATGTCTGTGCTGCTCATGCCCAGGTGTCTGTGGGGGGCCGTGGCAGAGGCTGTAAGGGGGCTAGGGGGCAGAAGGAGACTGTTTCAGAGGCAGGCTGCAGGCACGGGAGCCCGTGAGTGTGTGCAGGGCAGTGTGTGTGGGTGTGGTGGCAGGGGGTTAGGGCAGGTCCCCCTGCTGGACGGTGAGATGGCAGCTGGGCTGGCTCTGGGCCCCCAGGGCTGAAGCGCAGAAGCAGGGTGGCAGTAAAGTAGTGCAGGGAGGCACACAGTAGATGTTAGTTGGGGAGCCTGGGGAGAGAGGGCAAGGGGAAAGGGGGCATCCTTGTGGAGGGGTCTGGAGTAGAGAGTGGGGGGAGCTGGAGGCGTGGAAGGTCCCAGGAACCAGGGATTGACAGGAACAGATTCCTGCACCCACCCACTGGATAGAAGCTGCAGCAGCCAGAGCAGCAGCCCTGGCTTGCCTAGACCAAGGGCCCTGAGTGAGTCCCTCTGAGGATGAGGAAGAGAAGGAGGAGGAGGTGAGGAGGAGGAGGAGGAGGAGGAGGAGGAGGAGGAGGAAGAAGAGGAGGAGGAGGAGGAGGAGCAGGAGGAGGAGGAGGGGCAGGAGGGCAGCTATCAGTAGGCAATGGGATTAATAGAGGCCTCCCTTACGGAGGCATGTGTCCAGGCAGGCACCCACCAATCCTCCGGGGCAGCTCAGGGCACCCAGGGACCTGGTGTGGGTATCTCTGGGGCGGGGACTGTCAGTCAGTCAGCAAGACTGTGTGTCAGTGCAAATGGTGGGACAGGGGCCTGGCGGACCTTGGTCCCCAGCCCTGGATCTCAGATGCCAGCCCCATGCCCAGACACACACCAATCTGCCCATAACCCCTTGGCCCGGCTGACCTGCACCTGCTTTGGCCTGGGGCTCTGGCTCTGGTGGCTGGCCACCACCCCTCAAGGTCAAGTTGAGAGTGGGGGTCATGGCTGCTGGTCAACTGGATGGGCGGGGTCCCCGTGGCCTAGCAACCACAGGAGCCCTCTGTGATGTCCTAGCCCCTGGCATTCTGTGCTGGCCACACTGGCACTGCAGCCCAACTGCCCTGCCACTCGGTCAGCCAGCAGCGCCCAGACGCCTGGGCCCTGACACAGAGGGACGGAAGGATGGGAAGCCAGTGCTGACCGACAAGGGACCTAAGGGCTGGCAGCCAAGAGAAGACAGGTGGAGTTGTGCCCGGGATCCAGGGAGCCCAGGCCAGAGCTGCCTGCATGCCTGCCTGCCCTCCTGGATGTCTGTATGTTGCCTTTGTCCAGGTAGGTTTCTCAGGTCCCCTCCACTCCTGTCCTCTCCTGTCCTCTCCTGTCCTCTCCTGCCCTCACCATCCTCTCCCCTCTCCTCTCCTCTGCACTTTGCTTCTCTCCTTTGTCTGTCTTCTCTTGCGGGTGCCCTGCTCAACAGCTCCAGCACTTGTGATGGTTCTCCAGTGACAGCTGTTCGCAACCCCTTCCACCCCCTCCCTGCCCCAGAGGTGACCCAACTCACAGATCTCCAGCTCACCACACCCACACCCCCCAACACATTCCCTGGTTCAGCCCCTCTGCCCTATTCAGCCGAACTCGCCCCTTTGCAACCTACCTATGCATCCTGGTTTGTCTTCACCATTCAAGGAGAGATCTCCTTTTGTACTTAGCTTGGTTGACTGGTGGATGGATGGATGGATGGATGGATGGATGGATGGATGGATGGATGCATGGATGGATGGATGGATGGATGTATAGATTGATGGGTGGATGGATGGATGCATGGATAGCTCAATGTATTGGTTTTGTAGAGGCAGAGTACCATCTAGGGGTACTTGAGACCGCTGGTGTCAGAGCCAGAGTCTATGTCAAATGTAAAACATTAATTCATCAATAACAAAAATGAATAAGCACTTAATAAATAAATAAATAAATAAATAAATAAATATAAAAACTGGGTTAAAAAATACATGGCGTCTTTGCCTTTCTGCATATGCTATGCTATGAGGATCTTAACAAGGAAAGCATTGTCCTGAGTAGCCCCATTGAAGTAGTGGAATATTTCCTTTTCCTTTTTCTTTTTTTACTTTCAATTTTCTTGATTATTTACTGGAATAAATAGACAGGAATTGAGAGGGAAGGGAGGGATAGAGAGTTTGTGACACAGAGAGAGTCACCTGTAGCATTTCTGCACCACTTGTAAAGACTTCCCCCGGCAGGTGGGGACCAGGGTCTTGAAGCCCAGTCCCCCTGCATTGTAACATGAGTGCTTAACTGGGTGTGGCACCACCTGGTACCCTTGATGGGACACTTTTTTTTTAGCAATGAAAAGAAATTCTCGTGGCAAGGTAATAAATAAATGAAGAAATAAACAAAAGTGCATTTACATTAACTCTGGAAGCACACAGGGACATATACATCTCTGTTACCTGTATTACTTATTCGTTGATTGATTGATTGATTGCCTCAAGGGGTTATTGCCTCAGCTCAGTGCCTGCGCCACAAATAATCCACAGCCCCTGCACTCTTTTATTCCCCTTTCGCTGCCCTTGTTGCTTGGTCACTGTGGTGGTTATTGTTGTGGTTGTTGTTGTTGTTTTGACCTTGCATCAGACACAGAGAAAAGGAGAGAGCAGGGGAAATACAGAGTGGGAGAGAAAGATAGAGCCCCTAAAGACCAGCTTCACACCCTGTAAAGCGACTCCCCTGCAGGTGGGGGTCTGGGCACCAGACCCCAGACCCTTCCACCTGTCCCCTCTTTTCGAGAGCGCCACAAGGCCTTAACCCTCTGACATACAGCCAAACCTCCCTGGATTTACTTTTGAAGGCAATATGACCTGCCTCGTTTAAAATCTCCTTATCCTGAGGGTCAGTCCTGGAGACAGTGTCATGACACGACACACGGAGATCTCTGGTATCAGAGAGCACCTGGAACAGCAGCTGGGGCTCTAGTGCCAGGGCAGGAGTAAACTCCCCATCCAACGTCCACGGAGTCCACCTGCCTGCATTTTGGTCCTTTTCCCTCCAAAAAAGATCTTTCCCTTTTTCCACTGAGAAACAAGCAGCAGACAGGTTACCCAGGCAGGGGGAAAAATAATAAATAAAAAACCTTTTTTTTTTTTTTTTTACCCGTAGCGAATGACCATCTTCTGGGAAGTACAGGTTTTGAACCTGAAAACCCTGTCTTTCTGTGTCCTAGTCCACAGAAAGAGCCACTAGCCCAGCCAGATCTCACTCTCAGATGGAGTGTTTTTGCCAGTCAAAAGTCTGCACAGCGCACTAGGGATTGGGCGGCCTGAGAACCAAATGTTACATTGTAGATGGACTGTTTGCAGTTCTTGCTCCCCAGGACATTGGACTTTCTCAACTCCCTCCCCTACAGCATGCAAAAAAGGTTCTTGACCAACCATAGAGCAAATGGAGTAGGGGCGAGTGGAGCTTGTTGCATGTCTGTGCTGCTCATGCCCAGGTGTCTGTGGGGGGCCGTGGCAGAGGCTGTAAGGGGGCTAGGGGGCAGAAGGAGACTGTTTCAGAGGCAGGCTGCAGGCACGGGAGCCCGTGAGTGTGTGCAGGGCAGTGTGTGTGGGTGTGGTGGCAGGGGGTTAGGGCAGGTCCACCTGCTGGACGGTGAGATGGCAGCTGGGCTGGCTCTGGGCCCCCAGGGCTGAAGCGCAGAAGCAGGGTGGCAGTAAAGTAGTGCAGGGAGGCACACAGTAGATGTTAGTTGGGGAGCCTGGGGAGAGAGGGCAAGGGGAAAGGGGGCATCCTTGTGGAGGGGTCTGGAGTAGAGAGTGGGGGGAGCTGGAGGCGTGGAAGGTCCCAGGAACCAGGGATTGACAGGAACAGATTCCTGCACCCACCCACTGGATAGAAGCTGCAGCAGCCAGAGCAGCAGCCCTGGCTTGCCTAGACCAAGGGCCCTGAGTGAGTCCCTCTGAGGATGAGGAAGAGAAGGAGGAGGAGGTGGAGGAGGAGGAGGAGGAGGAGGAGGAGGAGGAGGAAGAAGAGGAGGAGGAGGAGGAGGAGCAGGAGGAGGAGGAGGGGCAGGAGGGCAGCTATCAGTAGGCAATGGGATTAATAGAGGCCTCCCTTACGGAGGCATGTGTCCAGGCAGGCACCCACCAATCCTCCGGGGCAGCTCAGGGCACCCAGGGACCTGGTGTGGGTATCTCTGGGGCGGGGACTGTCAGTCAGTCAGCAAGACTGTGTGTCAGTGCAAATGGTGGGACAGGGGCCTGGCGGACCTTGGTCCCCAGCCCTGGATCTCAGATGCCAGCCCCATGCCCAGACACACACCAATCTGCCCATAACCCCTTGGCCCGGCTGACCTGCACCTGCTTTGGCCTGGGGCTCTGGCTCTGGTGGCTGGCCACCACCCCTCAAGGTCAAGTTGAGAGTGGGGGTCATGGCTGCTGGTCAACTGGATGGGCGGGGTCCCCGTTGCCTAGCAACCACAGGAGCCCTCTGTGATGTCCTAGCCCCTGGCATTCTGTGCTGGCCACACTGGCACTGGGCAGCCCAACTGCCCTGCCACTCGGTCAGCCAGCAGCGCCCAGACGCCTGGGCCCTGACACAGAGGGACGGAAGGATGGGAAGCCAGTGCTGACCGACAAGGGACCTAAGGGCTGGCAGCCAAGAGAAGACAGGTGGAGTTGTGCCCGGGATCCAGGGAGCCCAGGCCAGAGCTGCCTGCATGCCTGCCTGCCCTCCTGGATGTCTGTATGTTGCCTTTGTCCAGGTAGGTTTCTCAGGTCCCCTCCACTCCTGTCCTCTCCTGTCCTCTCCTGTCCTCTCCTGCCCTCACCATCCTCTCCCCTCTCCTCTCCTCTGCACTTTGCTTCTCTCCTTTGTCTGTCTTCTCTTGCGGGTGCCCTGCTCAACAGCTCCAGCACTTGTGATGGTTCTCCAGTGACAGCTGTTCGCAACCCCTTCCACCCCCTCCCTGCCCCAGAGGTGACCCAACTCACAGATCTCCAGCTCACCACACCCACACCCCCCAACACATTCCCTGGTTCAGCCCCTCTGCCCTATTCAGCCGAACTCGCCCCTTTGCAACCTACCTATGCATCCTGGTTTGTCTTCACCATTCAAGGAGAGATCTCCTTTTGTACTTAGCTTGGTTGACTGGTGGATGGATGGATGGATGGATGGATGGATGGATGGATGGATGGCTGGCTGGCTGGCTGGATGGATGGATGCATGGATGGATGGATGGATGGATGTATAGATTGATGGGTGGATGGATGGATGGATGCATGGATAGCTCAATGTATTGGTTTTGTAGAGGCAGAGTACCATCTAGGGGTACTTGAGACCGCTGGTGTCAGAGCCAGAGTCTATGTCAAATGTAAAACATTAATTCATCAATAACAAAAATGAATAAGCACTTAATAAATAAATAAATAAATAAATAAATAAATAAATATAAAAACTGGGTTAAAAAATACATGGCGTCTTTGCCTTTCTGCATATGCTATGCTATGAGGATCTTAACAAGGAAAGCATTGTCCTGAGTAGCCCCATTGAAGTAGTGGAATATTTCCTTTTCCTTTTTCTTTTTTTACTTTCAATTTTCTTGATTATTTACTGGAATAAATAGACAGGAATTGAGAGGGAAGGGAGGGATAGAGAGTTTGTGACACAGAGAGAGTCACCTGTAGCATTTCTGCACCACTTGTAAAGACTTCCCCCGGCAGGTGGGGACCAGGGTCTTGAAGCCCAGTCCCCCTGCATTGTAACATGAGTGCTTAACTGGGTGTGGCACCACCTGGTACCCTTGATGGGACACTTTTTTTTTAGCAATGAAAAGAAATTCTCGTGGCAAGGTAATAAATAAATGAAGAAATAAACAAAAGTGCATTTACATTAACTCTGGAAGCACACAGGGACATATACATCTCTGTTACCTGTATTACTTATTCGTTGATTGATTGATTGATTGCCTCAAGGGGTTATTGCCTCAGCTCAGTGCCTGCGCCACAAATAATCCACAGCCCCTGCACTCTTTTATTCCCCTTTCGCTGCCCTTGTTGCTTGGTCACTGTGGTGGTTATTGTTGTGGTTGTTGTTGTTGTTTTGACCTTGCATCAGACACAGAGAAAAGGAGAGAGCAGGGGAAATACAGAGTGGGAGAGAAAGATAGAGCCCCTAAAGACCAGCTTCACACCCTGTAAAGCGACTCCCCTGCAGGTGGGGGTCTGGGCACCAGACCCCAGACCCTTCCACCTGTCCCCTCTTTTCGAGAGCGCCACAAGGCCTTAACCCTCTGACATACAGCCAAACCTCCCTGGATTTACTTTTGAAGGCAATATGACCTGCCTCGTTTAAAATCTCCTTATCCTGAGGGTCAGTCCTGGAGACAGTGTCATGACACGACACACGGAGATCTCTGGTATCAGAGAGCACCTGGAACAGCAGCTGGGGCTCTAGTGCCAGGGCAGGAGTAAACTCCCCATCCACCGTCCACGGAGTCCACCTGCCTGCATTTTGGTCCTTTTCCCTCCAAAAAAGATCTTTCCCTTTTTCCACTGAGAAACAAGCAGCAGACAGGTTACCCAGGCAGGGGGAAAAATAATAAATAAAAAACCTTTTTTTTTTTTTTTTTACCCGTAGCGAATGACCATCTTCTGGGAAGTACAGGTTTTGAACCTGAAAACCCTGTCTTTCTGTGTCCTAGTCCACAGAAAGAGCCACTAGCCCAGCCAGATCTCACTCTCAGATGGAGTGTTTTTGCCAGTCAAAAGTCTGCACAGCGCACTAGGGATTGGGCGGCCTGAGAACCAAATGTTACATTGTAGATGGACTGTTTGCAGTTCTTGCTCCCCAGGACATTGGACTTTCTCAACTCCCTCCCCTACAGCATGCAAAAAAGGTTCTTGACCAACCATAGAGCAAATGGAGTAGGGGCGAGTGGAGCTTGTTGCATGTCTGTGCTGCTCATGCCCAGGTGTCTGTGGGGGGCCGTGGCAGAGGCTGTAAGGGGGCTAGGGGGCAGAAGGAGACTGTTTCAGAGGCAGGCTGCAGGCACGGGAGCCCGTGAGTGTGTGCAGGGCAGTGTGTGTGGGTGTGGTGGCAGGGGGTTAGGGCAGGTCCCCCTGCTGGACGGTGAGATGGCAGCTGGGCTGGCTCTGGGCCCCCAGGGCTGAAGCGCAGAAGCAGGGTGGCAGTAAAGTAGTGCAGGGAGGCACACAGTAGATGTTAGTTGGGGAGCCTGGGGAGAGAGGGCAAGGGGAAAGGGGGCATCCTTGTGGAGGGGTCTGGAGTAGAGAGTGGGGGGAGCTGGAGGCGTGGAAGGTCCCAGGAACCAGGGATTGACAGGAACAGATTCCTGCACCCACCCACTGGATAGAAGCTGCAGCAGCCAGAGCAGCAGCCCTGGCTTGCCTAGACCAAGGGCCCTGAGTGAGTCCCTCTGAGGATGAGGAAGAGAAGGAGGAGGAGGTGGAGGAGGAGGAGGAGGAGGAGGAGGAGGAGGAAGAAGAGGAGGAGGAGGAGGAGGAGCAGGAGGAGGAGGAGGGGCAGGAGGGCAGCTATCAGTAGGCAATGGGATTAATAGAGGCCTCCCTTACGGAGGCATGTGTCCAGGCAGGCACCCACCAATCCTCCGGGGCAGCTCAGGGCACCCAGGGACCTGGTGTGGGTATCTCTGGGGCGGGGACTGTCAGTCAGTCAGCAAGACTGTGTGTCAGTGCAAATGGTGGGACAGGGGCCTGGCGGACCTTGGTCCCCAGCCCTGGATCTCAGATGCCAGCCCCATGCCCAGACACACACCAATCTGCCCATAACCCCTTGGCCCGGCTGACCTGCACCTGCTTTGGCCTGGGGCTCTGGCTCTGGTGGCTGGCCACCACCCCTCAAGGTCAAGTTGAGAGTGGGGGTCATGGCTGCTGGTCAACTGGATGGGCGGGGTCCCCGTGGCCTAGCAACCACAGGAGCCCTCTGTGATGTCCTAGCCCCTGGCATTCTGTGCTGGCCACACTGGCACTGGGCAGCCCAACTGCCCTGCCACTCGGTCAGCCAGCAGCGCCCAGACGCCTGGGCCCTGACACAGAGGGACGGAAGGATGGGAAGCCAGTGCTGACCGACAAGGGACCTAAGGGCTGGCAGCCAAGAGAAGACAGGTGGAGTTGTGCCCGGGATCCAGGGAGCCCAGGCCAGAGCTGCCTGCATGCCTGCCTGCCCTCCTGGATGTCTGTATGTTGCCTTTGTCCAGGTAGGTTTCTCAGGTCCCCTCCACTCCTGTCCTCTCCTGTCCTCTCCTGTCCTCTCCTGCCCTCACCATCCTCTCCCCTCTCCTCTCCTCTGCACTTTGCTTCTCTCCTTTGTCTGTCTTCTCTTGCGGGTGCCCTGCTCAACAGCTCCAGCACTTGTGATGGTTCTCCAGTGACAGCTGTTCGCAACCCCTTCCACCCCCTCCCTGCCCCAGAGGTGACCCAACTCACAGATCTCCAGCTCACCACACCCACACCCCCCAACACATTCCCTGGTTCAGCCCCTCTGCCCTATTCAGCCGAACTCGCCCCTTTGCAACCTACCTATGCATCCTGGTTTGTCTTCACCATTCAAGGAGAGATCTCCTTTTGTACTTAGCTTGGTTGACTGGTGGATGGATGGATGGATGGATGGATGGATGGATGGATGGATGGATGGATGCATGGATGGATGGATGGATGGATGTATAGATTGATGGGTGGATGGATGGATGCATGGATAGCTCAATGTATTGGTTTTGTAGAGGCAGAGTACCATCTAGGGGTACTTGAGACCGCTGGTGTCAGAGCCAGAGTCTATGTCAAATGTAAAACATTAATTCATCAATAACAAAAATGAATAAGCACTTAATAAATAAATAAATAAATAAATATAAAAACTGGGTTAAAAAATACATGGCGTCTTTGCCTTTCTGCATATGCTATGCTATGAGGATCTTAACAAGGAAAGCATTGTCCTGAGTAGCCCCATTGAAGTAGTGGAATATTTCCTTTTCCTTTTTCTTTTTTTACTTTCAATTTTCTTGATTATTTACTGGAATAAATAGACAGGAATTGAGAGGGAAGGGAGGGATAGAGAGTTTGTGACACAGAGAGAGTCACCTGTAGCATTTCTGCACCACTTGTAAAGACTTCCCCCGGCAGGTGGGGACCAGGGTCTTGAAGCCCAGTCCCCCTGCATTGTAACATGAGTGCTTAACTGGGTGTGGCACCACCTGGTACCCTTGATGGGACACTTTTTTTTTAGCAATGAAAAGAAATTCTCGTGGCAAGGTAATAAATAAATGAAGAAATAAACAAAAGTGCATTTACATTAACTCTGGAAGCACACAGGGACATATACATCTCTGTTACCTGTATTACTTATTCGTTGATTGATTGATTGATTGCCTCAAGGGGTTATTGCCTCAGCTCAGTGCCTGCGCCACAAATAATCCACAGCCCCTGCACTCTTTTATTCCCCTTTCGCTGCCCTTGTTGCTTGGTCACTGTGGTGGTTATTGTTGTGGTTGTTGTTGTTGTTTTGACCTTGCATCAGACACAGAGAAAAGGAGAGAGCAGGGGAAATACAGAGTGGGAGAGAAAGATAGAGCCCCTAAAGACCAGCTTCACACCCTGTAAAGCGACTCCCCTGCAGGTGGGGGTCTGGGCACCAGACCCCAGACCCTTCCACCTGTCCCCTCTTTTCGAGAGCGCCACAAGGCCTTAACCCTCTGACATACAGCCAAACCTCCCTGGATTTACTTTTGAAGGCAATATGACCTGCCTCGTTTAAAATCTCCTTATCCTGAGGGTCAGTCCTGGAGACAGTGTCATGACACGACACACGGAGATCTCTGGTATCAGAGAGCACCTGGAACAGCAGCTGGGGCTCTAGTGCCAGGGCAGGAGTAAACTCCCCATCCACCGTCCACGGAGTCCACCTGCCTGCATTTTGGTCCTTTTCCCTCCAAAAAAGATCTTTCCCTTTTTCCACTGAGAAACAAGCAGCAGACAGGTTACCCAGGCAGGGGGAAAAATAATAAATAAAAAACCTTTTTTTTTTTTTTTTTACCCGTAGCGAATGACCATCTTCTGGGAAGTACAGGTTTTGAACCTGAAAACCCTGTCTTTCTGTGTCCTAGTCCACAGAAAGAGCCACTAGCCCAGCCAGATCTCACTCTCAGATGGAGTGTTTTTGCCAGTCAAAAGTCTGCACAGCGCACTAGGGATTGGGCGGCCTGAGAACCAAATGTTACATTGTAGATGGACTGTTTGCAGTTCTTGCTCCCCAGGACATTGGACTTTCTCAACTCCCTCCCCTACAGCATGCAAAAAAGGTTCTTGACCAACCATAGAGCAAATGGAGTAGGGGCGAGTGGAGCTTGTTGCATGTCTGTGCTGCTCATGCCCAGGTGTCTGTGGGGGGCCGTGGCAGAGGCTGTAAGGGGGCTAGGGGGCAGAAGGAGACTGTTTCAGAGGCAGGCTGCAGGCACGGGAGCCCGTGAGTGTGTGCAGGGCAGTGTGTGTGGGTGTGGTGGCAGGGGGTTAGGGCAGGTCCCCCTGCTGGACGGTGAGATGGCAGCTGGGCTGGCTCTGGGCCCCCAGGGCTGAAGCGCAGAAGCAGGGTGGCAGTAAAGTAGTGCAGGGAGGCACACAGTAGATGTTAGTTGGGGAGCCTGGGGAGAGAGGGCAAGGGGAAAGGGGGCATCCTTGTGGAGGGGTCTGGAGTAGAGAGTGGGGGGAGCTGGAGGCGTGGAAGGTCCCAGGAACCAGGGATTGACAGGAACAGATTCCTGCACCCACCCACTGGATAGAAGCTGCAGCAGCCAGAGCAGCAGCCCTGGCTTGCCTAGACCAAGGGCCCTGAGTGAGTCCCTGAGGATGAGGAAGAGAAGGAGGAGGAGGTGGAGGAGGAGGAGGAGGAGGAGGAGGAGGAGGAGGAAGAAGAGGAGGAGGAGGAGGAGGAGCATGAGGAGGAGGAGGGGCAGGAGGGCAGCTATCAGTAGGCAATGGGATTAATAGAGGCCTCCCTTACGGAGGCATGTGTCCAGGCAGGCACCCACCAATCCTCCGGGGCAGCTCAGGGCACCCAGGGACCTGGTGTGGGTATCTCTGGGGCGGGGACTGTCAGTCAGTCAGCAAGACTGTGTGTCAGTGCAAATGGTGGGACAGGGGCCTGGCGGACCTTGGTCCCCAGCCCTGGATCTCAGATGCCAGCCCCATGCCCAGACACACACCAATCTGCCCATAACCCCTTGGCCCGGCTGACCTGCACCTGCTTTGGCCTGGGGCTCTGGCTCTGGTGGCTGGCCACCACCCCTCAAGGTCAAGTTGAGAGTGGGGGTCATGGCTGCTGGTCAACTGGATGGGCGGGGTCCCCGTGGCCTAGCAACCACAGGAGCCCTCTGTGATGTCCTAGCCCCTGGCATTCTGTGCTGGCCACACTGGCACTGGGCAGCCCAACTGCCCTGCCACTCGGTCAGCCAGCAGCGCCCAGACGCCTGGGCCCTGACACAGAGGGACGGAAGGATGGGAAGCCAGTGCTGACCGACAAGGGACCTAAGGGCTGGCAGCCAAGAGAAGACAGGTGGAGTTGTGCCCGGGATCCAGGGAGCCCAGGCCAGAGCTGCCTGCATGCCTGCCTGCCCTCCTGGATGTCTGTATGTTGCCTTTGTCCAGGTAGGTTTCTCAGGTCCCCTCCACTCCTGTCCTCTCCTGTCCTCTCCTGTCCTCTCCTGCCCTCACCATCCTCTCCCCTCTCCTCTCCTCTGCACTTTGCTTCTCTCCTTTGTCTGTCTTCTCTTGCGGGTGCCCTGCTCAACAGCTCCAGCACTTGTGATGGTTCTCCAGTGACAGCTGTTCGCAACCCCTTCCACCCCCTCCCTGCCCCAGAGGTGACCCAACTCACAGATCTCCAGCTCACCACACCCACACCCCCCAACACATTCCCTGGTTCAGCCCCTCTGCCCTATTCAGCCGAACTCGCCCCTTTGCAACCTACCTATGCATCCTGGTTTGTCTTCACCATTCAAGGAGAGATCTCCTTTTGTACTTAGCTTGGTTGACTGGTGGATGGATGGATGGATGGATGGATGGATGGATGGATGGATGGATGGCTGGATGGATGGATGCATGGATGGATGGATGGATGGATGTATAGATTGATGGGTGGATGGATGGATGCATGGATAGCTCAATGTATTGGTTTTGTAGAGGCAGAGTACCATCTAGGGGTACTTGAGACCGCTGGTGTCAGAGCCAGAGTCTATGTCAAATGTAAAACATTAATTCATCAATAACAAAAATGAATAAGCACTTAATAAATAAATAAATAAATAAATATAAAAACTGGGTTAAAAAATACATGGCGTCTTTGCCTTTCTGCATATGCTATGCTATGAGGATCTTAACAAGGAAAGCATTGTCCTGAGTAGCCCCATTGAAGTAGTGGAATATTTCCTTTTCCTTTTTCTTTTTTTACTTTCAATTTTCTTGATTATTTACTGGAATAAATAGACAGGAATTGAGAGGGAAGGGAGGGATAGAGAGTTTGTGACACAGAGAGAGTCACCTGTAGCATTTCTGCACCACTTGTAAAGACTTCCCCCGGCAGGTGGGGACCAGGGTCTTGAAGCCCAGTCCCCCTGCATTGTAACATGAGTGCTTAACTGGGTGTGGCACCACCTGGTACCCTTGATGGGACACTTTTTTTTTAGCAATGAAAAGAAATTCTCGTGGCAAGGTAATAAATAAATGAAGAAATAAACAAAAGTGCATTTACATTAACTCTGGAAGCACACAGGGACATATACATCTCTGTTACCTGTATTACTTATTCGTTGATTGATTGATTGATTGCCTCAAGGGGTTATTGCCTCAGCTCAGTGCCTGCGCCACAAATAATCCACAGCCCCTGCACTCTTTTATTCCCCTTTCGCTGCCCTTGTTGCTTGGTCACTGTGGTGGTTATTGTTGTGGTTGTTGTTGTTGTTTTGACCTTGCATCAGACACAGAGAAAAGGAGAGAGCAGGGGAAATACAGAGTGGGAGAGAAAGATAGAGCCCCTAAAGACCAGCTTCACACCCTGTAAAGCGACTCCCCTGCAGGTGGGGGTCTGGGCACCAGACCCCAGACCCTTCCACCTGTCCCCTCTTTTCGAGAGCGCCACAAGGCCTTAACCCTCTGACATACAGCCAAACCTCCCTGGATTTACTTTTGAAGGCAATATGACCTGCCTCGTTTAAAATCTCCTTATCCTGAGGGTCAGTCCTGGAGACAGTGTCATGACACGACACACGGAGATCTCTGGTATCAGAGAGCACCTGGAACAGCAGCTGGGGCTCTAGTGCCAGGGCAGGAGTAAACTCCCCATCCACCGTCCACGGAGTCCACCTGCCTGCATTTTGGTCCTTTTCCCTCCAAAAAAGATCTTTCCCTTTTTCCACTGAGAAACAAGCAGCAGACAGGTTACCCAGGCAGGGGGAAAAATAATAAATAAAAAACCTTTTTTTTTTTTTTTTTACCCGTAGCGAATGACCATCTTCTGGGAAGTACAGGTTTTGAACCTGAAAACCCTGTCTTTCTGTGTCCTAGTCCACAGAAAGAGCCACTAGCCCAGCCAGATCTCACTCTCAGATGGAGTGTTTTTGCCAGTCAAAAGTCTGCACAGCGCACTAGGGATTGGGCGGCCTGAGAACCAAATGTTACATTGTAGATGGACTGTTTGCAGTTCTTGCTCCCCAGGACATTGGACTTTCTCAACTCCCTCCCCTACAGCATGCAAAAAAGGTTCTTGACCAACCATAGAGCAAATGGAGTAGGGGCGAGTGGAGCTTGTTGCATGTCTGTGCTGCTCATGCCCAGGTGTCTGTGGGGGGCCGTGGCAGAGGCTGTAAGGGGGCTAGGGGGCAGAAGGAGACTGTTTCAGAGGCAGGCTGCAGGCACGGGAGCCCGTGAGTGTGTGCAGGGCAGTGTGTGTGGGTGTGGTGGCAGGGGTTAGGGCAGGTCCCCCTGCTGGACGGTGAGATGGCAGCTGGGCTGGCTCTGGGCCCCCAGGGCTGAAGCGCAGAAGCAGGGTGGCAGTAAAGTAGTGCAGGGAGGCACACAGTAGATGTTAGTTGGGGAGCCTGGGGAGAGAGGGCAAGGGGAAAGGGGGCATCCTTGTGGAGGGGTCTGGAGTAGAGAGTGGGGGGAGCTGGAGGCGTGGAAGGTCCCAGGAACCAGGGATTGACAGGAACAGATTCCTGCACCCACCCACTGGATAGAAGCTGCAGCAGCCAGAGCAGCAGCCCTGGCTTGCCTAGACCAAGGGCCCTGAGTGAGTCCCTCTGAGGATGAGGAAGAGAAGGAGGAGGAGGTGGAGGAGGAGGAGGAGGAGGAGGAGGAGGAGGAGGAAGAAGAGGAGGAGGAGGAGGAGGAGCATGAGGAGGAGGAGGGGCAGGAGGGCAGCTATCAGTAGGCAATGGGATTAATAGAGGCCTCCCTTACGGAGGCATGTGTCCAGGCAGGCACCCACCAATCCTCCGGGGCAGCTCAGGGCACCCAGGGACCTGGTGTGGGTATCTCTGGGGCGGGGACTGTCAGTCAGTCAGCAAGACTGTGTGTCAGTGCAAATGGTGGGACAGGGGCCTGGCGGACCTTGGTCCCCAGCCCTGGATCTCAGATGCCAGCCCCATGCCCAGACACACACCAATCTGCCCATAACCCCTTGGCCCGGCTGACCTGCACCTGCTTTGGCCTGGGGCTCTGGCTCTGGTGGCTGGCCACCACCCCTCAAGGTCAAGTTGAGAGTGGGGGTCATGGCTGCTGGTCAACTGGATGGGCGGGGTCCCCGTGGCCTAGCAACCACAGGAGCCCTCTGTGATGTCCTAGCCCCTGGCATTCTGTGCTGGCCACACTGGCACTGGGCAGCCCAACTGCCCTGCCACTCGGTCAGCCAGCAGCGCCCAGACGCCTGGGCCCTGACACAGAGGGACGGAAGGATGGGAAGCCAGTGCTGACCGACAAGGGACCTAAGGGCTGGCAGCCAAGAGAAGACAGGTGGAGTTGTGCCCGGGATCCAGGGAGCCCAGGCCAGAGCTGCCTGCATGCCTGCCTGCCCTCCTGGATGTCTGTATGTTGCCTTTGTCCAGGTAGGTTTCTCAGGTCCCCTCCACTCCTGTCCTCTCCTGTCCTCTCCTGTCCTCTCCTGCCCTCACCATCCTCTCCCCTCTCCTCTCCTCTGCACTTTGCTTCTCTCCTTTGTCTGTCTTCTCTTGCGGGTGCCCTGCTCAACAGCTCCAGCACTTGTGATGGTTCTCCAGTGACAGCTGTTCGCAACCCCTTCCACCCCCTCCCTGCCCCAGAGGTGACCCAACTCACAGATCTCCAGCTCACCACACCCACACCCCCCAACACATTCCCTGGTTCAGCCCCTCTGCCCTATTCAGCCGAACTCGCCCCTTTGCAACCTACCTATGCATCCTGGTTTGTCTTCACCATTCAAGGAGAGATCTCCTTTTGTACTTAGCTTGGTTGACTGGTGGATGGATGGATGGATGGATGGATGGATGGATGGATGGATGGATGGCTGGATGGATGGATGCATGGATGGATGGATGGATGGATGTATAGATTGATGGGTGGATGGATGGATGCATGGATAGCTCAATGTATTGGTTTTGTAGAGGCAGAGTACCATCTAGGGGTACTTGAGACCGCTGGTGTCAGAGCCAGAGTCTATGTCAAATGTAAAACATTAATTCATCAATAACAAAAATGAATAAGCACTTAATAAATAAATAAATAAATAAATATAAAAACTGGGTTAAAAAATACATGGCGTCTTTGCCTTTCTGCATATGCTATGCTATGAGGATCTTAACAAGGAAAGCATTGTCCTGAGTAGCCCCATTGAAGTAGTGGAATATTTCCTTTTCCTTTTTCTTTTTTTACTTTCAATTTTCTTGATTATTTACTGGAATAAATAGACAGGAATTGAGAGGGAAGGGAGGGATAGAGAGTTTGTGACACAGAGAGAGTCACCTGTAGCATTTCTGCACCACTTGTAAAGACTTCCCCCGGCAGGTGGGGACCAGGGTCTTGAAGCCCAGTCCCCCTGCATTGTAACATGAGTGCTTAACTGGGTGTGGCACCACCTGGTACCCTTGATGGGACACTTTTTTTTTAGCAATGAAAAGAAATTCTCGTGGCAAGGTAATAAATAAATGAAGAAATAAACAAAAGTGCATTTACATTAACTCTGGAAGCACACAGGGACATATACATCTCTGTTACCTGTATTACTTATTCGTTGATTGATTGATTGATTGCCTCAAGGGGTTATTGCCTCAGCTCAGTGCCTGCGCCACAAATAATCCACAGCCCCTGCACTCTTTTATTCCCCTTTCGCTGCCCTTGTTGCTTGGTCACTGTGGTGGTTATTGTTGTGGTTGTTGTTGTTGTTTTGACCTTGCATCAGACACAGAGAAAAGGAGAGAGCAGGGGAAATACAGAGTGGGAGAGAAAGATAGAGCCCCTAAAGACCAGCTTCACACCCTGTAAAGCGACTCCCCTGCAGGTGGGGGTCTGGGCACCAGACCCCAGAACCTTCCACCTGTCCCCTCTTTTCGAGAGCGCCACAAGGCCTTAACCCTCTGACATACAGCCAAACCTCCCTGGATTTACTTTTGAAGGCAATATGACCTGCCTCGTTTAAAATCTCCTTATCCTGAGGGTCAGTCCTGGAGACAGTGTCATGACACGACACACGGAGATCTCTGGTATCAGAGAGCACCTGGAACAGCAGCTGGGGCTCTAGTGCCAGGGCAGGAGTAAACTCCCCATCCACCGTCCACGGAGTCCACCTGCCTGCATTTTGGTCCTTTTCCCTCCAAAAAAGATCTTTCCCTTTTTCCACTGAGAAACAAGCAGCAGACAGGTTACCCAGGCAGGGGGAAAAATAATAAATAAAAAACCTTTTTTTTTTTTTTTTTTTTTTTTTTTTTTTACCCGTAGCGAATGACCATCTTCTGGGAAGTACAGGTTTTGAACCTGAAAACCCTGTCTTTCTGTGTCCTAGTCCACAGAAAGAGCCACTAGCCCAGCCAGATCTCACTCTCAGATGGAGTGTTTTTGCCAGTCAAAAGTCTGCACAGCGCACTAGGGATTGGGCGGCCTGAGAACCAAATGTTACATTGTAGATGGACTGTTTGCAGTTCTTGCTCCCCAGGACATTGGACTTTCTCAACTCCCTCCCCTACAGCATGCAAAAAAGGTTCTTGACCAACCATAGAGCAAATGGAGTAGGGGCGAGTGGAGCTTGTTGCATGTCTGTGCTGCTCATGCCCAGGTGTCTGTGGGGGGCCGTGGCAGAGGCTGTAAGGGGGCTAGGGGGCAGAAGGAGACTGTTTCAGAGGCAGGCTGCAGGCACGGGAGCCCGTGAGTGTGTGCAGGGCAGTGTGTGTGGGTGTGGTGGCAGGGGGTTAGGGCAGGTCCCCCTGCTGGACGGTGAGATGGCAGCTGGGCTGGCTCTGGGCCCCCAGGGCTGAAGCGCAGAAGCAGGGTGGCAGTAAAGTAGTGCAGGGAGGCACACAGTAGATGTTAGTTGGGGAGCCTGGGGAGAGAGGGCAAGGGGAAAGGGGGCATCCTTGTGGAGGGGTCTGGAGTAGAGAGTGGGGGGAGCTGGAGGCGTGGAAGGTCCCAGGAACCAGGGATTGACAGGAACAGATTCCTGCACCCACCCACTGGATAGAAGCTGCAGCAGCCAGAGCAGCAGCCCTGGCTTGCCTAGACCAAGGGCCCTGAGTGAGTCCCTCTGAGGATGAGGAAGAGAAGGAGGAGGAGGTGGAGGAGGAGGAGGAGGAGGAGGAGGAGGAGGAGGAGGAGGAGGAGGAAGAAGAGGAGGAGGAGGAGGAGGAGCAGGAGGAGGAGGAGGGGCAGGAGGGCAGCTATCAGTAGGCAATGGGATTAATAGAGGCCTCCCTTACGGAGGCATGTGTCCAGGCAGGCACCCACCAATCCTCCGGGGCAGCTCAGGGCACCCAGGGACCTGGTGTGGGTATCTCTGGGGCGGGGACTGTCAGTCAGTCAGCAAGACTGTGTGTCAGTGCAAATGGTGGGACAGGGGCCTGGCGGACCTTGGTCCCCAGCCCTGGATCTCAGATGCCAGCCCCATGCCCAGACACACACCAATCTGCCCATAACCCCTTGGCCCGGCTGACCTGCACCTGCTTTGGCCTGGGGCTCTGGCTCTGGTGGCTGGCCACCACCCCTCAAGGTCAAGTTGAGAGTGGGGGTCATGGCTGCTGGTCAACTGGATGGGCGGGGTCCCCGTGGCCTAGCAACCACAGGAGCCCTCTGTGATGTCCTAGCCCCTGGCATTCTGTGCTGGCCACACTGGCACTGGGCAGCCCAACTGCCCTGCCACTCGGTCAGCCAGCAGCGCCCAGACGCCTGGGCCCTGACACAGAGGGACGGAAGGATGGGAAGCCAGTGCTGACCGACAAGGGACCTAAGGGCTGGCAGCCAAGAGAAGACAGGTGGAGTTGTGCCCGGGATCCAGGGAGCCCAGGCCAGAGCTGCCTGCATGCCTGCCTGCCCTCCTGGATGTCTGTATGTTGCCTTTGTCCAGGTAGGTTTCTCAGGTCCCCTCCACTCCTGTCCTCTCCTGTCCTCTCCTGTCCTCTCCTGCCCTCACCATCCTCTCCCCTCTCCTCTCCTCTGCACTTTGCTTCTCTCCTTTGTCTGTCTTCTCTTGCGGGTGCCCTGCTCAACAGCTCCAGCACTTGTGATGGTTCTCCAGTGACAGCTGTTCGCAACCCCTTCCACCCCCTCCCTGCCCCAGAGGTGACCCAACTCACAGATCTCCAGCTCACCACACCCACACCCCCCAACACATTCCCTGGTTCAGCCCCTCTGCCCTATTCAGCCGAACTCGCCCCTTTGCAACCTACCTATGCATCCTGGTTTGTCTTCACCATTCAAGGAGAGATCTCCTTTTGTACTTAGCTTGGTTGACTGGTGGATGGATGGATGGATGGATGGATGGATGGATGGATGGATGGATGGCTGGATGGATGGATGCATGGATGGATGGATGGATGGATGTATAGATTGATGGGTGGATGGATGGATGCATGGATAGCTCAATGTATTGGTTTTGTAGAGGCAGAGTACCATCTAGGGGTACTTGAGACCGCTGGTGTCAGAGCCAGAGTCTATGTCAAATGTAAAACATTAATTCATCAATAACAAAAATGAATAAGCACTTAATAAATAAATAAATAAATAAATAAATAAATATAAAAACTGGGTTAAAAAATACATGGCGTCTTTGCCTTTCTGCATATGCTATGCTATGAGGATCTTAACAAGGAAAGCATTGTCCTGAGTAGCCCCATTGAAGTAGTGGAATATTTCCTTTTCCTTTTTCTTTTTTTACTTTCAATTTTCTTGATTATTTACTGGAATAAATAGACAGGAATTGAGAGGGAAGGGAGGGATAGAGAGTTTGTGACACAGAGAGAGTCACCTGTAGCATTTCTGCACCACTTGTAAAGACTTCCCCCGGCAGGTGGGGACCAGGGTCTTGAAGCCCAGTCCCCCTGCATTGTAACATGAGTGCTTAACTGGGTGTGGCACCACCTGGTACCCTTGATGGGACACTTTTTTTTTAGCAATGAAAAGAAATTCTCGTGGCAAGGTAATAAATAAATGAAGAAATAAACAAAAGTGCATTTACATTAACTCTGGAAGCACACAGGGACATATACATCTCTGTTACCTGTATTACTTATTCGTTGATTGATTGATTGATTGCCTCAAGGGGTTATTGCCTCAGCTCAGTGCCTGCGCCACAAATAATCCACAGCCCCTGCACTCTTTTATTCCCCTTTCGCTGCCCTTGTTGCTTGGTCACTGTGGTGGTTATTGTTGTGGTTGTTGTTGTTGTTTTGACCTTGCATCAGACACAGAGAAAAGGAGAGAGCAGGGGAAATACAGAGTGGGAGAGAAAGATAGAGCCCCTAAAGACCAGCTTCACACCCTGTAAAGCGACTCCCCTGCAGGTGGGGGTCTGGGCACCAGACCCCAGAACCTTCCACCTGTCCCCTCTTTTCGAGAGCGCCACAAGGCCTTAACCCTCTGACATACAGCCAAACCTCCCTGGATTTACTTTTGAAGGCAATATGACCTGCCTCGTTTAAAATCTCCTTATCCTGAGGGTCAGTCCTGGAGACAGTGTCATGACACGACACACGGAGATCTCTGGTATCAGAGAGCACCTGGAACAGCAGCTGGGGCTCTAGTGCCAGGGCAGGAGTAAACTCCCCATCCACCGTCCACGGAGTCCACCTGCCTGCATTTTGGTCCTTTTCCCTCCAAAAAAGATCTTTCCCTTTTTCCACTGAGAAACAAGCAGCAGACAGGTTACCCAGGCAGGGGGAAAAATAATAAATAAAAAACCTTTTTTTTTTTTTTTTTTTTTTTTTTTTTTTACCCGTAGCGAATGACCATCTTCTGGGAAGTACAGGTTTTGAACCTGAAAACCCTGTCTTTCTGTGTCCTAGTCCACAGAAAGAGCCACTAGCCCAGCCAGATCTCACTCTCAGATGGAGTGTTTTTGCCAGTCAAAAGTCTGCACAGCGCACTAGGGATTGGGCGGCCTGAGAACCAAATGTTACATTGTAGATGGACTGTTTGCAGTTCTTGCTCCCCAGGACATTGGACTTTCTCAACTCCCTCCCCTACAGCATGCAAAAAAGGTTCTTGACCAACCATAGAGCAAATGGAGTAGGGGCGAGTGGAGCTTGTTGCATGTCTGTGCTGCTCATGCCCAGGTGTCTGTGGGGGGCCGTGGCAGAGGCTGTAAGGGGGCTAGGGGGCAGAAGGAGACTGTTTCAGAGGCAGGCTGCAGGCACGGGAGCCCGTGAGTGTGTGCAGGGCAGTGTGTGTGGGTGTGGTGGCAGGGGGTTAGGGCAGGTCCCCCTGCTGGACGGTGAGATGGCAGCTGGGCTGGCTCTGGGCCCCCAGGGCTGAAGCGCAGAAGCAGGGTGGCAGTAAAGTAGTGCAGGGAGGCACACAGTAGATGTTAGTTGGGGAGCCTGGGGAGAGAGGGCAAGGGGAAAGGGGGCATCCTTGTGGAGGGGTCTGGAGTAGAGAGTGGGGGGAGCTGGAGGCGTGGAAGGTCCCAGGAACCAGGGATTGACAGGAACAGATTCCTGCACCCACCCACTGGATAGAAGCTGCAGCAGCCAGAGCAGCAGCCCTGGCTTGCCTAGACCAAGGGCCCTGAGTGAGTCCCTCTGAGGATGAGGAAGAGAAGGAGGAGGAGGTGGAGGAGGAGGAGGAGGAGGAGGAGGAGGAGGAGGAGGAGGAGGAAGAAGAGGAGGAGGAGGAGGAGGAGCAGGAGGAGGAGGAGGGGCAGGAGGGCAGCTATCAGTAGGCAATGGGATTAATAGAGGCCTCCCTTACGGAGGCATGTGTCCAGGCAGGCACCCACCAATCCTCCGGGGCAGCTCAGGGCACCCAGGGACCTGGTGTGGGTATCTCTGGGGCGGGGACTGTCAGTCAGTCAGCAAGACTGTGTGTCAGTGCAAATGGTGGGACAGGGGCCTGGCGGACCTTGGTCCCCAGCCCTGGATCTCAGATGCCAGCCCCATGCCCAGACACACACCAATCTGCCCATAACCCCTTGGCCCGGCTGACCTGCACCTGCTTTGGCCTGGGGCTCTGGCTCTGGTGGCTGGCCACCACCCCTCAAGGTCAAGTTGAGAGTGGGGGTCATGGCTGCTGGTCAACTGGATGGGCGGGGTCCCCGTGGCCTAGCAACCACAGGAGCCCTCTGTGATGTCCTAGCCCCTGGCATTCTGTGCTGGCCACACTGGCACTGGGCAGCCCAACTGCCCTGCCACTCGGTCAGCCAGCAGCGCCCAGACGCCTGGGCCCTGACACAGAGGGACGGAAGGATGGGAAGCCAGTGCTGACCGACAAGGGACCTAAGGGCTGGCAGCCAAGAGAAGACAGGTGGAGTTGTGCCCGGGATCCAGGGAGCCCAGGCCAGAGCTGCCTGCATGCCTGCCTGCCCTCCTGGATGTCTGTATGTTGCCTTTGTCCAGGTAGGTTTCTCAGGTCCCCTCCACTCCTGTCCTCTCCTGTCCTCTCCTGTCCTCTCCTGCCCTCACCATCCTCTCCCCTCTCCTCTCCTCTGCACTTTGCTTCTCTACTTTGTCTGTCTTCTCTTGCGGGTGCCCTGCTCAACAGCTCCAGCACTTGTGATGGTTCTCCAGTGACAGCTGTTCGCAACCCCTTCCACCCCCTCCCTGCCCCAGAGGTGACCCAACTCACAGATCTCCAGCTCACCACACCCACACCCCCCAACACATTCCCTGGTTCAGCCCCTCTGCCCTATTCAGCCGAACTCGCCCCTTTGCAACCTACCTATGCATCCTGGTTTGTCTTCACCATTCAAGGAGAGATCTCCTTTTGTACTTAGCTTGGTTGACTGGTGGATGGATGGATGGATGCATGGATGGCTGGCTGGCTGGATGGATGGATGCATGGATGGATGGATGGATGGATGTATAGATTGATGGGTGGATGGATGGATGCATGGATAGCTCAATGTATTGGTTTTGTAGAGGCAGAGTACCATCTAGGGGTACTTGAGACCGCTGGTGTCAGAGCCAGAGTCTATGTCAAATGTAAAACATTAATTCATCAATAACAAAAATGAATAAGCACTTAATAAATAAATAAATAAATATAAAAACTGGGTTAAAAAATACATGGCGTCTTTGCCTTTCTGCATATGCTATGCTATGAGGATCTTAACAAGGAAAGCATTGTCCTGAGTAGCCCCATTGAAGTAGTGGAATATTTCCTTTTCCTTTTTCTTTTTTTACTTTCAATTTTCTTGATTATTTACTGGAATAAATAGACAGGAATTGAGAGGGAAGGGAGGGATAGAGAGTTTGTGACACAGAGAGAGTCACCTGTAGCATTTCTGCACCACTTGTAAAGACTTCCCCCGGCAGGTGGGGACCAGGGTCTTGAAGCCCAGTCCCCCTGCATTGTAACATGAGTGCTTAACTGGGTGTGGCACCACCTGGTACCCTTGATGGGACACTTTTTTTTTAGCAATGAAAAGAAATTCTCGTGGCAAGGTAATAAATAAATGAAGAAATAAACAAAAGTGCATTTACATTAACTCTGGAAGCACACAGGGACATATACATCTCTGTTACCTGTATTACTTATTCGTTGATTGATTGATTGATTGCCTCAAGGGGTTATTGCCTCAGCTCAGTGCCTGCGCCACAAATAATCCACAGCCCCTGCACTCTTTTATTCCCCTTTCGCTGCCCTTGTTGCTTGGTCACTGTGGTGGTTATTGTTGTGGTTGTTGTTGTTGTTTTGACCTTGCATCAGACACAGAGAAAAGGAGAGAGCAGGGGAAATACAGAGTGGGAGAGAAAGATAGAGCCCCTAAAGACCAGCTTCACACCCTGTAAAGCGACTCCCCTGCAGGTGGGGGTCTGGGCACCAGACCCCAGACCCTTCCACCTGTCCCCTCTTTTCGAGAGCGCCACAAGGCCTTAACCCTCTGACATACAGCCAAACCTCCCTGGATTTACTTTTGAAGGCAATATGACCTGCCTCGTTTAAAATCTCCTTATCCTGAGGGTCAGTCCTGGAGACAGTGTCATGACACGACACACGGAGATCTCTGGTATCAGAGAGCACCTGGAACAGCAGCTGGGGCTCTAGTGCCAGGGCAGGAGTAAACTCCCCATCCACCGTCCACGGAGTCCACCTGCCTGCATTTTGGTCCTTTTCCCTCCAAAAAAGATCTTTCCCTTTTTCCACTGAGAAACAAGCAGCAGACAGGTTACCCAGGCAGGGGGAAAAATAATAAATAAAAAACCTTTTTTTTTTTTTTTTACCCGTAGCGAATGACCATCTTCTGGGAAGTACAGGTTTTGAACCTGAAAACCCTGTCTTTCTGTGTCCTAGTCCACAGAAAGAGCCACTAGCCCAGCCAGATCTCACTCTCAGATGGAGTGTTTTTGCCAGTCAAAAGTCTGCACAGCGCACTAGGGATTGGGCGGCCTGAGAACCAAATGTTACATTGTAGATGGACTGTTTGCAGTTCTTGCTCCCCAGGACATTGGACTTTCTCAACTCCCTCCCCTACAGCATGCAAAAAAGGTTCTTGACCAACCATAGAGCAAATGGAGTAGGGGCGAGTGGAGCTTGTTGCATGTCTGTGCTGCTCATGCCCAGGTGTCTGTGGGGGGCCGTGGCAGAGGCTGTAAGGGGGCTAGGGGGCAGAAGGAGACTGTTTCAGAGGCAGGCTGCAGGCACGGGAGCCCGTGAGTGTGTGCAGGGCAGTGTGTGTGGGTGTGGTGGCAGGGGGTTAGGGCAGGTCCCCCTGCTGGACGGTGAGATGGCAGCTGGGCTGGCTCTGGGCCCCCAGGGCTGAAGCGCAGAAGCAGGGTGGCAGTAAAGTAGTGCAGGGAGGCACACAGTAGATGTTAGTTGGGGAGCCTGGGGAGAGAGGGCAAGGGGAAAGGGGGCATCCTTGTGGAGGGGTCTGGAGTAGAGAGTGGGGGGAGCTGGAGGCGTGGAAGGTCCCAGGAACCAGGGATTGACAGGAACAGATTCCTGCACCCACCCACTGGATAGAAGCTGCAGCAGCCAGAGCAGCAGCCCTGGCTTGCCTAGACCAAGGGCCCTGAGTGAGTCCCTCTGAGGATGAGGAAGAGAAGGAGGAGGAGGTGGAGGAGGAGGAGGAGGAGGAGGAGGAGGAGGAGGAGGAGGAGGAGGAGGAAGAAGAGGAGGAGGAGGAGGAGGAGCAGGAGGAGGAGGAGGGGCAGGAGGGCAGCTATCAGTAGGCAATGGGATTAATAGAGGCCTCCCTTACGGAGGCATGTGTCCAGGCAGGCACCCACCAATCCTCCGGGGCAGCTCAGGGCACCCAGGGACCTGGTGTGGGTATCTCTGGGGCGGGGACTGTCAGTCAGTCAGCAAGACTGTGTGTCAGTGCAAATGGTGGGACAGGGGCCTGGCGGACCTTGGTCCCCAGCCCTGGATCTCAGATGCCAGCCCCATGCCCAGACACACACCAATCTGCCCATAACCCCTTGGCCCGGCTGACCTGCACCTGCTTTGGCCTGGGGCTCTGGCTCTGGTGGCTGGCCACCACCCCTCAAGGTCAAGTTGAGAGTGGGGGTCATGGCTGCTGGTCAACTGGATGGGCGGGGTCCCCGTGGCCTAGCAACCACAGGAGCCCTCTGTGATGTCCTAGCCCCTGGCATTCTGTGCTGGCCACACTGGCACTGGGCAGCCCAACTGCCCTGCCACTCGGTCAGCCAGCAGCGCCCAGACGCCTGGGCCCTGACACAGAGGGACGGAAGGATGGGAAGCCAGTGCTGACCGACAAGGGACCTAAGGGCTGGCAGCCAAGAGAAGACAGGTGGAGTTGTGCCCGGGATCCAGGGAGCCCAGGCCAGAGCTGCCTGCATGCCTGCCTGCCCTCCTGGATGTCTGTATGTTGCCTTTGTCCAGGTAGGTTTCTCAGGTCCCCTCCACTCCTGTCCTCTCCTGTCCTCTCCTGTCCTCTCCTGCCCTCACCATCCTCTCCCCTCTCCTCTCCTCTGCACTTTGCTTCTCTCCTTTGTCTGTCTTCTCTTGCGGGTGCCCTGCTCAACAGCTCCAGCACTTGTGATGGTTCTCCAGTGACAGCTGTTCGCAACCCCTTCCACCCCCTCCCTGCCCCAGAGGTGACCCAACTCACAGATCTCCAGCTCACCACACCCACACCCCCCAACACATTCCCTGGTTCAGCCCCTCTGCCCTATTCAGCCGAACTCGCCCCTTTGCAACCTACCTATGCATCCTGGTTTGTCTTCACCATTCAAGGAGAGATCTCCTTTTGTACTTAGCTTGGTTGACTGGTGGATGGATGGATGGATGGATGGATGGATGGATGGATGGATGGATGGCTGGATGGATGGATGCATGGATGGATGGATGGATGGATGTATAGATTGATGGGTGGATGGATGGATGCATGGATAGCTCAATGTATTGGTTTTGTAGAGGCAGAGTACCATCTAGGGGTACTTGAGACCGCTGGTGTCAGAGCCAGAGTCTATGTCAAATGTAAAACATTAATTCATCAATAACAAAAATGAATAAGCACTTAATAAATAAATAAATAAATAAATAAATAAATATAAAAACTGGGTTAAAAAATACATGGCGTCTTTGCCTTTCTGCATATGCTATGCTATGAGGATCTTAACAAGGAAAGCATTGTCCTGAGTAGCCCCATTGAAGTAGTGGAATATTTCCTTTTCCTTTTTCTTTTTTTACTTTCAATTTTCTTGATTATTTACTGGAATAAATAGACAGGAATTGAGAGGGAAGGGAGGGATAGAGAGTTTGTGACACAGAGAGAGTCACCTGTAGCATTTCTGCACCACTTGTAAAGACTTCCCCCGGCAGGTGGGGACCAGGGTCTTGAAGCCCAGTCCCCCTGCATTGTAACATGAGTGCTTAACTGGGTGTGGCACCACCTGGTACCCTTGATGGGACACTTTTTTTTTAGCAATGAAAAGAAATTCTCGTGGCAAGGTAATAAATAAATGAAGAAATAAACAAAAGTGCATTTACATTAACTCTGGAAGCACACAGGGACATATACATCTCTGTTACCTGTATTACTTATTCGTTGATTGATTGATTGATTGCCTCAAGGGGTTATTGCCTCAGCTCAGTGCCTGCGCCACAAATAATCCACAGCCCCTGCACTCTTTTATTCCCCTTTCGCTGCCCTTGTTGCTTGGTCACTGTGGTGGTTATTGTTGTGGTTGTTGTTGTTGTTTTGACCTTGCATCAGACACAGAGAAAAGGAGAGAGCAGGGGAAATACAGAGTGGGAGAGAAAGATAGAGCCCCTAAAGACCAGCTTCACACCCTGTAAAGCGACTCCCCTGCAGGTGGGGGTCTGGGCACCAGACCCCAGACCCTTCCACCTGTCCCCTCTTTTCGAGAGCGCCACAAGGCCTTAACCCTCTGACATACAGCCAAACCTCCCTGGATTTACTTTTGAAGGCAATATGACCTGCCTCGTTTAAAATCTCCTTATCCTGAGGGTCAGTCCTGGAGACAGTGTCATGACACGACACACGGAGATCTCTGGTATCAGAGAGCACCTGGAACAGCAGCTGGGGCTCTAGTGCCAGGGCAGGAGTAAACTCCCCATCCACCGTCCACGGAGTCCACCTGCCTGCATTTTGGTCCTTTTCCCTCCAAAAAAGATCTTTCCCTTTTTCCACTGAGAAACAAGCAGCAGACAGGTTACCCAGGCAGGGGGAAAAATAATAAATAAAAAACCTTTTTTTTTTTTTTTTTTTCTTTTTTTTTTTTTTTTTTTTACCCGTAGCGAATGACCATCTTCTGGGAAGTACAGGTTTTGAACCTGAAAACCCTGTCTTTCTGTGTCCTAGTCCACAGAAAGAGCCACTAGCCCAGCCAGATCTCACTCTCAGATGGAGTGTTTTTGCCAGTCAAAAGTCTGCACAGCGCACTAGGGATTGGGCGGCCTGAGAACCAAATGTTACATTGTAGATGGACTGTTTGCAGTTCTTGCTCCCCAGGACATTGGACTTTCTCAACTCCCTCCCCTACAGCATGCAAAAAAGGTTCTTGACCAACCATAGAGCAAATGGAGTAGGGGCGAGTGGAGCTTGTTGCATGTCTGTGCTGCTCATGCCCAGGTGTCTGTGGGGGGCCGTGGCAGAGGCTGTAAGGGGGCTAGGGGGCAGAAGGAGACTGTTTCAGAGGCAGGCTGCAGGCACGGGAGCCCGTGAGTGTGTGCAGGGCAGTGTGTGTGGGTGTGGTGGCAGGGGGTTAGGGCAGGTCCCCCTGCTGGACGGTGAGATGGCAGCTGGGCTGGCTCTGGGCCCCCAGGGCTGAAGCGCAGAAGCAGGGTGGCAGTAAAGTAGTGGAGGGAGGCACACAGTAGATGTTAGTTGGGGAGCCTGGGGAGAGAGGGCAAGGGGAAAGGGGGCATCCTTGTGGAGGGGTCTGGAGTAGAGAGTGGGGGGAGCTGGAGGCGTGGAAGGTCCCAGGAACCAGGGATTGACAGGAACAGATTCCTGCACCCACCCACTGGATAGAAGCTGCAGCAGCCAGAGCAGCAGCCCTGGCTTGCCTAGACCAAGGGCCCTGAGTGAGTCCCTCTGAGGATGAGGAAGAGAAGGAGGAGGAGGTGGAGGAGGAGGAGGAGGAGGAGGAGGAGGAGGAGGAAGAAGAGGAGGAGGAGGAGGAGGAGCAGGAGGAGGAGGAGGGGCAGGAGGGCAGCTATCAGTAGGCAATGGGATTAATAGAGGCCTCCCTTACGGAGGCATGTGTCCAGGCAGGCACCCACCAATCCTCCGGGGCAGCTCAGGGCACCCAGGGACCTGGTGTGGGTATCTCTGGGGCGGGGACTGTCAGTCAGTCAGCAAGACTGTGTGTCAGTGCAAATGGTGGGACAGGGGCCTGGCGGACCTTGGTCCCCAGCCCTGGATCTCAGATGCCAGCCCCATGCCCAGACACACACCAATCTGCCCATAACCCCTTGGCCCGGCTGACCTGCACCTGCTTTGGCCTGGGGCTCTGGCTCTGGTGGCTGGCCACCACCCCTCAAGGTCAAGTTGAGAGTGGGGGTCATGGCTGCTGGTCAACTGGATGGGCGGGGTCCCCGTGGCCTAGCAACCACAGGAGCCCTCTGTGATGTCCTAGCCCCTGGCATTCTGTGCTGGCCACACTGGCACTGGGCAGCCCAACTGCCCTGCCACTCGGTCAGCCAGCAGCGCCCAGACGCCTGGGCCCTGACACAGAGGGACGGAAGGATGGGAAGCCAGTGCTGACCGACAAGGGACCTAAGGGCTGGCAGCCAAGAGAAGACAGGTGGAGTTGTGCCCGGGATCCAGGGAGCCCAGGCCAGAGCTGCCTGCATGCCTGCCTGCCCTCCTGGATGTCTGTATGTTGCCTTTGTCCAGGTAGGTTTCTCAGGTCCCCTCCACTCCTGTCCTCTCCTGTCCTCTCCTGTCCTCTCCTGCCCTCACCATCCTCTCCCCTCTCCTCTCCTCTGCACTTTGCTTCTCTCCTTTGTCTGTCTTCTCTTGCGGGTGCCCTGCTCAACAGCTCCAGCACTTGTGATGGTTCTCCAGTGACAGCTGTTCGCAACCCCTTCCACCCCCTCCCTGCCCCAGAGGTGACCCAACTCACAGATCTCCAGCTCACCACACCCACACCCCCCAACACATTCCCTGGTTCAGCCCCTCTGCCCTATTCAGCCGAACTCGCCCCTTTGCAACCTACCTATGCATCCTGGTTTGTCTTCACCATTCAAGGAGAGATCTCCTTTTGTACTTAGCTTGGTTGACTGGTGGATGGATGGATGGATGGATGGATGGATGGATGGATGGCTGGCTGGCTGGATGGATGGATGCATGGATGGATGGATGGATGGATGTATAGATTGATGGGTGGATGGATGGATGCATGGATAGCTCAATGTATTGGTTTTGTAGAGGCAGAGTACCATCTAGGGGTACTTGAGACCGCTGGTGTCAGAGCCAGAGTCTATGTCAAATGTAAAACATTAATTCATCAATAACAAAAATGAATAAGCACTTAATAAATAAATAAATAAATAAATAAATATAAAAACTGGGTTAAAAAATACATGGCGTCTTTGCCTTTCTGCATATGCTATGCTATGAGGATCTTAACAAGGAAAGCATTGTCCTGAGTAGCCCCATTGAAGTAGTGGAATATTTCCTTTTCCTTTTTCTTTTTTTACTTTCAATTTTCTTGATTATTTACTGGAATAAATAGACAGGAATTGAGAGGGAAGGGAGGGATAGAGAGTTTGTGACACAGAGAGAGTCACCTGTAGCATTTCTTCACCACTTGTAAAGACTTCCCCCGGCAGGTGGGGACCAGGGTCTTGAAGCCCAGTCCCCCTGCATTGTAACATGAGTGCTTAACTGGGTGTGGCACCACCTGGTACCCTTGATGGGACACTTTTTTTTTAGCAATGAAAAGAAATTCTCGTGGCAAGGTAATAAATAAATGAAGAAATAAACAAAAGTGCATTTACATTAACTCTGGAAGCACACAGGGACATATACATCTCTGTTACCTGTATTACTTATTCGTTGATTGATTGATTGATTGCCTCAAGGGGTTATTGCCTCAGCTCAGTGCCTGCGCCACAAATAATCCACAGCCCCTGCACTCTTTTATTCCCCTTTCGCTGCCCTTGTTGCTTGGTCACTGTGGTGGTTATTGTTGTGGTTGTTGTTGTTGTTTTGACCTTGCATCAGACACAGAGAAAAGGAGAGAGCAGGGGAAATACAGAGTGGGAGAGAAAGATAGAGCCCCTAAAGACCAGCTTCACACCCTGTAAAGCGACTCCCCTGCAGGTGGGGGTCTGGGCACCAGACCCCAGACCCTTCCACCTGTCCCCTCTTTTCGAGAGCGCCACAAGGCCTTAACCCTCTGACATACAGCCAAACCTCCCTGGATTTACTTTTGAAGGCAATATGACCTGCCTCGTTTAAAATCTCCTTATCCTGAGGGTCAGTCCTGGAGACAGTGTCATGACACGACACACGGAGATCTCTGGTATCAGAGAGCACCTGGAACAGCAGCTGGGGCTCTAGTGCCAGGGCAGGAGTAAACTCCCCATCCACCGTCCACGGAGTCCACCTGCCTGCATTTTGGTCCTTTTCCCTCCAAAAAAGATCTTTCCCTTTTTCCACTGAGAAACAAGCAGCAGACAGGTTACCCAGGCAGGGGGAAAAATAATAAATAAAAAACCTTTTTTTTTTTTTTTTTTTCTTTTTTTTTTTTTTTTTTTTACCCGTAGCGAATGACCATCTTCTGGGAAGTACAGGTTTTGAACCTGAAAACCCTGTCTTTCTGTGTCCTAGTCCACAGAAAGAGCCACTAGCCCAGCCAGATCTCACTCTCAGATGGAGTGTTTTTGCCAGTCAAAAGTCTGCACAGCGCACTAGGGATTGGGCGGCCTGAGAACCAAATGTTACATTGTAGATGGACTGTTTGCAGTTCTTGCTCCCCAGGACATTGGACTTTCTCAACTCCCTCCCCTACAGCATGCAAAAAAGGTTCTTGACCAACCATAGAGCAAATGGAGTAGGGGCGAGTGGAGCTTGTTGCATGTCTGTGCTGCTCATGCCCAGGTGTCTGTGGGGGGCCGTGGCAGAGGCTGTAAGGGGGCTAGGGGGCAGAAGGAGACTGTTTCAGAGGCAGGCTGCAGGCACGGGAGCCCGTGAGTGTGTGCAGGGCAGTGTGTGTGGGTGTGGTGGCAGGGGGTTAGGGCAGGTCCCCCTGCTGGACGGTGAGATGGCAGCTGGGCTGGCTCTGGGCCCCCAGGGCTGAAGCGCAGAAGCAGGGTGGCAGTAAAGTAGTGCAGGGAGGCACACAGTAGATGTTAGTTGGGGAGCCTGGGGAGAGAGGGCAAGGGGAAAGGGGGCATCCTTGTGGAGGGGTCTGGAGTAGAGAGTGGGGGGAGCTGGAGGCGTGGAAGGTCCCAGGAACCAGGGATTGACAGGAACAGATTCCTGCACCCACCCACTGGATAGAAGCTGCAGCAGCCAGAGCAGCAGCCCTGGCTTGCCTAGACCAAGGGCCCTGAGTGAGTCCCTCTGAGGATGAGGAAGAGAAGGAGGAGGAGGTGGAGGAGGAGGAGGAGGAGGAGGAGGAGGAGGAGGAGGAAGAAGAGGAGGAGGAGGAGGAGGAGCAGGAGGAGGAGGAGGGGCAGGAGGGCAGCTATCAGTAGGCAATGGGATTAATAGAGGCCTCCCTTACGGAGGCATGTGTCCAGGCAGGCACCCACCAATCCTCCGGGGCAGCTCAGGGCACCCAGGGACCTGGTGTGGGTATCTCTGGGGCGGGGACTGTCAGTCAGTCAGCAAGACTGTGTGTCAGTGCAAATGGTGGGACAGGGGCCTGGCGGACCTTGGTCCCCAGCCCTGGATCTCAGATGCCAGCCCCATGCCCAGACACACACCAATCTGCCCATAACCCCTTGGCCCGGCTGACCTGCACCTGCTTTGGCCTGGGGCTCTGGCTCTGGTGGCTGGCCACCACCCCTCAAGGTCAAGTTGAGAGTGGGGGTCATGGCTGCTGGTCAACTGGATGGGCGGGGTCCCCGTGGCCTAGCAACCACAGGAGCCCTCTGTGATGTCCTAGCCCCTGGCATTCTGTGCTGGCCACACTGGCACTGGGCAGCCCAACTGCCCTGCCACTCGGTCAGCCAGCAGCGCCCAGACGCCTGGGCCCTGACACAGAGGGACGGAAGGATGGGAAGCCAGTGCTGACCGACAAGGGACCTAAGGGCTGGCAGCCAAGAGAAGACAGGTGGAGTTGTGCCCGGGATCCAGGGAGCCCAGGCCAGAGCTGCCTGCATGCCTGCCTGCCCTCCTGGATGTCTGTATGTTGCCTTTGTCCAGGTAGGTTTCTCAGGTCCCCTCCACTCCTGTCCTCTCCTGTCCTCTCCTGTCCTCTCCTGCCCTCACCATCCTCTCCCCTCTCCTCTCCTCTGCACTTTGCTTCTCTCCTTTGTCTGTCTTCTCTTGCGGGTGCCCTGCTCAACAGCTCCAGCACTTGTGATGGTTCTCCAGTGACAGCTGTTCGCAACCCCTTCCACCCCCTCCCTGCCCCAGAGGTGACCCAACTCACAGATCTCCAGCTCACCACACCCACACCCCCCAACACATTCCCTGGTTCAGCCCCTCTGCCCTATTCAGCCGAACTCGCCCCTTTGCAACCTACCTATGCATCCTGGTTTGTCTTCACCATTCAAGGAGAGATCTCCTTTTGTACTTAGCTTGGTTGACTGGTGGATGGATGGATGGATGGATGGATGGATGGATGGATGGCTGGATGGATGGATGCATGGATGGATGGATGGATGGATGTATAGATTGATGGGTGGATGGATGGATGCATGGATAGCTCAATGTATTGGTTTTGTAGAGGCAGAGTACCATCTAGGGGTACTTGAGACCGCTGGTGTCAGAGCCAGAGTCTATGTCAAATGTAAAACATTAATTCATCAATAACAAAAATGAATAAGCACTTAATAAATAAATAAATAAATAAATATAAAAACTGGGTTAAAAAATACATGGCGTCTTTGCCTTTCTGCATATGCTATGCTATGAGGATCTTAACAAGGAAAGCATTGTCCTGAGTAGCCCCATTGAAGTAGTGGAATATTTCCTTTTCCTTTTTCTTTTTTTACTTTCAATTTTCTTGATTATTTACTGGAATAAATAGACAGGAATTGAGAGGGAAGGGAGGGATAGAGAGTTTGTGACACAGAGAGAGTCACCTGTAGCATTTCTGCACCACTTGTAAAGACTTCCCCCGGCAGGTGGGGACCAGGGTCTTGAAGCCCAGTCCCCCTGCATTGTAACATGAGTGCTTAACTGGGTGTGGCACCACCTGGTACCCTTGATGGGACACTTTTTTTTTAGCAATGAAAAGAAATTCTCGTGGCAAGGTAATAAATAAATGAAGAAATAAACAAAAGTGCATTTACATTAACTCTGGAAGCACACAGGGACATATACATCTCTGTTACCTGTATTACTTATTCGTTGATTGATTGATTGATTGCCTCAAGGGGTTATTGCCTCAGCTCAGTGCCTGCGCCACAAATAATCCACAGCCCCTGCACTCTTTTATTCCCCTTTCGCTGCCCTTGTTGCTTGGTCACTGTGGTGGTTATTGTTGTGGTTGTTGTTGTTGTTTTGACCTTGCATCAGACACAGAGAAAAGGAGAGAGCAGGGGAAATACAGAGTGGGAGAGAAAGATAGAGCCCCTAAAGACCAGCTTCACACCCTGTAAAGCGACTCCCCTGCAGGTGGGGGTCTGGGCACCAGACCCCAGACCCTTCCACCTGTCCCCTCTTTTCGAGAGCGCCACAAGGCCTTAACCCTCTGACATACAGCCAAACCTCCCTGGATTTACTTTTGAAGGCAATATGACCTGCCTCGTTTAAAATCTCCTTATCCTGAGGGTCAGTCCTGGAGACAGTGTCATGACACGACACACGGAGATCTCTGGTATCAGAGAGCACCTGGAACAGCAGCTGGGGCTCTAGTGCCAGGGCAGGAGTAAACTCCCCATCCACCGTCCACGGAGTCCACCTGCCTGCATTTTGGTCCTTTTCCCTCCAAAAAAGATCTTTCCCTTTTTCCACTGAGAAACAAGCAGCAGACAGGTTACCCAGGCAGGGGGAAAAATAATAAATAAAAAACCTTTTTTTTTTTTTTTTTACCCGTAGCGAATGACCATCTTCTGGGAAGTACAGGTTTTGAACCTGAAAACCCTGTCTTTCTGTGTCCTAGTCCACAGAAAGAGCCACTAGCCCAGCCAGATCTCACTCTCAGATGGAGTGTTTTGGCCAGTCAAAAGTCTGCACAGCGCACTAGGGATTGGGCGGCCTGAGAACCAAATGTTACATTGTAGATGGACTGTTTGCAGTTCTTGCTCCCCAGGACATTGGACTTTCTCAACTCCCTCCCCTACAGCATGCAAAAAAGGTTCTTGACCAACCATAGAGCAAATGGAGTAGGGGCGAGTGGAGCTTGTTGCATGTCTGTGCTGCTCATGCCCAGGTGTCTGTGGGGGGCCGTGGCAGAGGCTGTAAGGGGGCTAGGGGGCAGAAGGAGACTGTTTCAGAGGCAGGCTGCAGGCACGGGAGCCCGTGAGTGTGTGCAGGGCAGTGTGTGTGGGTGTGGTGGCAGGGGGTTAGGGCAGGTCCCCCTGCTGGACGGTGAGATGGCAGCTGGGCTGGCTCTGGGCCCCCAGGGCTGAAGCGCAGAAGCAGGGTGGCAGTAAAGTAGTGCAGGGAGGCACACAGTAGATGTTAGTTGGGGAGCCTGGGGAGAGAGGGCAAGGGGAAAGGGGGCATCCTTGTGGAGGGGTCTGGAGTAGAGAGTGGGGGGAGCTGGAGGCGTGGAAGGTCCCAGGAACCAGGGATTGACAGGAACAGATTCCTGCACCCACCCACTGGATAGAAGCTGCAGCAGCCAAAGCAGCAGCCCTGGCTTGCCTAGACCAAGGGCCCTGAGTGAGTCCCTCTGAGGATGAGGAAGAGAAGGAGGAGGAGGTGGAGGAGGAGGAGGAGGAGGAGGAGGAGGAGGAGGAGGAAGAAGAGGAGGAGGAGGAGGAGGAGCAGGAGGAGGAGGAAGGGCAGGAGGGCAGCTATCAGTAGGCAATGGGATTAATAGAGGCCTCCCTTACGGAGGCATGTGTCCAGGCAGGCACCCACCAATCCTCCGGGGCAGCTCAGGGCACCCAGGGACCTGGTGTGGGTATCTCTGGGGCGGGGACTGTCAGTCAGTCAGCAAGACTGTGTGTCAGTGCAAATGGTGGGACAGGGGCCTGGCGGACCTTGGTCCCCAGCCCTGGATCTCAGATGCCAGCCCCATGCCCAGACACACACCAATCTGCCCATAACCCCTTGGCCCGGCTGACCTGCACCTGCTTTGGCCTGGGGCTCTGGCTCTGGTGGCTGGCCACCACCCCTCAAGGTCAAGTTGAGAGTGGGGGTCATGGCTGCTGGTCAACTGGATGGGCGGGGTCCCCGTGGCCTAGCAACCACAGGAGCCCTCTGTGATGTCCTAGCCCCTGGCATTCTGTGCTGGCCACACTGGCACTGGGCAGCCCAACTGCCCTGCCACTCGGTCAGCCAGCAGCGCCCAGACGCCTGGGCCCTGACACAGAGGGACGGAAGGATGGGAAGCCAGTGCTGACCGACAAGGGACCTAAGGGCTGGCAGCCAAGAGAAGACAGGTGGAGTTGTGCCCGGGATCCAGGGAGCCCAGGCCAGAGCTGCCTGCATGCCTGCCTGCCCTCCTGGATGTCTGTATGTTGCCTTTGTCCAGGTAGGTTTCTCAGGTCCCCTCCACTCCTGTCCTCTCCTGTCCTCTCCTGTCCTCTCCTGCCCTCACCATCCTCTCCCCTCTCCTCTCCTCTGCACTTTGCTTCTCTCCTTTGTCTGTCTTCTCTTGCGGGTGCCCTGCTCAACAGCTCCAGCACTTGTGATGGTTCTCCAGTGACAGCTGTTCGCAACCCCTTCCACCCCCTCCCTGCCCCAGAGGTGACCCAACTCACAGATCTCCAGCTCACCACACCCACACCCCCCAACACATTCCCTGGTTCAGCCCCTCTGCCCTATTCAGCCGAACTCGCCCCTTTGCAACCTACCTATGCATCCTGGTTTGTCTTCACCATTCAAGGAGAGATCTCCTTTTGTACTTAGCTTGGTTGACTGGTGGATGGATGGATGGATGGCTGGCTGGCTGGCTGGATGGATGCATGGATGGATGGATGGATGGATGTATAGATTGATGGGTGGATGGATGGATGCATGGATAGCTCAATGTATTGGTTTTGTAGAGGCAGAGTACCATCTAGGGGTACTTGAGACCGCTGGTGTCAGAGCCAGAGTCTATGTCAAATGTAAAACATTAATTCATCAATAACAAAAATGAATAAGCACTTAATAAATAAATAAATAAATAAATAAATAAATAAATATAAAAACTGGGTTAAAAAATACATGGCGTCTTTGCCTTTCTGCATATGCTATGCTATGAGGATCTTAACAAGGAAAGCATTGTCCTGAGTAGCCCCATTGAAGTAGTGGAATATTTCCTTTTCCTTTTTCTTTTTTTACTTTCAATTTTCTTGATTATTTACTGGAATAAATAGACAGGAATTGAGAGGGAAGGGAGGGATAGAGAGTTTGTGACACAGAGAGAGTCACCTGTAGCATTTCTGCACCACTTGTAAAGACTTCCCCCGGCAGGTGGGGACCAGGGTCTTGAAGCCCAGTCCCCCTGCATTGTAACATGAGTGCTTAACTGGGTGTGGCACCACCTGGTACCCTTGATGGGACACTTTTTTTTTAGCAATGAAAAGAAATTCTCGTGGCAAGGTAATAAATAAATGAAGAAATAAACAAAAGTGCATTTACATTAACTCTGGAAGCACACAGGGACATATACATCTCTGTTACCTGTATTACTTATTCGTTGATTGATTGATTGATTGCCTCAAGGGGTTATTGCCTCAGCTCAGTGCCTGCGCCACAAATAATCCACAGCCCCTGCACTCTTTTATTCCCCTTTCGCTGCCCTTGTTGCTTGGTCACTGTGGTGGTTATTGTTGTGGTTGTTGTTGTTGTTTTGACCTTGCATCAGACACAGAGAAAAGGAGAGAGCAGGGGAAATACAGAGTGGGAGAGAAAGATAGAGCCCCTAAAGACCAGCTTCACACCCTGTAAAGCGACTCCCCTGCAGGTGGGGGTCTGGGCACCAGACCCCAGACCCTTCCACCTGTCCCCTCTTTTCGAGAGCGCCACAAGGCCTTAACCCTCTGACATACAGCCAAACCTCCCTGGATTTACTTTTGAAGGCAATATGACCTGCCTCGTTTAAAATCTCCTTATCCTGAGGGTCAGTCCTGGAGACAGTGTCATGACACGACACACGGAGATCTCTGGTATCAGAGAGCACCTGGAACAGCAGCTGGGGCTCTAGTGCCAGGGCAGGAGTAAACTCCCATTCCACCGTCCACGGAGTCCACCTGCCTGCATTTTGGTCCTTTTCCCTCCAAAAAAGATCTTTCCCTTTTTCCACTGAGAAAGAAGCAGCAGACAGGTTACCCAGGCAGGGGGAAAAATAATAAATAAAAAACCTTTTTTTTTTTTTTTTTTACCCGTAGCGAATGACCATCTTCTGGGAAGTACAGGTTTTGAACCTGAAAACCCTGTCTTTCTGTGTCCTAGTCCACAGAAAGAGCCACTAGCCCAGCCAGATCTCACTCTCAGATGGAGTGTTTTTGCCAGTCAAAAGTCTGCACAGCGCACTAGGGATTGGGCGGCCTGAGAACCAAATGTTACATTGTAGATGGACTGTTTGCAGTTCTTGCTCCCCAGGACATTGGACTTTCTCAACTCCCTCCCCTACAGCATGCAAAAAAGATTCTTGACCAACCATAGAGCAAATGGAGTAGGGGCGAGTGGAGCTTGTTGCATGTCTGTGCTGCTCATGCCCAGGTGTCTGTGGGGGGCCGTGGCAGAGGCTGTAAGGGGGCTAGGGGGCAGAAGGAGACTGTTTCAGAGGCAGGCTGCAGGCACGGGAGCCCGTGAGTGTGTGCAGGGCAGTGTGTGTGGGTGTGGTGGCAGGGGGTTAGGGCAGGTCCCCCTGCTGGACGGTGAGATGGCAGCTGGGCTGGCTCTGGGCCCCCAGGGCTGAAGCGCAGAAGCAGGGTGGCAGTAAAGTAGTGCAGGGAGGCACACAGTAGATGTTAGTTGGGGAGCCTGGGGAGAGAGGGCAAGGGGAAAGGGGGCATCCTTGTGGAGGGGTCTGGAGTAGAGAGTGGGGGGAGCTGGAGGCGTGGAAGGTCCCAGGAACCAGGGATTGACAGGAACAGATTCCTGCACCCACCCACTGGATAGAAGCTGCAGCAGCCAGAGCAGCAGCCCTGGCTTGCCTAGACCAAGGGCCCTGAGTGAGTCCCTCTGAGGATGAGGAAGAGAAGGAGGAGGAGGTGGAGGAGGAGGAGGAGGAGGAGGAGGAGGAGGAGGAAGAAGAGGAGGAGGAGGAGGAGGAGCAGGAGGAGGAGGAGGGGCAGGAGGGCAGCTATCAGTAGGCAATGGGATTAATAGAGGCCTCCCTTACGGAGGCATGTGTCCAGGCAGGCACCCACCAATCCTCCGGGGCAGCTCAGGGCACCCAGGGACCTGGTGTGGGTATCTCTGGGGCGGGGACTGTCAGTCAGTCAGCAAGACTGTGTGTCAGTGCAAATGGTGGGACAGGGGCCTGGCGGACCTTGGTCCCCAGCCCTGGATCTCAGATGCCAGCCCCATGCCCAGACACACACCAATCTGCCCATAACCCCTTGGCCCGGCTGACCTGCACCTGCTTTGGCCTGGGGCTCTGGCTCTGGTGGCTGGCCACCACCCCTCAAGGTCAAGTTGAGAGTGGGGGTCATGGCTGCTGGTCAACTGGATGGGCGGGGTCCCCGTGGCCTAGCAACCACAGGAGCCCTCTGTGATGTCCTAGCCCCTGGCATTCTGTGCTGGCCACACTGGCACTGGGCAGCCCAACTGCCCTGCCACTCGGTCAGCCAGCAGCGCCCAGACGCCTGGGCCCTGACACAGAGGGACGGAAGGATGGGAAGCCAGTGCTGACCGACAAGGGACCTAAGGGCTGGCAGCCAAGAGAAGACAGGTGGAGTTGTGCCCGGGATCCAGGGAGCCCAGGCCAGAGCTGCCTGCATGCCTGCCTGCCCTCCTGGATGTCTGTATGTTGCCTTTGTCCAGGTAGGTTTCTCAGGTCCCCTCCACTCCTGTCCTCTCCTGTCCTCTCCTGTCCTCTCCTGCCCTCACCATCCTCTCCCCTCTCCTCTCCTCTGCACTTTGCTTCTCTCCTTTGTCTGTCTTCTCTTGCGGGTGCCCTGCTCAACAGCTCCAGCACTTGTGATGGTTCTCCAGTGACAGCTGTTCGCAACCCCTTCCACCCCCTCCCTGCCCCAGAGGTGACCCAACTCACAGATCTCCAGCTCACCACACCCACACCCCCCAACACATTCCCTGGTTCAGCCCCTCTGCCCTATTCAGCCGAACTCGCCCCTTTGCAACCTACCTATGCATCCTGGTTTGTCTTCACCATTCAAGGAGAGATCTCCTTTTGTACTTAGCTTGGTTGACTGGTGGATGGATGGATGGATGGATGGATGGATGGATGGATGGCTGGCTGGCTGGCTGGATGGATGGATGCATGGATGGATGGATGGATGGATGTATAGATTGATGGGTGGATGGATGGATGGATGCATGGATAGCTCAATGTATTGGTTTTGTAGAGGCAGAGTACCATCTAGGGGTACTTGAGACCGCTGGTGTCAGAGCCAGAGTCTATGTCAAATGTAAAACATTAATTCATCAATAACAAAAATGAATAAGCACTTAATAAATAAATAAATAAATAAATAAATAAATATAACAACTGGGTTAAAAAATACATGGCGTCTTTGCCTTTCTGCATATGCTATGCTATGAGGATCTTAACAAGGAAAGCATTGTCCTGAGTAGCCCCATTGAAGTAGTGGAATATTTCCTTTTCCTTTTTCTTTTTTTACTTTCAATTTTCTTGATTATTTACTGGAATAAATAGACAGGAATTGAGAGGGAAGGGAGGGATAGAGAGTTTGTGACACAGAGAGAGTCACCTGTAGCATTTCTGCACCACTTGTAAAGACTTCCCCCGGCAGGTGGGGACCAGGGTCTTGAAGCCCAGTCCCCCTGCATTGTAACATGAGTGCTTAACTGGGTGTGGCACCACCTGGTACCCTTGATGGGACACTTTTTTTTTAGCAATGAAAAGAAATTCTCGTGGCAAGGTAATAAATAAATGAAGAAATAAACAAAAGTGCATTTACATTAACTCTGGAAGCACACAGGGACATATACATCTCTGTTACCTGTATTACTTATTCGTTGATTGATTGATTGATTGCCTCAAGGGGTTATTGCCTCAGCTCAGTGCCTGCGCCACAAATAATCCACAGCCCCTGCACTCTTTTATTCCCCTTTCGCTGCCCTTGTTGCTTGGTCACTGTGGTGGTTATTGTTGTGGTTGTTGTTGTTGTTTTGACCTTGCATCAGACACAGAGAAAAGGAGAGAGCAGGGGAAATACAGAGTGGGAGAGAAAGATAGAGCCCCTAAAGACCAGCTTCACACCCTGTAAAGCGACTCCCCTGCAGGTGGGGGTCTGGGCACCAGACCCCAGACCCTTCCACCTGTCCCCTCTTTTCGAGAGCGCCACAAGGCCTTAACCCTCTGACATACAGCCAAACCTCCCTGGATTTACTTTTGAAGGCAATATGACCTGCCTCGTTTAAAATCTCCTTATCCTGAGGGTCAGTCCTGGAGACAGTGTCATGACACGACACACGGAGATCTCTGGTATCAGAGAGCACCTGGAACAGCAGCTGGGGCTCTAGTGCCAGGGCAGGAGTAAACTCCCCATCCACCGTCCACGGAGTCCACCTGCCTGCATTTTGGTCCTTTTCCCTCCAAAAAAGATCTTTCCCTTTTTCCACTGAGAAACAAGCAGCAGACAGGTTACCCAGGCAGGGGGAAAAATAATAAATAAAAAACCTTTTTTTTTTTTTTTTTTACCCGTAGCGAATGACCATCTTCTGGGAAGTACAGGTTTTGAACCTGAAAACCCTGTCTTTCTGTGTCCTAGTCCACAGAAAGAGCCACTAGCCCAGCCAGATCTCACTCTCAGATGGAGTGTTTTTGCCAGTCAAAAGTCTGCACAGCGCACTAGGGATTGGGCGGCCTGAGAACCAAATGTTACATTGTAGATGGACTGTTTGCAGTTCTTGCTCCCCAGGACATTGGACTTTCTCAACTCCCTCCCCTACAGCATGCAAAAAAGATTCTTGACCAACCATAGAGCAAATGGAGTAGGGGCGAGTGGAGCTTGTTGCATGTCTGTGCTGCTCATGCCCAGGTGTCTGTGGGGGGCCGTGGCAGAGGCTGTAAGGGGGCTAGGGGGAAGAAGGAGACTGTTTCAGAGGCAGGCTGCAGGCACGGGAGCCCGTGAGTGTGTGCAGGGCAGTGTGTGTGGGTGTGGTGGCAGGGGGTTAGGGCAGGTCCCCCTGCTGGACGGTGAGATGGCAGCTGGGCTGGCTCTGGGCCCCCAGGGCTGAAGCGCAGAAGCAGGGTGGCAGTAAAGTAGTGCAGGGAGGCACACAGTAGATGTTAGTTGGGGAGCCTGGGGAGAGAGGGCAAGGGGAAAGGGGGCATCCTTGTGGAGGGGTCTGGAGTAGAGAGTGGGGGGAGCTGGAGGCGTGGAAGGTCCCAGGAACCAGGGATTGACAGGAACAGATTCCTGCACCCACCCACTGGATAGAAGCTGCAGCAGCCAGAGCAGCAGCCCTGGCTTGCCTAGACCAAGGGCCCTGAGTGAGTCCCTCTGAGGATGAGGAAGAGAAGGAGGAGGAGGTGGAGGAGGAGGAGGAGGAGGAGGAGGAGGAGGAGGAGGAAGAAGAGGAGGAGGAGGAGGAGGAGCAGGAGGAGGAGGAGGGGCAGGAGGGCAGCTATCAGTAGGCAATGGGATTAATAGAGGCCTCCCTTACGGAGGCATGTGTCCAGGCAGGCACCCACCAATCCTCCGGGGCAGCTCAGGGCACCCAGGGACCTGGTGTGGGTATCTCTGGGGCGGGGACTGTCAGTCAGTCAGCAAGACTGTGTGTCAGTGCAAATGGTGGGACAGGGGCCTGGCGGACCTTGGTCCCCAGCCCTGGATCTCAGATGCCAGCCCCATGCCCAGACACACACCAATCTGCCCATAACCCCTTGGCCCGGCTGACCTGCACCTGCTTTGGCCTGGGGCTCTGGCTCTGGTGGCTGGCCACCACCCCTCAAGGTCAAGTTGAGAGTGGGGGTCATGGCTGCTGGTCAACTGGATGGGCGGGGTCCCCGTGGCCTAGCAACCACAGGAGCCCTCTGTGATGTCCTAGCCCCTGGCATTCTGTGCTGGCCACACTGGCACCACTGGGCAGCCCAACTGCCCTGCCACTCGGTCAGCCAGCAGCGCCCAGACGCCTGGGCCCTGACACAGAGGGACGGAAGGATGGGAAGCCAGTGCTGACCGACAAGGGACCTAAGGGCTGGCAGCCAAGAGAAGACAGGTGGAGTTGTGCCCGGGATCCAGGGAGCCCAGGCCAGAGCTGCCTGCATGCCTGCCTGCCCTCCTGGATGTCTGTATGTTGCCTTTGTCCAGGTAGGTTTCTCAGGTCCCCTCCACTCCTGTCCTCTCCTGTCCTCTCCTGTCCTCTCCTGCCCTCACCATCCTCTCCCCTCTCCTCTCCTCTGCACTTTGCTTCTCTCCTTTGTCTGTCTTCTCTTGCGGGTGCCCTGCTCAACAGCTCCAGCACTTGTGATGGTTCTCCAGTGACAGCTGTTCGCAACCCCTTCCACCCCCTCCCTGCCCCAGAGGTGACCCAACTCACAGATCTCCAGCTCACCACACCCACACCCCCCAACACATTCCCTGGTTCAGCCCCTCTGCCCTATTCAGCCGAACTCGCCCCTTTGCAACCTACCTATGCATCCTGGTTTGTCTTCACCATTCAAGGAGAGATCTCCTTTTGTACTTAGCTTGGTTGACTGGTGGATGGATGGATGGATGGATGGATGGATGGATGGCTGGCTGGCTGGCTGGATGGATGGATGCATGGATGGATGGATGGATGGATGTATAGATTGATGGGTGGATGGATGGATGGATGCATGGATAGCTCAATGTATTGGTTTTGTAGAGGCAGAGTACCATCTAGGGGTACTTGAGACCGCTGGTGTCAGAGCCAGAGTCTATGTCAAATGTAAAACATTAATTCATCAATAACAAAAATGAATAAGCACTTAATAAATAAATAAATAAATAAATAAATAAATAAATAAATAAATATAACAACTGGGTTAAAAAATACATGGCGTCTTTGCCTTTCTGCATATGCTTATGCTATGAGGATCTTAACAAGGAAAGCATTGTCCTGAGTAGCCCCATTGAAGTAGTGGAATATTTCCTTTTCCTTTTTCTTTTTTTACTTTCAATTTTCTTGATTATTTACTGGAATAAATAGACAGGAATTGAGAGGGAAGGGAGGGATAGAGAGTTTGTGACACAGAGAGAGTCACCTGTAGCATTTCTGCACCACTTGTAAAGACTTCCCCCGGCAGGTGGGGACCAGGGTCTTGAAGCCCAGTCCCCCTGCATTGTAACATGAGTGCTTAACTGGGTGTGGCACCACCTGGTACCCTTGATGGGACACTTTTTTTTTAGCAATGAAAAGAAATTCTCGTGGCAAGGTAATAAATAAATGAAGAAATAAACAAAAGTGCATTTACATTAACTCTGGAAGCACACAGGGACATATACATCTCTGTTACCTGTATTACTTATTCGTTGATTGATTGATTGATTGCCTCAAGGGGTTATTGCCTCAGCTCAGTGCCTGCGCCACAAATAATCCACAGCCCCTGCACTCTTTTATTCCCCTTTCGCTGCCCTTGTTGCTTGGTCACTGTGGTGGTTATTGTTGTGGTTGTTGTTGTTGTTTTGACCTTGCATCAGACACAGAGAAAAGGAGAGAGCAGGGGAAATACAGAGTGGGAGAGAAAGATAGAGCCCCTAAAGACCAGCTTCACACCCTGTAAAGCGACTCCCCTGCAGGTGGGGGTCTGGGCACCAGACCCCAGACCCTTCCACCTGTCCCCTCTTTTCGAGAGCGCCACAAGGCCTTAACCCTCTGACATACAGCCAAACCTCCCTGGATTTACTTTTGAAGGCAATATGACCTGCCTCGTTTAAAATCTCCTTATCCTGAGGGTCAGTCCTGGAGACAGTGTCATGACACGACACACGGAGATCTCTGGTATCAGAGAGCACCTGGAACAGCAGCTGGGGCTCTAGTGCCAGGGCAGGAGTAAACTCCCCATCCACCGTCCACGGAGTCCACCTGCCTGCATTTTGGTCCTTTTCCCTCCAAAAAAGATCTTTCCCTTTTTCCACTGAGAAACAAGCAGCAGACAGGTTACCCAGGCAGGGGGAAAAATAATAAATAAAAAACCTTTTTTTTTTTTTTTTTTTTTTTTACCCGTAGCGAATGACCATCTTCTGGGAAGTACAGGTTTTGAACCTGAAAACCCTGTCTTTCTGTGTCCTAGTCCACAGAAAGAGCCACTAGCCCAGCCAGATCTCACTCTCAGATGGAGTGTTTTTGCCAGTCAAAAGTCTGCACAGCGCACTAGGGATTGGGCGGCCTGAGAACCAAATGTTACATTGTAGATGGACTGTTTGCAGTTCTTGCTCCCCAGGACATTGGACTTTCTCAACTCCCTCCCCTACAGCATGCAAAAAAGGTTCTTGACCAACCATAGAGCAAATGGAGTAGGGGCGAGTGGAGCTTGTTGCATGTCTGTGCTGCTCATGCCCAGGTGTCTGTGGGGGGCCGTGGCAGAGGCTGTAAGGGGGCTAGGGGGCAGAAGGAGACTGTTTCAGAGGCAGGCTGCAGGCACGGGAGCCCGTGAGTGTGTGCAGGGCAGTGTGTGTGGGTGTGGTGGCAGGGGGTTAGGGCAGGTCCCCCTGCTGGACGGTGAGATGGCAGCTGGGCTGGCTCTGGGCCCCCAGGGCTGAAGCGCAGAAGCAGGGTGGCAGTAAAGTAGTGCAGGGAGGCACACAGTAGATGTTAGTTGGGGAGCCTGGGGAGAGAGGGCAAGGGGAAAGGGGGCATCCTTGTGGAGGGGTCTGGAGTAGAGAGTGGGGGGAGCTGGAGGCGTGGAAGGTCCCAGGAACCAGGGATTGACAGGAACAGATTCCTGCACCCACCCACTGGATAGAAGCTGCAGCAGCCAGAGCAGCAGCCCTGGCTTGCCTAGACCAAGGGCCCTGAGTGAGTCCCTCTGAGGATGAGGAAGAGAAGGAGGAGGAGGTGGAGGAGGAGGAGGAGGAGGAGGAGGAGGAGGAGGAGGAGGAAGAAGAGGAGGAGGAGGAGGAGGAGCAGGAGGAGGAGGAGGGGCAGGAGGGCAGCTATCAGTAGGCAATGGGATTAATAGAGGCCTCCCTTACGGAGGCATGTGTCCAGGCAGGCACCCACCAATCCTCCGGGGCAGCTCAGGGCACCCAGGGACCTGGTGTGGGTATCTCTCTGGGGCGGGGACTGTCAGTCAGTCAGCAAGACTGTGTGTCAGTGCAAATGGTGGGACAGGGGCCTGGCGGACCTTGGTCCCCAGCCCTGGATCTCAGATGCCAGCCCCATGCCCAGACACACACCAATCTGCCCATAACCCCTTGGCCCGGCTGACCTGCACCTGCTTTGGCCTGGGGCTCTGGCTCTGGTGGCTGGCCACCACCCCTCAAGGTCAAGTTGAGAGTGGGGGTCATGGCTGCTGGTCAACTGGATGGGCGGGGTCCCCGTGGCCTAGCAACCACAGGAGCCCTCTGTGATGTCCTAGCCCCTGGCATTCTGTGCTGGCCACACTGGCACTGGGCAGCCCAACTGCCCTGCCACTCGGTCAGCCAGCAGCGCCCAGACGCCTGGGCCCTGACACAGAGGGACGGAAGGATGGGAAGCCAGTGCTGACCGACAAGGGACCTAAGGGCTGGCAGCCAAGAGAAGACAGGTGGAGTTGTGCCCGGGATCCAGGGAGCCCAGGCCAGAGCTGCCTGCATGCCTGCCTGCCCTCCTGGATGTCTGTATGTTGCCTTTGTCCAGGTAGGTTTCTCAGGTCCCCTCCACTCCTGTCCTCTCCTGTCCTCTCCTGTCCTCTCCTGCCCTCACCATCCTCTCCCCTCTCCTCTCCTCTGCACTTTGCTTCTCTCCTTTGTCTGTCTTCTCTTGCGGGTGCCCTGCTCAACAGCTCCAGCACTTGTGATGGTTCTCCAGTGACAGCTGTTCGCAACCCCTTCCACCCCCTCCCTGCCCCAGAGGTGACCCAACTCACAGATCTCCAGCTCACCACACCCACACCCCCCAACACATTCCCTGGTTCAGCCCCTCTGCCCTATTCAGCCGAACTCGCCCCTTTGCAACCTACCTATGCATCCTGGTTTGTCTTCACCATTCAAGGAGAGATCTCCTTTTGTACTTAGCTTGGTTGACTGGTGGATGGATGGATGGATGGATGGATGGATGGATGGATGGCTGGCTGGCTGGCTGGATGGATGGATGCATGGATGGATGGATGGATGGATGTATAGATTGATGGGTGGATGGATGGATGGATGCATGGATAGCTCAATGTATTGGTTTTGTAGAGGCAGAGTACCATCTAGGGGTACTTGAGACCGCTGGTGTCAGAGCCAGAGTCTATGTCAAATGTAAAACATTAATTCATCAATAACAAAAATGAATAAGCACTTAATAAATAAATAAATAAATAAATAAATAAATAAATAAATATAACAACTGGGTTAAAAAATACATGGCGTCTTTGCCTTTCTGCATATGCTATGCTATGAGGATCTTAACAAGGAAAGCATTGTCCTGAGTAGCCCCATTGAAGTAGTGGAATATTTCCTTTTCCTTTTTCTTTTTTTACTTTCAATTTTCTTGATTATTTACTGGAATAAATAGACAGGAATTGAGAGGGAAGGGAGGGATAGAGAGTTTGTGACACAGAGAGAGTCACCTGTAGCATTTCTGCACCACTTGTAAAGACTTCCCCCGGCAGGTGGGGACCAGGGTCTTGAAGCCCAGTCCCCCTGCATTGTAACATGAGTGCTTAACTGGGTGTGGCACCACCTGGTACCCTTGATGGGACACTTTTTTTTTAGCAATGAAAAGAAATTCTCGTGGCAAGGTAATAAATAAATGAAGAAATAAACAAAAGTGCATTTACATTAACTCTGGAAGCACACAGGGACATATACATCTCTGTTACCTGTATTACTTATTCGTTGATTGATTGATTGATTGCCTCAAGGGGTTATTGCCTCAGCTCAGTGCCTGCGCCACAAATAATCCACAGCCCCTGCACTCTTTTATTCCCCTTTCGCTGCCCTTGTTGCTTGGTCACTGTGGTGGTTATTGTTGTGGTTGTTGTTGTTGTTTTGACCTTGCATCAGACACAGAGAAAAGGAGAGAGCAGGGGAAATACAGAGTGGGAGAGAAAGATAGAGCCCCTAAAGACCAGCTTCACACCCTGTAAAGCGACTCCCCTGCAGGTGGGGGTCTGGGCACCAGACCCCAGACCCTTCCACCTGTCCCCTCTTTTCGAGAGCGCCACAAGGCCTTAACCCTCTGACATACAGCCAAACCTCCCTGGATTTACTTTTGAAGGCAATATGACCTGCCTCGTTTAAAATCTCCTTATCCTGAGGGTCAGTCCTGGAGACAGTGTCATGACACGACACACGGAGATCTCTGGTATCAGAGAGCACCTGGAACAGCAGCTGGGGCTCTAGTGCCAGGGCAGGAGTAAACTCCCCATCCACCGTCCACGGAGTCCACCTGCCTGCATTTTGGTCCTTTTCCCTCCAAAAAAGATCTTTCCCTTTTTCCACTGAGAAACAAGCAGCAGACAGGTTACCCAGGCAGGGGGAAAAATAATAAATAAAAAACCTTTTTTTTTTTTTTTTTTACCCGTAGCGAATGACCATCTTCTGGGAAGTACAGGTTTTGAACCTGAAAACCCTGTCTTTCTGTGTCCTAGTCCACAGAAAGAGCCACTAGCCCAGCCAGATCTCACTCTCAGATGGAGTGTTTTTGCCAGTCAAAAGTCTGCACAGCGCACTAGGGATTGGGCGGCCTGAGAACCAAATGTTACATTGTAGATGGACTGTTTGCAGTTCTTGCTCCCCAGGACATTGGACTTTCTCAACTCCCTCCCCTACAGCATGCAAAAAAGATTCTTGACCAACCATAGAGCAAATGGAGTAGGGGCGAGTGGAGCTTGTTGCATGTCTGTGCTGCTCATGCCCAGGTGTCTGTGGGGGGCCGTGGCAGAGGCTGTAAGGGGGCTAGGGGGCAGAAGGAGACTGTTTCAGAGGCAGGCTGCAGGCACGGGAGCCCGTGAGTGTGTGCAGGGCAGTGTGTGTGGGTGTGGTGGCAGGGGGTTAGGGCAGGTCCCCCTGCTGGACGGTGAGATGGCAGCTGGGCTGGCTCTGGGCCCCCAGGGCTGAAGCGCAGAAGCAGGGTGGCAGTAAAGTAGTGCAGGGAGGCACACAGTAGATGTTAGTTGGGGAGCCTGGGGAGAGAGGGCAAGGGGAAAGGGGGCATCCTTGTGGAGGGGTCTGGAGTAGAGAGTGGGGGGAGCTGGAGGCGTGGAAGGTCCCAGGAACCAGGGATTGACAGGAACAGATTCCTGCACCCACCCACTGGATAGAAGCTGCAGCAGCCAGAGCAGCAGCCCTGGCTTGCCTAGACCAAGGGCCCTGAGTGAGTCCCTCTGAGGATGAGGAAGAGAAGGAGGAGGAGGTGGAGGAGGAGGAGGAGGAGGAGGAGGAGGAGGAGGAGGAAGAAGAGGAGGAGGAGGAGGAGGAGCAGGAGGAGGAGGAGGGGCAGGAGGGCAGCTATCAGTAGGCAATGGGATTAATAGAGGCCTCCCTTACGGAGGCATGTGTCCAGGCAGGCACCCACCAATCCTCCGGGGCAGCTCAGGGCACCCAGGGACCTGGTGTGGGTATCTCTGGGGCGGGGACTGTCAGTCAGTCAGCAAGACTGTGTGTCAGTGCAAATGGTGGGACAGGGGCCTGGCGGACCTTGGTCCCCAGCCCTGGATCTCAGATGCCAGCCCCATGCCCAGACACACACCAATCTGCCCATAACCCCTTGGCCCGGCTGACCTGCACCTGCTTTGGCCTGGGGCTCTGGCTCTGGTGGCTGGCCACCACCCCTCAAGGTCAAGTTGAGAGTGGGGGTCATGGCTGCTGGTCAACTGGATGGGCGGGGTCCCCGTGGCCTAGCAACCACAGGAGCCCTCTGTGATGTCCTAGCCCCTGGCATTCTGTGCTGGCCACACTGGCACTGGGCAGCCCAACTGCCCTGCCACTCGGTCAGCCAGCAGCGCCCAGACGCCTGGGCCCTGACACAGAGGGACGGAAGGATGGGAAGCCAGTGCTGACCGACAAGGGACCTAAGGGCTGGCAGCCAAGAGAAGACAGGTGGAGTTGTGCCCGGGATCCAGGGAGCCCAGGCCAGAGCTGCCTGCATGCCTGCCTGCCCTCCTGGATGTCTGTATGTTGCCTTTGTCCAGGTAGGTTTCTCAGGTCCCCTCCACTCCTGTCCTCTCCTGTCCTCTCCTGTCCTCTCCTGCCCTCACCATCCTCTCCCCTCTCCTCTCCTCTGCACTTTGCTTCTCTCCTTTGTCTGTCTTCTCTTGCGGGTGCCCTGCTCAACAGCTCCAGCACTTGTGATGGTTCTCCAGTGACAGCTGTTCGCAACCCCTTCCACCCCCTCCCTGCCCCAGAGGTGACCCAACTCACAGATCTCCAGCTCACCACACCCACACCCCCCAACACATTCCCTGGTTCAGCCCCTCTGCCCTATTCAGCCGAACTCGCCCCTTTGCAACCTACCTATGCATCCTGGTTTGTCTTCACCATTCAAGGAGAGATCTCCTTTTGTACTTAGCTTGGTTGACTGGTGGATGGATGGATGGATGGATGGATGGATGGCTGGCTGGCTGGCTGGCTGGATGGATGGATGCATGGATGGATGGATGGATGGATGTATAGATTGATGGGTGGATGGATGGATGGATGCATGGATAGCTCAATGTATTGGTTTTGTAGAGGCAGAGTACCATCTAGGGGTACTTGAGACCGCTGGTGTCAGAGCCAGAGTCTATGTCAAATGTAAAACATTAATTCATCAATAACAAAAATGAATAAGCACTTAATAAATAAATAAATAAATAAATAAATAAATAAATAAATAAATATAACAACTGGGTTAAAAAATACATGGCGTCTTTGCCTTTCTGCATATGCTATGCTATGAGGATCTTAACAAGGAAAGCATTGTCCTGAGTAGCCCCATTGAAGTAGTGGAATATTTCCTTTTCCTTTTTCTTTTTTTACTTTCAATTTTCTTGATTATTTACTGGAATAAATAGACAGGAATTGAGAGGGAAGGGAGGGATAGAGAGTTTGTGACACAGAGAGAGTCACCTGTAGCATTTCTGCACCACTTGTAAAGACTTCCCCCGGCAGGTGGGGACCAGGGTCTTGAAGCCCAGTCCCCCTGCATTGTAACATGAGTGCTTAACTGGGTGTGGCACCACCTGGTACCCTTGATGGGACACTTTTTTTTTAGCAATGAAAAGAAATTCTCGTGGCAAGGTAATAAATAAATGAAGAAATAAACAAAAGTGCATTTACATTAACTCTGGAAGCACACAGGGACATATACATCTCTGTTACCTGTATTACTTATTCGTTGATTGATTGATTGATTGCCTCAAGGGGTTATTGCCTCAGCTCAGTGCCTGCGCCACAAATAATCCACAGCCCCTGCACTCTTTTATTCCCCTTTCGCTGCCCTTGTTGCTTGGTCACTGTGGTGGTTATTGTTGTGGTTGTTGTTGTTGTTTTGACCTTGCATCAGACACAGAGAAAAGGAGAGAGCAGGGGAAATACAGAGTGGGAGAGAAAGATAGAGCCCCTAAAGACCAGCTTCACACCCTGTAAAGCGACTCCCCTGCAGGTGGGGGTCTGGGCACCAGACCCCAGACCCTTCCACCTGTCCCCTCTTTTCGAGAGCGCCACAAGGCCTTAACCCTCTGACATACAGCCAAACCTCCCTGGATTTACTTTTGAAGGCAATATGACCTGCCTCGTTTAAAATCTCCTTATCCTGAGGGTCAGTCCTGGAGACAGTGTCATGACACGACACACGGAGATCTCTGGTATCAGAGAGCACCTGGAACAGCAGCTGGGGCTCTAGTGCCAGGGCAGGAGTAAACTCCCCATCCACCGTCCACGGAGTCCACCTGCCTGCATTTTGGTCCTTTTCCCTCCAAAAAAGATCTTTCCCTTTTTCCACTGAGAAACAAGCAGCAGACAGGTTACCCAGGCAGGGGGAAAAATAATAAATAAAAAACCTTTTTTTTTTTTTTTTTTTTTTTTTTTTTTACCCGTAGCGAATGACCATCTTCTGGGAAGTACAGGTTTTGAACCTGAAAACCCTGTCTTTCTGTGTCCTAGTCCACAGAAAGAGCCACTAGCCCAGCCAGATCTCACTCTCAGATGGAGTGTTTTTGCCAGTCAAAAGTCTGCACAGCGCACTAGGGATTGGGCGGCCTGAGAACCAAATGTTACATTGTAGATGGACTGTTTGCAGTTCTTGCTCCCCAGGACATTGGACTTTCTCAACTCCCTCCCCTACAGCATGCAAAAAAGGTTCTTGACCAACCATAGAGCAAATGGAGTAGGGGCGAGTGGAGCTTGTTGCATGTCTGTGCTGCTCATGCCCAGGTGTCTGTGGGGGGCCGTGGCAGAGGCTGTAAGGGGGCTAGGGGGCAGAAGGAGACTGTTTCAGAGGCAGGCTGCAGGCACGGGAGCCCGTGAGTGTGTGCAGGGCAGTGTGTGTGGGTGTGGTGGCAGGGGGTTAGGGCAGGTCCCCCTGCTGGACGGTGAGATGGCAGCTGGGCTGGCTCTGGGCCCCCAGGGCTGAAGCGCAGAAGCAGGGTGGCAGTAAAGTAGTGCAGGGAGGCACACAGTAGATGTTAGTTGGGGAGCCTGGGGAGAGAGGGCAAGGGGAAAGGGGGCATCCTTGTGGAGGGGTCTGGAGTAGAGAGTGGGGGGAGCTGGAGGCGTGGAAGGTCCCAGGAACCAGGGATTGACAGGAACAGATTCCTGCACCCACCCACTGGATAGAAGCTGCAGCAGCCAGAGCAGCAGCCCTGGCTTGCCTAGACCAAGGGCCCTGAGTGAGTCCCTCTGAGGATGAGGAAGAGAAGGAGGAGGAGGTGGAGGAGGAGGAGGAGGAGGAGGAGGAGGAGGAGGAGGAGGAAGAAGAGGAGGAGGAGGAGGAGGAGCAGGAGGAGGAGGAGGGGCAGGAGGGCAGCTATCAGTAGGCAATGGGATTAATAGAGGCCTCCCTTACGGAGGCATGTGTCCAGGCAGGCACCCACCAATCCTCCGGGGCAGCTCAGGGCACCCAGGGACCTGGTGTGGGTATCTCTGGGGCGGGGACTGTCAGTCAGTCAGCAAGACTGTGTGTCAGTGCAAATGGTGGGACAGGGGCCTGGCGGACCTTGGTCCCCAGCCCTGGATCTCAGATGCCAGCCCCATGCCCAGACACACACCAATCTGCCCATAACCCCTTGGCCCGGCTGACCTGCACCTGCTTTGGCCTGGGGCTCTGGCTCTGGTGGCTGGCCACCACCCCTCAAGGTCAAGTTGAGAGTGGGGGTCATGGCTGCTGGTCAACTGGATGGGCGGGGTCCCCGTGGCCTAGCAACCACAGGAGCCCTCTGTGATGTCCTAGCCCCTGGCATTCTGTGCTGGCCACACTGGCACTGGGCAGCCCAACTGCCCTGCCACTCGGTCAGCCAGCAGCGCCCAGACGCCTGGGCCCTGACACAGAGGGACGGAAGGATGGGAAGCCAGTGCTGACCGACAAGGGACCTAAGGGCTGGCAGCCAAGAGAAGACAGGTGGAGTTGTGCCCGGGATCCAGGGAGCCCAGGCCAGAGCTGCCTGCATGCCTGCCTGCCCTCCTGGATGTCTGTATGTTGCCTTTGTCCAGGTAGGTTTCTCAGGTCCCCTCCACTCCTGTCCTCTCCTGTCCTCTCCTGTCCTCTCCTGCCCTCACCATCCTCTCCCCTCTCCTCTCCTCTGCACTTTGCTTCTCTCCTTTGTCTGTCTTCTCTTGCGGGTGCCCTGCTCAACAGCTCCAGCACTTGTGATGGTTCTCCAGTGACAGCTGTTCGCAACCCCTTCCACCCCCTCCCTGCCCCAGAGGTGACCCAACTCACAGATCTCCAGCTCACCACACCCACACCCCCCAACACATTCCCTGGTTCAGCCCCTCTGCCCTATTCAGCCGAACTCGCCCCTTTGCAACCTACCTATGCATCCTGGTTTGTCTTCACCATTCAAGGAGAGATCTCCTTTTGTACTTAGCTTGGTTGACTGGTGGATGGATGGATGGATGGATGGATGGATGGATGGATGGATGGCTGGCTGGCTGGCTGGATGGATGGATGCATGGATGGATGGATGGATGGATGTATAGATTGATGGGTGGATGGATGGATGGATGCATGGATAGCTCAATGTATTGGTTTTGTAGAGGCAGAGTACCATCTAGGGGTACTTGAGACCGCTGGTGTCAGAGCCAGAGTCTATGTCAAATGTAAAACATTAATTCATCAATAACAAAAATGAATAAGCACTTAATAAATAAATAAATAAATAAATAAATAAATAAATAAATAAATATAACAACTGGGTTAAAAAATACATGGCGTCTTTGCCTTTCTGCATATGCTATGCTATGAGGATCTTAACAAGGAAAGCATTGTCCTGAGTAGCCCCATTGAAGTAGTGGAATATTTCCTTTTCCTTTTTCTTTTTTTACTTTCAATTTTCTTGATTATTTACTGGAATAAATAGACAGGAATTGAGAGGGAAGGGAGGGATAGAGAGTTTGTGACACAGAGAGAGTCACCTGTAGCATTTCTGCACCACTTGTAAAGACTTCCCCCGGCAGGTGGGGACCAGGGTCTTGAAGCCCAGTCCCCCTGCATTGTAACATGAGTGCTTAACTGGGTGTGGCACCACCTGGTACCCTTGATGGGACACTTTTTTTTTAGCAATGAAAAGAAATTCTCGTGGCAAGGTAATAAATAAATGAAGAAATAAACAAAAGTGCATTTACATTAACTCTGGAAGCACACAGGGACATATACATCTCTGTTACCTGTATTACTTATTCGTTGATTGATTGATTGATTGCCTCAAGGGGTTATTGCCTCAGCTCAGTGCCTGCGCCACAAATAATCCACAGCCCCTGCACTCTTTTATTCCCCTTTCGCTGCCCTTGTTGCTTGGTCACTGTGGTGGTTATTGTTGTGGTTGTTGTTGTTGTTTTGACCTTGCATCAGACACAGAGAAAAGGAGAGAGCAGGGGAAATACAGAGTGGGAGAGAAAGATAGAGCCCCTAAAGACCAGCTTCACACCCTGTAAAGCGACTCCCCTGCAGGTGGGGGTCTGGGCACCAGACCCCAGACCCTTCCACCTGTCCCCTCTTTTCGAGAGCGCCACAAGGCCTTAACCCTCTGACATACAGCCAAACCTCCCTGGATTTACTTTTGAAGGCAATATGACCTGCCTCGTTTAAAATCTCCTTATCCTGAGGGTCAGTCCTGGAGACAGTGTCATGACACGACACACGGAGATCTCTGGTATCAGAGAGCACCTGGAACAGCAGCTGGGGCTCTAGTGCCAGGGCAGGAGTAAACTCCCCATCCACCGTCCACGGAGTCCACCTGCCTGCATTTTGGTCCTTTTCCCTCCAAAAAAGATCTTTCCCTTTTTCCACTGAGAAACAAGCAGCAGACAGGTTACCCAGGCAGGGGGAAAAATAATAAATAAAAAACCTTTTTTTTTTTTTTTTTTTTTTTTTTTTTTTTTTTTACCCGTAGCGAATGACCATCTTCTGGGAAGTACAGGTTTTGAACCTGAAAACCCTGTCTTTCTGTGTCCTAGTCCACAGAAAGAGCCACTAGCCCAGCCAGATCTCACTCTCAGATGGAGTGTTTTTGCCAGTCAAAAGTCTGCACAGCGCACTAGGGATTGGGCGGCCTGAAAACCAAATGTTACATTGTAGATGGACTGTTTGCAGTTCTTGCTCCCCAGGACATTGGACTTTCTCAACTCCCTCCCCTACAGCATGCAAAAAAGGTTCTTGACCAACCATAGAGCAAATGGAGTAGGGGCGAGTGGAGCTTGTTGCATGTCTGTGCTGCTCATGCCCAGGTGTCTGTGGGGGGCCGTGGCAGAGGCTGTAAGGGGGCTAGGGGGCAGAAGGAGACTGTTTCAGAGGCAGGCTGCAGGCACGGGAGCCCGTGAGTGTGTGCAGGGCAGTGTGTGTGGGTGTGGTGGCAGGGGGTTAGGGCAGGTCCCCCTGCTGGACGGTGAGATGGCAGCTGGGCTGGCTCTGGGACCCCAGGGCTGAAGCGCAGAAGCAGGGTGGCAGTAAAGTAGTGCAGGGAGGCACACAGTAGATGTTAGTTGGGGAGCCTGGGGAGAGAGGGCAAGGGGAAAGGGGGCATCCTTGTGGAGGGGTCTGGAGTAGAGAGTGGGGGGAGCTGGAGGCGTGGAAGGTCCCAGGAACCAGGGATTGACAGGAACAGATTCCTGCACCCACCCACTGGATAGAAGCTGCAGCAGCCAGAGCAGCAGCCCTGGCTTGCCTAGACCAAGGGCCCTGAGTGAGTCCCTCTGAGGATGAGGAAGAGAAGGAGGAGGAGGTGGAGGAGGAGGAGGAGGAGGAGGAGGAGGAGGAAGAAGAGGAGGAGGAGGAGGAGGAGCAGGAGGAGGAGGAGGGGCAGGAGGGCAGCTATCAGTAGGCAATGGGATTAATAGAGGCCTCCCTTACGGAGGCATGTGTCCAGGCAGGCACCCACCAATCCTCCGGGGCAGCTCAGGGCACCCAGGGACCTGGTGTGGGTATCTCTGGGGCGGGGACTGTCAGTCAGTCAGCAAGACTGTGTGTCAGTGCAAATGGTGGGACAGGGGCCTGGCGGACCTTGGTCCCCAGCCCTGGATCTCAGATGCCAGCCCCATGCCCAGACACACACCAATCTGCCCATAACCCCTTGGCCCGGCTGACCTGCACCTGCTTTGGCCTGGGGCTCTGGCTCTGGTGGCTGGCCACCACCCCTCAAGGTCAAGTTGAGAGTGGGGGTCATGGCTGCTGGTCAACTGGATGGGCGGGGTCCCCGTGGCCTAGCAACCACAGGAGCCCTCTGTGATGTCCTAGCCCCTGGCATTCTGTGCTGGCCACACTGGCACTGGGCAGCCCAACTGCCCTGCCACTCGGTCAGCCAGCAGCGCCCAGACGCCTGGGCCCTGACACAGAGGGACGGAAGGATGGGAAGCCAGTGCTGACCGACAAGGGACCTAAGGGCTGGCAGCCAAGAGAAGACAGGTGGAGTTGTGCCCGGGATCCAGGGAGCCCAGGCCAGAGCTGCCTGCATGCCTGCCTGCCCTCCTGGATGTCTGTATGTTGCCTTTGTCCAGGTAGGTTTCTCAGGTCCCCTCCACTCCTGTCCTCTCCTGTCCTCTCCTGTCCTCTCCTGCCCTCACCATCCTCTCCCCTCTCCTCTCCTCTGCACTTTGCTTCTCTCCTTTGTCTGTCTTCTCTTGCGGGTGCCCTGCTCAACAGCTCCAGCACTTGTGATGGTTCTCCAGTGACAGCTGTTCGCAACCCCTTCCACCCCCTCCCTGCCCCAGAGGTGACCCAACTCACAGATCTCCAGCTCACCACACCCACACCCCCCAACACATTCCCTGGTTCAGCCCCTCTGCCCTATTCAGCCGAACTCGCCCCTTTGCAACCTACCTATGCATCCTGGTTTGTCTTCACCATTCAAGGAGAGATCTCCTTTTGTACTTAGCTTGGTTGACTGGTGGATGGATGGATGGATGGATGGATGGATGGATGGATGGCTGGCTGGCTGGCTGGATGGATGGATGCATGGATGGATGGATGGATGGATGTATAGATTGATGGGTGGATGGATGGATGGATGCATGGATAGCTCAATGTATTGGTTTTGTAGAGGCAGAGTACCATCTAGGGGTACTTGAGACCGCTGGTGTCAGAGCCAGAGTCTATGTCAAATGTAAAACATTAATTCATCAATAACAAAAATGAATAAGCACTTAATAAATAAATAAATAAATAAATAAATAAATAAATAAATAAATAAATATAACAACTGGGTTAAAAAATACATGGCGTCTTTGCCTTTCTGCATATGCTATGCTATGAGGATCTTAACAAGGAAAGCATTGTCCTGAGTAGCCCCATTGAAGTAGTGGAATATTTCCTTTTCCTTTTTCTTTTTTTACTTTCAATTTTCTTGATTATTTACTGGAATAAATAGACAGGAATTGAGAGGGAAGGGAGGGATAGAGAGTTTGTGACACAGAGAGAGTCACCTGTAGCATTTCTGCACCACTTGTAAAGACTTCCCCCGGCAGGTGGGGACCAGGGTCTTGAAGCCCAGTCCCCCTGCATTGTAACATGAGTGCTTAACTGGGTGTGGCACCACCTGGTACCCTTGATGGGACACTTTTTTTTTAGCAATGAAAAGAAATTCTCGTGGCAAGGTAATAAATAAATGAAGAAATAAACAAAAGTGCATTTACATTAACTCTGGAAGCACACAGGGACATATACATCTCTGTTACCTGTATTACTTATTCGTTGATTGATTGATTGATTGCCTCAAGGGGTTATTGCCTCAGCTCAGTGCCTGCGCCACAAATAATCCACAGCCCCTGCACTCTTTTATTCCCCTTTCGCTGCCCTTGTTGCTTGGTCACTGTGGTGGTTATTGTTGTGGTTGTTGTTGTTGTTTTGACCTTGCATCAGACACAGAGAAAAGGAGAGAGCAGGGGAAATACAGAGTGGGAGAGAAAGATAGAGCCCCTAAAGACCAGCTTCACACCCTGTAAAGCGACTCCCCTGCAGGTGGGGGTCTGGGCACCAGACCCCAGACCCTTCCACCTGTCCCCTCTTTTCGAGAGCGCCACAAGGCCTTAACCCTCTGACATACAGCCAAACCTCCCTGGATTTACTTTTGAAGGCAATATGACCTGCCTCGTTTAAAATCTCCTTATCCTGAGGGTCAGTCCTGGAGACAGTGTCATGACACGACACACGGAGATCTCTGGTATCAGAGAGCACCTGGAACAGCAGCTGGGGCTCTAGTGCCAGGGCAGGAGTAAACTCCCCATCCACCGTCCACGGAGTCCACCTGCCTGCATTTTGGTCCTTTTCCCTCCAAAAAAGATCTTTCCCTTTTTCCACTGAGAAACAAGCAGCAGACAGGTTACCCAGGCAGGGGGAAAAATAATAAATAAAAAACCTTTTTTTTTTTTTTTTTACCCGTAGCGAATGACCATCTTCTGGGAAGTACAGGTTTTGAACCTGAAAACCCTGTCTTTCTGTGTCCTAGTCCACAGAAAGAGCCACTAGCCCAGCCAGATCTCACTCTCAGATGGAGTGTTTTGGCCAGTCAAAAGTCTGCACAGCGCACTAGGGATTGGGCGGCCTGAGAACCAAATGTTACATTGTAGATGGACTGTTTGCAGTTCTTGCTCCCCAGGACATTGGACTTTCTCAACTCCCTCCCCTACAGCATGCAAAAAAGGTTCTTGACCAACCATAGAGCAAATGGAGTAGGGGCGAGTGGAGCTTGTTGCATGTCTGTGCTGCTCATGCCCAGGTGTCTGTGGGGGGCCGTGGCAGAGGCTGTAAGGGGGCTAGGGGGCAGAAGGAGACTGTTTCAGAGGCAGGCTGCAGGCACGGGAGCCCGTGAGTGTGTGCAGGGCAGTGTGTGTGGGTGTGGTGGCAGGGGGTTAGGGCAGGTCCCCCTGCTGGACGGTGAGATGGCAGCTGGGCTGGCTCTGGGCCCCCAGGGCTGAAGCGCAGAAGCAGGGTGGCAGTAAAGTAGTGCAGGGAGGCACACAGTAGATGTTAGTTGGGGAGCCTGGGGAGAGAGGGCAAGGGGAAAGGGGGCATCCTTGTGGAGGGGTCTGGAGTAGAGAGTGGGGGGAGCTGGAGGCGTGGAAGGTCCCAGGAACCAGGGATTGACAGGAACAGATTCCTGCACCCACCCACTGGATAGAAGCTGCAGCAGCCAGAGCAGCAGCCCTGGCTTGCCTAGACCAAGGGCCCTGAGTGAGTCCCTCTGAGGATGAGGAAGAGAAGGAGGAGGAGGTGGAGGAGGAGGAGGAGGAGGAGGAGGAGGAGGAAGAAGAGGAGGAGGAGGAGGAGGAGCAGGAGGAGGAGGAGGGGCAGGAGGGCAGCTATCAGTAGGCAATGGGATTAATAGAGGCCTCCCTTACGGAGGCATGTGTCCAGGCAGGCACCCACCAATCCTCCGGGGCAGCTCAGGGCACCCAGGGACCTGGTGTGGGTATCTCTGGGGCGGGGACTGTCAGTCAGTCAGCAAGACTGTGTGTCAGTGCAAATGGTGGGACAGGGGCCTGGCGGACCTTGGTCCCCAGCCCTGGATCTCAGATGCCAGCCCCATGCCCAGACACACACCAATCTGCCCATAACCCCTTGGCCCGGCTGACCTGCACCTGCTTTGGCCTGGGGCTCTGGCTCTGGTGGCTGGCCACCACCCCTCAAGGTCAAGTTGAGAGTGGGGGTCATGGCTGCTGGTCAACTGGATGGGCGGGGTCCCCGTGGCCTAGCAACCACAGGAGCCCTCTGTGATGTCCTAGCCCCTGGCATTCTGTGCTGGCCACACTGGCACTGGGCAGCCCAACTGCCCTGCCACTCGGTCAGCCAGCAGCGCCCAGACGCCTGGGCCCTGACACAGAGGGACGGAAGGATGGGAAGCCAGTGCTGACCGACAAGGGACCTAAGGGCTGGCAGCCAAGAGAAGACAGGTGGAGTTGTGCCCGGGATCCAGGGAGCCCAGGCCAGAGCTGCCTGCATGCCTGCCTGCCCTCCTGGATGTCTGTATGTTGCCTTTGTCCAGGTAGGTTTCTCAGGTCCCCTCCACTCCTGTCCTCTCCTGTCCTCTCCTGTCCTCTCCTGCCCTCACCATCCTCTCCCCTCTCCTCTCCTCTGCACTTTGCTTCTCTCCTTTGTCTGTCTTCTCTTGCGGGTGCCCTGCTCAACAGCTCCAGCACTTGTGATGGTTCTCCAGTGACAGCTGTTCGCAACCCCTTCCACCCCCTCCCTGCCCCAGAGGTGACCCAACTCACAGATCTCCAGCTCACCACACCCACACCCCCCAACACATTCCCTGGTTCAGCCCCTCTGCCCTATTCAGCCGAACTCGCCCCTTTGCAACCTACCTATGCATCCTGGTTTGTCTTCACCATTCAAGGAGAGATCTCCTTTTGTACTTAGCTTGGTTGACTGGTGGATGGATGGATGGATGGATGGATGGATGGATGGATGGCTGGCTGGCTGGCTGGAAGGATGGATGCATGGATGGATGGATGGATGGATGTATAGATTGATGGGTGGATGGATGGATGGATGCATGGATAGCTCAATGTATTGGTTTTGTAGAGGCAGAGTACCATCTAGGGGTACTTGAGACCGCTGGTGTCAGAGCCAGAGTCTATGTCAAATGTAAAACATTAATTCATCAATAACAAAAATGAATAAGCACTTAATAAATAAATAAATAAATAAATAAATAAATAAATAAATAAATATAACAACTGGTTTAAAAAATACATGGCGTCTTTGCCTTTCTGCATATGCTATGCTATGAGGATCTTAACAAGGAAAGCATTGTCCTGAGTAGCCCCATTGAAGTAGTGGAATATTTCCTTTTCCTTTTTCTTTTTTTACTTTCAATTTTCTTGATTATTTACTGGAATAAATAGACAGGAATTGAGAGGGAAGGGAGGGATAGAGAGTTTGTGACACAGAGAGAGTCACCTGTAGCATTTCTGCACCACTTGTAAAGACTTCCCCCGGCAGGTGGGGACCAGGGTCTTGAAGCCCAGTCCCCCTGCATTGTAACATGAGTGCTTAACTGGGTGTGGCACCACCTGGTACCCTTGATGGGACACTTTTTTTTTAGCAATGAAAAGAAATTCTCGTGGCAAGGTAATAAATAAATGAAGAAATAAACAAAAGTGCATTTACATTAACTCTGGAAGCACACAGGGACATATACATCTCTGTTACCTGTATTACTTATTCGTTGATTGATTGATTGATTGCCTCAAGGGGTTATTGCCTCAGCTCAGTGCCTGCGCCACAAATAATCCACAGCCCCTGCACTCTTTTATTCCCCTTTCGCTGCCCTTGTTGCTTGGTCACTGTGGTGGTTATTGTTGTGGTTGTTGTTGTTGTTTTGACCTTGCATCAGACACAGAGAAAAGGAGAGAGCAGGGGAAATACAGAGTGGGAGAGAAAGATAGAGCCCCTAAAGACCAGCTTCACACCCTGTAAAGCGACTCCCCTGCAGGTGGGGGTCTGGGCACCAGACCCCAGACCCTTCCACCTGTCCCCTCTTTTCGAGAGCGCCACAAGGCCTTAACCCTCTGACATACAGCCAAACCTCCCTGGATTTACTTTTGAAGGCAATATGACCTGCCTCGTTTAAAATCTCCTTATCCTGAGGGTCAGTCCTGGAGACAGTGTCATGACACGACACACGGAGATCTCTGGTATCAGAGAGCACCTGGAACAGCAGCTGGGGCTCTAGTGCCAGGGCAGGAGTAAACTCCCCATCCACCGTCCACGGAGTCCACCTGCCTGCATTTTGGTCCTTTTCCCTCCAAAAAAGATCTTTCCCTTTTTCCACTGAGAAACAAGCAGCAGACAGGTTACCCAGGCAGGGGGAAAAATAATAAATAAAAAACCTTTTTTTTTTTTTTTTTTTTTACCCGTAGCGAATGACCATCTTCTGGGAAGTACAGGTTTTGAACCTGAAAACCCTGTCTTTCTGTGTCCTAGTCCACAGAAAGAGCCACTAGCCCAGCCAGATCTCACTCTCAGATGGAGTGTTTTTGCCAGTCAAAAGTCTGCACAGCGCACTAGGGATTGGGCGGCCTGAGAACCAAATGTTACATTGTAGATGGACTGTTTGCAGTTCTTGCTCCCCAGGACATTGGACTTTCTCAACTCCCTCCCCTACAGCATGCAAAAAAGGTTCTTGACCAACCATAGAGCAAATGGAGTAGGGGCGAGTGGAGCTTGTTGCATGTCTGTGCTGCTCATGCCCAGGTGTCTGTGGGGGGCCGTGGCAGAGGCTGTAAGGGGGCTAGGGGGCAGAAGGAGACTGTTTCAGAGGCAGGCTGCAGGCACGGGAGCCCGTGAGTGTGTGCAGGGCAGTGTGTGTGGGTGTGGTGGCAGGGGGTTAGGGCAGGTCCCCCTGCTGGACGGTGAGATGGCAGCTGGGCTGGCTCTGGGCCCCCAGGGCTGAAGCGCAGAAGCAGGGTGGCAGTAAAGTAGTGCAGGGAGGCACACAGTAGATGTTAGTTGGGGAGCCTGGGGAGAGAGGGCAAGGGGAAAGGGGGCATCCTTGTGGAGGGGTCTGGAGTAGAGAGTGGGGGGAGCTGGAGGCGTGGAAGGTCCCAGGAACCAGGGATTGACAGGAACAGATTCCTGCACCCACCCACTGGATAGAAGCTGCAGCAGCCAGAGCAGCAGCCCTGGCTTGCCTAGACCAAGGGCCCTGAGTGAGTCCCTCTGAGGATGAGGAAGAGAAGGAGGAGGAGGTGGAGGAGGAGGAGGAGGAGGAGGAGGAGGAGGAGGAGGAAGAGAGGAGGAGGAGGAGGAGGAGGAGCAGGAGGAGGAGGAGGGGCAGGAGGGCAGCTATCAGTAGGCAATGGGATTAATAGAGGCCTCCCTTACGGAGGCATGTGTCCAGGCAGGCACCCACCAATCCTCCGGGGCAGCTCAGGGCACCCAGGGACCTGGTGTGGGTATCTCTGGGGCGGGGACTGTCAGTCAGTCAGCAAGACTGTGTGTCAGTGCAAATGGTGGGACAGGGGCCTGGCGGACCTTGGTCCCCAGCCCTGGATCTCAGATGCCAGCCCCATGCCCAGACACACACCAATCTGCCCATAACCCCTTGGCCCGGCTGACCTGCACCTGCTTTGGCCTGGGGCTCTGGCTCTGGTGGCTGGCCACCACCCCTCAAGGTCAAGTTGAGAGTGGGGGTCATGGCTGCTGGTCAACTGGATGGGCGGGGTCCCCGTGGCCTAGCAACCACAGGAGCCCTCTGTGATGTCCTAGCCCCTGGCATTCTGTGCTGGCCACACTGGCACTGGGCAGCCCAACTGCCCTGCCACTCGGTCAGCCAGCAGCGCCCAGACGCCTGGGCCCTGACACAGAGGGACGGAAGGATGGGAAGCCAGTGCTGACCGACAAGGGACCTAAGGGCTGGCAGCCAAGAGAAGACAGGTGGAGTTGTGCCCGGGATCCAGGGAGCCCAGGCCAGAGCTGCCTGCATGCCTGCCTGCCCTCCTGGATGTCTGTATGTTGCCTTTGTCCAGGTAGGTTTCTCAGGTCCCCTCCACTCCTGTCCTCTCCTGTCCTCTCCTGTCCTCTCCTGCCCTCACCATCCTCTCCCCTCTCCTCTCCTCTGCACTTTGCTTCTCTCCTTTGTCTGTCTTCTCTTGCGGGTGCCCTGCTCAACAGCTCCAGCACTTGTGATGGTTCTCCAGTGACAGCTGTTCGCAACCCCTTCCACCCCCTCCCTGCCCCAGAGGTGACCCAACTCACAGATCTCCAGCTCACCACACCCACACCCCCCAACACATTCCCTGGTTCAGCCCCTCTGCCCTATTCAGCCGAACTCGCCCCTTTGCAACCTACCTATGCATCCTGGTTTGTCTTCACCATTCAAGGAGAGATCTCCTTTTGTACTTAGCTTGGTTGACTGGTGGATGGATGGATGGATGGATGGATGGATGGATGGATGGATGGATGGCTGGCTGGATGGATGCATGGATGGATGGATGGATGGATGTATAGATTGATGGGTGGATGGATGGATGCATGGATAGCTCAATGTATTGGTTTTGTAGAGGCAGAGTACCATCTAGGGGTACTTGAGACCGCTGGTGTCAGAGCCAGAGTCTATGTCAAATGTAAAACATTAATTCATCAATAACAAAAATGAATAAGCACTTAATAAATAAATAAATAAATATAAAAACTGGGTTAAAAAATACATGGCGTCTTTGCCTTTCTGCATATGCTATGCTATGAGGATCTTAACAAGGAAAGCATTGTCCTGAGTAGCCCCATTGAAGTAGTGGAATATTTCCTTTTCCTTTTTCTTTTTTTACTTTCAATTTTCTTGATTATTTACTGGAATAAATAGACAGGAATTGAGAGGGAAGGGAGGGATAGAGAGTTTGTGACACAGAGAGAGTCACCTGTAGCATTTCTGCACCACTTGTAAAGACTTCCCCCGGCAGGTGGGGACCAGGGTCTTGAAGCCCAGTCCCCCTGCATTGTAACATGAGTGCTTAACTGGGTGTGGCACCACCTGGTACCCTTGATGGGACACTTTTTTTTTAGCAATGAAAAGAAATTCTCGTGGCAAGGTAATAAATAAATGAAGAAATAAACAAAAGTGCATTTACATTAACTCTGGAAGCACACAGGGACATATACATCTCTGTTACCTGTATTACTTATTCGTTGATTGATTGATTGATTGATTGCCTCAAGGGGTTATTGCCTCAGCTCAGTGCCTGCGCCACAAATAATCCACAGCCCCTGCACTCTTTTATTCCCCTTTCGCTGCCCTTGTTGCTTGGTCACTGTGGTGGTTATTGTTGTGGTTGTTGTTGTTGTTTTGACCTTGCATCAGACACAGAGAAAAGGAGAGAGCAGGGGAAATACAGAGTGGGAGAGAAAGATAGAGCCCCTAAAGACCAGCTTCACACCCTGTAAAGCGACTCCCCTGCAGGTGGGGGTCTGGGCACCAGACCCCAGACCCTTCCACCTGTCCCCTCTTTTCGAGAGCGCCACAAGGCCTTAACCCTCTGACATACAGCCAAACCTCCCTGGATTTACTTTTGAAGGCAATATGACCTGCCTCGTTTAAAATCTCCTTATCCTGAGGGTCAGTCCTGGAGACAGTGTCATGACACGACACACGGAGATCTCTGGTATCAGAGAGCACCTGGAACAGCAGCTGGGGCTCTAGTGCCAGGGCAGGAGTAAACTCCCCATCCACCGTCCACGGAGTCCACCTGCCTGCATTTTGGTCCTTTTCCCTCCAAAAAAGATCTTTCCCTTTTTCCACTGAGAAACAAGCAGCAGACAGGTTACCCAGGCAGGGGGAAAAATAATAAATAAAAAACCTTTTTTTTTTTTTTTTTACCCGTAGCGAATGACCATCTTCTGGGAAGTACAGGTTTTGAACCTGAAAACCCTGTCTTTCTGTGTCCTAGTCCACAGAAAGAGCCACTAGCCCAGCCAGATCTCACTCTCAGATGGAGTGTTTTTGCCAGTCAAAAGTCTGCACAGCGCACTAGGGATTGGGCGGCCTGAGAACCAAATGTTACATTGTAGATGGACTGTTTGCAGTTCTTGCTCCCCAGGACATTGGACTTTCTCAACTCCCTCCCCTACAGCATGCAAAAAAGGTTCTTGACCAACCATAGAGCAAATGGAGTAGGGGCGAGTGGAGCTTGTTGCATGTCTGTGCTGCTCATGCCCAGGTGTCTGTGGGGGGCCGTGGCAGAGGCTGTAAGGGGGCTAGGGGGCAGAAGGAGACTGTTTCAGAGGCAGGCTGCAGGCACGGGAGCCCGTGAGTGTGTGCAGGGCAGTGTGTGTGGGTGTGGTGGCAGGGGGTTAGGGCAGGTCCCCCTGCTGGACGGTGAGATGGCAGCTGGGCTGGCTCTGGGCCCCCAGGGCTGAAGCGCAGAAGCAGGGTGGCAGTAAAGTAGTGCAGGGAGGCACACAGTAGATGTTAGTTGGGGAGCCTGGGGAGAGAGGGCAAGGGGAAAGGGGGCATCCTTGTGGAGGGGTCTGGAGTAGAGAGTGGGGGGAGCTGGAGGCGTGGAAGGTCCCAGGAACCAGGGATTGACAGGAACAGATTCCTGCACCCACCCACTGGATAGAAGCTGCAGCAGCCAGAGCAGCAGCCCTGGCTTGCCTAGACCAAGGGCCCTGAGTGAGTCCCTCTGAGGATGAGGAAGAGAAGGAGGAGGAGGTGGAGGAGGAGGAGGAGGAGGAGGAGGAGGAGGAGGAGGAAGAAGAGGAGGAGGAGGAGGAGGAGCAGGAGGAGGAGGAGGGGCAGGAGGGCAGCTATCAGTAGGCAATGGGATTAATAGAGGCCTCCCTTACGGAGGCATGTGTCCAGGCAGGCACCCACCAATCCTCCGGGGCAGCTCAGGGCACCCAGGGACCTGGTGTGGGTATCTCTGGGGCGGGGACTGTCAGTCAGTCAGCAAGACTGTGTGTCAGTGCAAATGGTGGGACAGGGGCCTGGCGGACCTTGGTCCCCAGCCCTGGATCTCAGATGCCAGCCCCATGCCCAGACACACACCAATCTGCCCATAACCCCTTGGCCCGGCTGACCTGCACCTGCTTTGGCCTGGGGCTCTGGCTCTGGTGGCTGGCCACCACCCCTCAAGGTCAAGTTGAGAGTGGGGGTCATGGCTGCTGGTCAACTGGATGGGCGGGGTCCCCGTGGCCTAGCAACCACAGGAGCCCTCTGTGATGTCCTAGCCCCTGGCATTCTGTGCTGGCCACACTGGCACTGGGCAGCCCAACTGCCCTGCCACTCGGTCAGCCAGCAGCGCCCAGACGCCTGGGCCCTGACACAGAGGGACGGAAGGATGGGAAGCCAGTGCTGACCGACAAGGGACCTAAGGGCTGGCAGCCAAGAGAAGACAGGTGGAGTTGTGCCCGGGATCCAGGGAGCCCAGGCCAGAGCTGCCTGCATGCCTGCCTGCCCTCCTGGATGTCTGTATGTTGCCTTTGTCCAGGTAGGTTTCTCAGGTCCCCTCCACTCCTGTCCTCTCCTGTCCTCTCCTGTCCTCTCCTGCCCTCACCATCCTCTCCCCTCTCCTCTCCTCTGCACTTTGCTTCTCTCCTTTGTCTGTCTTCTCTTGCGGGTGCCCTGCTCAACAGCTCCAGCACTTGTGATGGTTCTCCAGTGACAGCTGTTCGCAACCCCTTCCACCCCCTCCCTGCCCCAGAGGTGACCCAACTCACAGATCTCCAGCTCACCACACCCACACCCCCCAACACATTCCCTGGTTCAGCCCCTCTGCCCTATTCAGCCGAACTCGCCCCTTTGCAACCTACCTATGCATCCTGGTTTGTCTTCACCATTCAAGGAGAGATCTCCTTTTGTACTTAGCTTGGTTGACTGGTGGATGGATGGATGGATGGATGGATGGATGGATGGCTGGCTGGATGGATGGATGCATGGATGGATGGATGGATGGATGTATAGATTGATGGGTGGATGGATGGATGCATGGATAGCTCAATGTATTGGTTTTGTAGAGGCAGAGTACCATCTAGGGGTACTTGAGACCGCTGGTGTCAGAGCCAGAGTCTATGTCAAATGTAAAACATTAATTCATCAATAACAAAAATGAATAAGCACTTAATAAATAAATAAATAAATATAAAAACTGGGTTAAAAAATACATGGCGTCTTTGCCTTTCTGCATATGCTATGCTATGAGGATCTTAACAAGGAAAGCATTGTCCTGAGTAGCCCCATTGAAGTAGTGGAATATTTCCTTTTCCTTTTTCTTTTTTTACTTTCAATTTTCTTGATTATTTACTGGAATAAATAGACAGGAATTGAGAGGGAAGGGAGGGATAGAGAGTTTGTGACACAGAGAGAGTCACCTGTAGCATTTCTGCACCACTTGTAAAGACTTCCCCCGGCAGGTGGGGACCAGGGTCTTGAAGCCCAGTCCCCCTGCATTGTAACATGAGTGCTTAACTGGGTGTGGCACCACCTGGTACCCTTGATGGGACACTTTTTTTTTAGCAATGAAAAGAAATTCTCGTGGCAAGGTAATAAATAAATGAAGAAATAAACAAAAGTGCATTTACATTAACTCTGGAAGCACACAGGGACATATACATCTCTGTTACCTGTATTACTTATTCGTTGATTGATTGATTGATTGCCTCAAGGGGTTATTGCCTCAGCTCAGTGCCTGCGCCACAAATAATCCACAGCCCCTGCACTCTTTTATTCCCCTTTCGCTGCCCTTGTTGCTTGGTCACTGTGGTGGTTATTGTTGTGGTTGTTGTTGTTGTTTTGACCTTGCATCAGACACAGAGAAAAGGAGAGAGCAGGGGAAATACAGAGTGGGAGAGAAAGATAGAGCCCCTAAAGACCAGCTTCACACCCTGTAAAGCGACTCCCCTGCAGGTGGGGGTCTGGGCACCAGACCCCAGACCCTTCCACCTGTCCCCTCTTTTCGAGAGCGCCACAAGGCCTTAACCCTCTGACATACAGCCAAACCTCCCTGGATTTACTTTTGAAGGCAATATGACCTGCCTCGTTTAAAATCTCCTTATCCTGAGGGTCAGTCCTGGAGACAGTGTCATGACACGACACACGGAGATCTCTGGTATCAGAGAGCACCTGGAACAGCAGCTGGGGCTCTAGTGCCAGGGCAGGAGTAAACTCCCCATCCACCGTCCACGGAGTCCACCTGCCTGCATTTTGGTCCTTTTCCCTCCAAAAAAGATCTTTCCCTTTTTCCACTGAGAAACAAGCAGCAGACAGGTTACCCAGGCAGGGGGAAAAATAATAAATAAAAAACCTTTTTTTTTTTTTTTTACCCGTAGCGAATGACCATCTTCTGGGAAGTACAGGTTTTGAACCTGAAAACCCTGTCTTTCTGTGTCCTAGTCCACAGAAAGAGCCACTAGCCCAGCCAGATCTCACTCTCAGATGGAGTGTTTTGGCCAGTCAAAAGTCTGCACAGCGCACTAGGGATTGGGCGGCCTGAGAACCAAATGTTACATTGTAGATGGACTGTTTGCAGTTCTTGCTCCCCAGGACATTGGACTTTCTCAACTCCCTCCCCTACAGCATGCAAAAAAGGTTCTTGACCAACCATAGAGCAAATGGAGTAGGGGCGAGTGGAGCTTGTTGCATGTCTGTGCTGCTCATGCCCAGGTGTCTGTGGGGGGCCGTGGCAGAGGCTGTAAGGGGGCTAGGGGGCAGAAGGAGACTGTTTCAGAGGCAGGCTGCAGGCACGGGAGCCCGTGAGTGTGTGCAGGGCAGTGTGTGTGGGTGTGGTGGCAGGGGGTTAGGGCAGGTCCCCCTGCTGGACGGTGAGATGGCAGCTGGGCTGGCTCTGGGCCCCCAGGGCTGAAGCGCAGAAGCAGGGTGGCAGTAAAGTAGTGCAGGGAGGCACACAGTAGATGTTAGTTGGGGAGCCTGGGGAGAGAGGGCAAGGGGAAAGGGGGCATCCTTGTGGAGGGGTCTGGAGTAGAGAGTGGGGGGAGCTGGAGGCGTGGAAGGTCCCAGGAACCAGGGATTGACAGGAACAGATTCCTGCACCCACCCACTGGATAGAAGCTGCAGCAGCCAGAGCAGCAGCCCTGGCTTGCCTAGACCAAGGGCCCTGAGTGAGTCCCTCTGAGGATGAGGAAGAGAAGGAGGAGGAGGTGGAGGAGGAGGAGGAGGAGGAGGAGGAGGAGGAGGAGGAGGAAGAAGAGGAGGAGGAGGAGGAGGAGCAGGAGGAGGAGGAGGGGCAGGAGGGCAGCTATCAGTAGGCAATGGGATTAATAGAGGCCTCCCTTACGGAGGCATGTGTCCAGGCAGGCACCCACCAATCCTCCGGGGCAGCTCAGGGCACCCAGGGACCTGGTGTGGGTATCTCTGGGGCGGGGACTGTCAGTCAGTCAGCAAGACTGTGTGTCAGTGCAAATGGTGGGACAGGGGCCTGGCGGACCTTGGTCCCCAGCCCTGGATCTCAGATGCCAGCCCCATGCCCAGACACACACCAATCTGCCCATAACCCCTTGGCCCGGCTGACCTGCACCTGCTTTGGCCTGGGGCTCTGGCTCTGGTGGCTGGCCACCACCCCTCAAGGTCAAGTTGAGAGTGGGGGTCATGGCTGCTGGTCAACTGGATGGGCGGGGTCCCCGTGGCCTAGCAACCACAGGAGCCCTCTGTGATGTCCTAGCCCCTGGCATTCTGTGCTGGCCACACTGGCACTGGGCAGCCCAACTGCCCTGCCACTCGGTCAGCCAGCAGCGCCCAGACGCCTGGGCCCTGACACAGAGGGACGGAAGGATGGGAAGCCAGTGCTGACCGACAAGGGACCTAAGGGCTGGCAGCCAAGAGAAGACAGGTGGAGTTGTGCCCGGGATCCAGGGAGCCCAGGCCAGAGCTGCCTGCATGCCTGCCTGCCCTCCTGGATGTCTGTATGTTGCCTTTGTCCAGGTAGGTTTCTCAGGTCCCCTCCACTCCTGTCCTCTCCTGTCCTCTCCTGTCCTCTCCTGCCCTCACCATCCTCTCCCCTCTCCTCTCCTCTGCACTTTGCTTCTCTCCTTTGTCTGTCTTCTCTTGCGGGTGCCCTGCTCAACAGCTCCAGCACTTGTGATGGTTCTCCAGTGACAGCTGTTCGCAACCCCTTCCACCCCCTCCCTGCCCCAGAGGTGACCCAACTCACAGATCTCCAGCTCACCACACCCACACCCCCCAACACATTCCCTGGTTCAGCCCCTCTGCCCTATTCAGCTGAACTCGCCCCTTTGCAACCTACCTATGCATCCTGGTTTGTCTTCACCATTCAAGGAGAGATCTCCTTTTGTACTTAGCTTGGTTGACTGGTGGATGGATGGATGGATGGATGGATGGATGGATGGATGGATGGATGGCTGGCTGGATGGATGGATGCATGGATGGATGGATGGATGGATGTATAGATTGATGGGTGGATGGATGGATGCATGGATAGCTCAATGTATTGGTTTTGTAGAGGCAGAGTACCATCTAGGGGTACTTGAGACCGCTGGTGTCAGAGCCAGAGTCTATGTCAAATGTAAAACATTAATTCATCAATAACAAAAATGAATAAGCACTTAATAAATAAATAAATAAATATAAAAACTGGGTTAAAAAATACATGGCGTCTTTGCCTTTCTGCATATGCTATGCTATGAGGATCTTAACAAGGAAAGCATTGTCCTGAGTAGCCCCATTGAAGTAGTGGAATATTTCCTTTTCCTTTTTCTTTTTTTACTTTCAATTTTCTTGATTATTTACTGGAATAAATAGACAGGAATTGAGAGGGAAGGGAGGGATAGAGAGTTTGTGACACAGAGAGAGTCACCTGTAGCATTTCTGCACCACTTGTAAAGACTTCCCCCGGCAGGTGGGGACCAGGGTCTTGAAGCCCAGTCCCCCTGCATTGTAACATGAGTGCTTAACTGGGTGTGGCACCACCTGGTACCCTTGATGGGACACTTTTTTTTTAGCAATGAAAAGAAATTCTCGTGGCAAGGTAATAAATAAATGAAGAAATAAACAAAAGTGCATTTACATTAACTCTGGAAGCACACAGGGACATATACATCTCTGTTACCTGTATTACTTATTCGTTGATTGATTGATTGATTGCCTCAAGGGGTTATTGCCTCAGCTCAGTGCCTGCGCCACAAATAATCCACAGCCCCTGCACTCTTTTATTCCCCTTTCGCTGCCCTTGTTGCTTGGTCACTGTGGTGGTTATTGTTGTGGTTGTTGTTGTTGTTTTGACCTTGCATCAGACACAGAGAAAAGGAGAGAGCAGGGGAAATACAGAGTGGGAGAGAAAGATAGAGCCCCTAAAGACCAGCTTCACACCCTGTAAAGCGACTCCCCTGCAGGTGGGGGTCTGGGCACCAGACCCCAGACCCTTCCACCTGTCCCCTCTTTTCGAGAGCGCCACAAGGCCTTAACCCTCTGACATACAGCCAAACCTCCCTGGATTTACTTTTGAAGGCAATATGACCTGCCTCGTTTAAAATCTCCTTATCCTGAGGGTCAGTCCTGGAGACAGTGTCATGACACGACACACGGAGATCTCTGGTATCAGAGAGCACCTGGAACAGCAGCTGGGGCTCTAGTGCCAGGGCAGGAGTAAACTCCCCATCCACCGTCCACGGAGTCCACCTGCCTGCATTTTGGTCCTTTTCCCTCCAAAAAAGATCTTTCCCTTTTTCCACTGAGAAACAAGCAGCAGACAGGTTACCCAGGCAGGGGGAAAAATAATAAATAAAAAACCTTTTTTTTTTTTTTTTTTTTTTTTTTTTTTACCCGTAGCGAATGACCATCTTCTGGGAAGTACAGGTTTTGAACCTGAAAACCCTGTCTTTCTGTGTCCTAGTCCACAGAAAGAGCCACTAGCCCAGCCAGATCTCACTCTCAGATGGAGTGTTTTTGCCAGTCAAAAGTCTGCACAGCGCACTAGGGATTGGGCGGCCTGAGAACCAAATGTTACATTGTAGATGGACTGTTTGCAGTTCTTGCTCCCCAGGACATTGGACTTTCTCAACTCCCTCCCCTACAGCATGCAAAAAAGGTTCTTGACCAACCATAGAGCAAATGGAGTAGGGGCGAGTGGAGCTTGTTGCATGTCTGTGCTGCTCATGCCCAGGTGTCTGTGGGGGGCCGTGGCAGAGGCTGTAAGGGGGCTAGGGGGCAGAAGGAGACTGTTTCAGAGGCAGGCTGCAGGCACGGGAGCCCGTGAGTGTGTGCAGGGCAGTGTGTGTGGGTGTGGTGGCAGGGGGTTAGGGCAGGTCCCCCTGCTGGACGGTGAGATGGCAGCTGGGCTGGCTCTGGGCCCCCAGGGCTGAAGCGCAGAAGCAGGGTGGCAGTAAAGTAGTGCAGGGAGGCACACAGTAGATGTTAGTTGGGGAGCCTGGGGAGAGAGGGCAAGGGGAAAGGGGGCATCCTTGTGGAGGGGTCTGGAGTAGAGAGTGGGGGGAGCTGGAGGCGTGGAAGGTCCCAGGAACCAGGGATTGACAGGAACAGATTCCTGCACCCACCCACTGGATAGAAGCTGCAGCAGCCAGAGCAGCAGCCCTGGCTTGCCTAGACCAAGGGCCCTGAGTGAGTCCCTCTGAGGATGAGGAAGAGAAGGAGGAGGAGGTGGAGGAGGAGGAGGAGGAGGAGGAGGAGGAGGAGGAGGAGGAAGAAGAGGAGGAGGAGGAGGAGGAGCAGGAGGAGGAGGAGGGGCAGGAGGGCAGCTATCAGTAGGCAATGGGATTAATAGAGGCCTCCCTTACGGAGGCATGTGTCCAGGCAGGCACCCACCAATCCTCCGGGGCAGCTCAGGGCACCCAGGGACCTGGTGTGGGTATCTCTGGGGCGGGGACTGTCAGTCAGTCAGCAAGACTGTGTGTCAGTGCAAATGGTGGGACAGGGGCCTGGCGGACCTTGGTCCCCAGCCCTGGATCTCAGATGCCAGCCCCATGCCCAGACACACACCAATCTGCCCATAACCCCTTGGCCCGGCTGACCTGCACCTGCTTTGGCCTGGGGCTCTGGCTCTGGTGGCTGGCCACCACCCCTCAAGGTCAAGTTGAGAGTGGGGGTCATGGCTGCTGGTCAACTGGATGGGCGGGGTCCCCGTGGCCTAGCAACCACAGGAGCCCTCTGTGATGTCCTAGCCCCTGGCATTCTGTGCTGGCCACACTGGCACTGGGCAGCCCAACTGCCCTGCCACTCGGTCAGCCAGCAGCGCCCAGACGCCTGGGCCCTGACACAGAGGGACGGAAGGATGGGAAGCCAGTGCTGACCGACAAGGGACCTAAGGGCTGGCAGCCAAGAGAAGACAGGTGGAGTTGTGCCCGGGATCCAGGGAGCCCAGGCCAGAGCTGCCTGCATGCCTGCCTGCCCTCCTGGATGTCTGTATGTTGCCTTTGTCCAGGTAGGTTTCTCAGGTCCCCTCCACTCCTGTCCTCTCCTGTCCTCTCCTGTCCTCTCCTGCCCTCACCATCCTCTCCCCTCTCCTCTCCTCTGCACTTTGCTTCTCTCCTTTGTCTGTCTTCTCTTGCGGGTGCCCTGCTCAACAGCTCCAGCACTTGTGATGGTTCTCCAGTGACAGCTGTTCGCAACCCCTTCCACCCCCTCCCTGCCCCAGAGGTGACCCAACTCACAGATCTCCAGCTCACCACACCCACACCCCCCAACACATTCCCTGGTTCAGCCCCTCTGCCCTATTCAGCCGAACTCGCCCCTTTGCAACCTACCTATGCATCCTGGTTTGTCTTCACCATTCAAGGAGAGATCTCCTTTTGTACTTAGCTTGGTTGACTGGTGGATGGATGGATGGATGGATGGATGCATGGATGGATGGATGGATGGATGTATAGATTGATGGGTGGATGGATGGATGCATGGATAGCTCAATGTATTGGTTTTGTAGAGGCAGAGTACCATCTAGGGGTACTTGAGACCGCTGGTGTCAGAGCCAGAGTCTATGTCAAATGTAAAACATTAATTCATCAATAACAAAAATGAATAAGCACTTAATAAATAAATAAATAAATAAATAAATAAATATAAAAACTGGGTTAAAAAATACATGGCGTCTTTGCCTTTCTGCATATGCTATGCTATGAGGATCTTAACAAGGAAAGCATTGTCCTGAGTAGCCCCATTGAAGTAGTGGAATATTTCCTTTTCCTTTTTCTTTTTTTACTTTCAATTTTCTTGATTATTTACTGGAATAAATAGACAGGAATTGAGAGGGAAGGGAGGGATAGAGAGTTTGTGACACAGAGAGAGTCACCTGTAGCATTTCTGCACCACTTGTAAAGACTTCCCCCGGCAGGTGGGGACCAGGGTCTTGAAGCCCAGTCCCCCTGCATTGTAACATGAGTGCTTAACTGGGTGTGGCACCACCTGGTACCCTTGATGGGACACTTTTTTTTTAGCAATGAAAAGAAATTCTCGTGGCAAGGTAATAAATAAATGAAGAAATAAACAAAAGTGCATTTACATTAACTCTGGAAGCACACAGGGACATATACATCTCTGTTACCTGTATTACTTATTCGTTGATTGATTGATTGATTGATTGCCTCAAGGGGTTATTGCCTCAGCTCAGTGCCTGCGCCACAAATAATCCACAGCCCCTGCACTCTTTTATTCCCCTTTCGCTGCCCTTGTTGCTTGGTCACTGTGGTGGTTATTGTTGTGGTTGTTGTTGTTGTTTTGACCTTGCATCAGACACAGAGAAAAGGAGAGAGCAGGGGAAATACAGAGTGGGAGAGAAAGATAGAGCCCCTAAAGACCAGCTTCACACCCTGTAAAGCGACTCCCCTGCAGGTGGGGGTCTGGGCACCAGACCCCAGACCCTTCCACCTGTCCCCTCTTTTCGAGAGCGCCACAAGGCCTTAACCCTCTGACATACAGCCAAACCTCCCTGGATTTACTTTTGAAGGCAATATGACCTGCCTCGTTTAAAATCTCCTTATCCTGAGGGTCAGTCCTGGAGACAGTGTCATGACACGACACACGGAGATCTCTGGTATCAGAGAGCACCTGGAACAGCAGCTGGGGCTCTAGTGCCAGGGCAGGAGTAAACTCCCCATCCACCGTCCACGGAGTCCACCTGCCTGCATTTTGGTCCTTTTCCCTCCAAAAAAGATCTTTCCCTTTTTCCACTGAGAAACAAGCAGCAGACAGGTTACCCAGGCAGGGGGAAAAATAATAAATAAAAAACCTTTTTTTTTTTTTTTTTTTTTTTTTTTTTTTACCCGTAGCGAATGACCATCTTCTGGGAAGTACAGGTTTTGAACCTGAAAACCCTGTCTTTCTGTGTCCTAGTCCACAGAAAGAGCCACTAGCCCAGCCAGATCTCACTCTCAGATGGAGTGTTTTTGCCAGTCAAAAGTCTGCACAGCGCACTAGGGATTGGGCGGCCTGAGAACCAAATGTTACATTGTAGATGGACTGTTTGCAGTTCTTGCTCCCCAGGACATTGGACTTTCTCAACTCCCTCCCCTACAGCATGCAAAAAAGGTTCTTGACCAACCATAGAGCAAATGGAGTAGGGGCGAGTGGAGCTTGTTGCATGTCTGTGCTGCTCATGCCCAGGTGTCTGTGGGGGGCCGTGGCAGAGGCTGTAAGGGGGCTAGGGGGCAGAAGGAGACTGTTTCAGAGGCAGGCTGCAGGCACGGGAGCCCGTGAGTGTGTGCAGGGCAGTGTGTGTGGGTGTGGTGGCAGGGGGTTAGGGCAGGTCCCCCTGCTGGACGGTGAGATGGCAGCTGGGCTGGCTCTGGGCCCCCAGGGCTGAAGCGCAGAAGCAGGGTGGCAGTAAAGTAGTGCAGGGAGGCACACAGTAGATGTTAGTTGGGGAGCCTGGGGAGAGAGGGCAAGGGGAAAGGGGGCATCCTTGTGGAGGGGTCTGGAGTAGAGAGTGGGGGGAGCTGGAGGCGTGGAAGGTCCCAGGAACCAGGGATTGACAGGAACAGATTCCTGCACCCACCCACTGGATAGAAGCTGCAGCAGCCAGAGCAGCAGCCCTGGCTTGCCTAGACCAAGGGCCCTGAGTGAGTCCCTCTGAGGATGAGGAAGAGAAGGAGGAGGAGGTGGAGGAGGAGGAGGAGGAGGAGGAGGAGGAGGAGGAGGAAGAAGAAGAGGAGGAGGAGGAGGAGGAGCAGGAGGAGGAGGAGGGGCAGGAGGGCAGCTATCAGTAGGCAATGGGATTAATAGAGGCCTCCCTTACGGAGGCATGTGTCCAGGCAGGCACCCACCAATCCTCCGGGGCAGCTCAGGGCACCCAGGGACCTGGTGTGGGTATCTCTGGGGCGGGGACTGTCAGTCAGTCAGCAAGACTGTGTGTCAGTGCAAATGGTGGGACAGGGGCCTGGCGGACCTTGGTCCCCAGCCCTGGATCTCAGATGCCAGCCCCATGCCCAGACACACACCAATCTGCCCATAACCCCTTGGCCCGGCTGACCTGCACCTGCTTTGGCCTGGGGCTCTGGCTCTGGTGGCTGGCCACCACCCCTCAAGGTCAAGTTGAGAGTGGGGGTCATGGCTGCTGGTCAACTGGATGGGCGGGGTCCCCGTGGCCTAGCAACCACAGGAGCCCTCTGTGATGTCCTAGCCCCTGGCATTCTGTGCTGGCCACACTGGCACTGGGCAGCCCAACTGCCCTGCCACTCGGTCAGCCAGCAGCGCCCAGACGCCTGGGCCCTGACACAGAGGGACGGAAGGATGGGAAGCCAGTGCTGACCGACAAGGGACCTAAGGGCTGGCAGCCAAGAGAAGACAGGTGGAGTTGTGCCCGGGATCCAGGGAGCCCAGGCCAGAGCTGCCTGCATGCCTGCCTGCTCTCCTGGATGTCTGTATGTTGCCTTTGTCCAGGTAGGTTTCTCAGGTCCCCTCCACTCCTGTCCTCTCCTGTCCTCTCCTGTCCTCTCCTGCCCTCACCATCCTCTCCCCTCTCCTCTCCTCTGCACTTTGCTTCTCTCCTTTGTCTGTCTTCTCTTGCGGGTGCCCTGCTCAACAGCTCCAGCACTTGTGATGGTTCTCCAGTGACAGCTGTTCGCAACCCCTTCCACCCCCTCCCTGCCCCAGAGGTGACCCAACTCACAGATCTCCAGCTCACCACACCCACACCCCCCAACACATTCCCTGGTTCAGCCCCTCTGCCCTATTCAGCCGAACTCGCCCCTTTGCAACCTACCTATGCATCCTGGTTTGTCTTCACCATTCAAGGAGAGATCTCCTTTTGTACTTAGCTTGGTTGACTGGTGGATGGATGGATGGATGGATGGATGGATGGATGGATGGATGGATGGATGGCTGGATGGATGGATGCATGGATGGATGGATGGATGGATGTATAGATTGATGGGTGGATGGATGGATGCATGGATAGCTCAATGTATTGGTTTTGTAGAGGCAGAGTACCATCTAGGGGTACTTGAGACCGCTGGTGTCAGAGCCAGAGTCTATGTCAAATGTAAAACATTAATTCATCAATAACAAAAATGAATAAGCACTTAATAAATAAATAAATAAATATAAAAACTGGGTTAAAAAATACATGGCGTCTTTGCCTTTCTGCATATGCTATGCTATGAGGATCTTAACAAGGAAAGCATTGTCCTGAGTAGCCCCATTGAAGTAGTGGAATATTTCCTTTTCCTTTTTCTTTTTTTACTTTCAATTTTCTTGATTATTTACTGGAATAAATAGACAGGAATTGAGAGGGAAGGGAGGGATAGAGAGTTTGTGACACAGAGAGAGTCACCTGTAGCATTTCTGCACCACTTGTAAAGACTTCCCCCGGCAGGTGGGGACCAGGGTCTTGAAGCCCAGTCCCCCTGCATTGTAACATGAGTGCTTAACTGGGTGTGGCACCACCTGGTACCCTTGATGGGACACTTTTTTTTTAGCAATGAAAAGAAATTCTCGTGGCAAGGTAATAAATAAATGAAGAAATAAACAAAAGTGCATTTACATTAACTCTGGAAGCACACAGGGACATATACATCTCTGTTACCTGTATTACTTATTCGTTGATTGATTGATTGATTGCCTCAAGGGGTTATTGCCTCAGCTCAGTGCCTGCGCCACAAATAATCCACAGCCCCTGCAATCTTTTATTCCCCTTTCGCTGCCCTTGTTGCTTGGTCACTGTGGTGGTTATTGTTGTGGTTGTTGTTGTTGTTTTGACCTTGCATCAGACACAGAGAAAAGGAGAGAGCAGGGGAAATACAGAGTGGGAGAGAAAGATAGAGCCCCTAAAGACCAGCTTCACACCCTGTAAAGCGACTCCCCTGCAGGTGGGGGTCTGGGCACCAGACCCCAGACCCTTCCACCTGTCCCCTCTTTTCGAGAGCGCCACAAGGCCTTAACCCTCTGACATACAGCCAAACCTCCCTGGATTTACTTTTGAAGGCAATATGACCTGCCTCGTTTAAAATCTCCTTATCCTGAGGGTCAGTCCTGGAGACAGTGTCATGACACGACACACGGAGATCTCTGGTATCAGAGAGCACCTGGAACAGCAGCTGGGGCTCTAGTGCCAGGGCAGGAGTAAACTCCCCATCCACCGTCCACGGAGTCCACCTGCCTGCATTTTGGTCCTTTTCCCTCCAAAAAAGATCTTTCCCTTTTTCCACTGAGAAACAAGCAGCAGACAGGTTACCCAGGCAGGGGGAAAAATAATAAATAAAAAACCTTTTTTTTTTTTTTTTACCCGTAGCGAATGACCATCTTCTGGGAAGTACAGGTTTTGAACCTGAAAACCCTGTCTTTCTGTGTCCTAGTCCACAGAAAGAGCCACTAGCCCAGCCAGATCTCACTCTCAGATGGAGTGTTTTGGCCAGTCAAAAGTCTGCACAGCGCACTAGGGATTGGGCGGCCTGAGAACCAAATGTTACATTGTAGATGGACTGTTTGCAGTTCTTGCTCCCCAGGACATTGGACTTTCTCAACTCCCTCCCCTACAGCATGCAAAAAAGGTTCTTGACCAACCATAGAGCAAATGGAGTAGGGGCGAGTGGAGCTTGTTGCATGTCTGTGCTGCTCATGCCCAGGTGTCTGTGGGGGGCCGTGGCAGAGGCTGTAAGGGGGCTAGGGGGCAGAAGGAGACTGTTTCAGAGGCAGGCTGCAGGCACGGGAGCCCGTGAGTGTGTGCAGGGCAGTGTGTGTGGGTGTGGTGGCAGGGGGTTAGGGCAGGTCCCCCTGCTGGACGGTGAGATGGCAGCTGGGCTGGCTCTGGGCCCCCAGGGCTGAAGCGCAGAAGCAGGGTGGCAGTAAAGTAGTGCAGGGAGGCACACAGTAGATGTTAGTTGGGGAGCCTGGGGAGAGAGGGCAAGGGGAAAGGGGGCATCCTTGTGGAGGGGTCTGGAGTAGAGAGTGGGGGGAGCTGGAGGCGTGGAAGGTCCCAGGAACCAGGGATTGACAGGAACAGATTCCTGCACCCACCCACTGGATAGAAGCTGCAGCAGCCAGAGCAGCAGCCCTGGCTTGCCTAGACCAAGGGCCCTGAGTGAGTCCCTCTGAGGATGAGGAAGAGAAGGAGGAGGAGGTGGAGGAGGAGGAGGAGGAGGAGGAGGAGGAGGAGGAGGAGGAGGAAGAAGAGGAGGAGGAGGAGGAGGAGCAGGAGGAGGAGGAGGGGCAGGAGGGCAGCTATCAGTAGGCAATGGGATTAATAGAGGCCTCCCTTACGGAGGCATGTGTCCAGGCAGGCACCCACCAATCCTCCGGGGCAGCTCAGGGCACCCAGGGACCTGGTGTGGGTATCTCTGGGGCGGGGACTGTCAGTCAGTCAGCAAGACTGTGTGTCAGTGCAAATGGTGGGACAGGGGCCTGGCGGACCTTGGTCCCCAGCCCTGGATCTCAGATGCCAGCCCCATGCCCAGACACACACCAATCTGCCCATAACCCCTTGGCCCGGCTGACCTGCACCTGCTTTGGCCTGGGGCTCTGGCTCTGGTGGCTGGCCACCACCCCTCAAGGTCAAGTTGAGAGTGGGGGTCATGGCTGCTGGTCAACTGGATGGGCGGGGTCCCCGTGGCCTAGCAACCACAGGAGCCCTCTGTGATGTCCTAGCCCCTGGCATTCTGTGCTGGCCACACTGGCACTGGGCAGCCCAACTGCCCTGCCACTCGGTCAGCCAGCAGCGCCCAGACGCCTGGGCCCTGACACAGAGGGACGGAAGGATGGGAAGCCAGTGCTGACCGACAAGGGACCTAAGGGCTGGCAGCCAAGAGAAGACAGGTGGAGTTGTGCCCGGGATCCAGGGAGCCCAGGCCAGAGCTGCCTGCATGCCTGCCTGCCCTCCTGGATGTCTGTATGTTGCCTTTGTCCAGGTAGGTTTCTCAGGTCCCCTCCACTCCTGTCCTCTCCTGTCCTCTCCTGTCCTCTCCTGCCCTCACCATCCTCTCCCCTCTCCTCTCCTCTGCACTTTGCTTCTCTCCTTTGTCTGTCTTCTCTTGCGGGTGCCCTGCTCAACAGCTCCAGCACTTGTGATGGTTCTCCAGTGACAGCTGTTCGCAACCCCTTCCACCCCCTCCCTGCCCCAGAGGTGACCCAACTCACAGATCTCCAGCTCACCACACCCACACCCCCCAACACATTCCCTGGTTCAGCCCCTCTGCCCTATTCAGCCGAACTCGCCCCTTTGCAACCTACCTATGCATCCTGGTTTGTCTTCACCATTCAAGGAGAGATCTCCTTTTGTACTTAGCTTGGTTGACTGGTGGATGGATGGATGGATGGATGGATGGATGGATGGATGGATGCATGGATGGATGGATGGATGCATGGATGGATGGATGGATGGATGTATAGATTGATGGGTGGATGGATGGATGCATGGATAGCTCAATGTATTGGTTTTGTAGAGGCAGAGTACCATCTAGGGGTACTTGAGACCGCTGGTGTCAGAGCCAGAGTCTATGTCAAATGTAAAACATTAATTCATCAATAACAAAAATGAATAAGCACTTAATAAATAAATAAATAAATATAAAAACTGGGTTAAAAAATACATGGCGTCTTTGCCTTTCTGCATATGCTATGCTATGAGGATCTTAACAAGGAAAGCATTGTCCTGAGTAGCCCCATTGAAGTAGTGGAATATTTCCTTTTCCTTTTTCTTTTTTTACTTTCAATTTTCTTGATTATTTACTGGAATAAATAGACAGGAATTGAGAGGGAAGGGAGGGATAGAGAGTTTGTGACACAGAGAGAGTCACCTGTAGCATTTCTGCACCACTTGTAAAGACTTCCCCCGGCAGGTGGGGACCAGGGTCTTGAAGCCCAGTCCCCCTGCATTGTAACATGAGTGCTTAACTGGGTGTGGCACCACCTGGTACCCTTGATGGGACACTTTTTTTTTAGCAATGAAAAGAAATTCTCGTGGCAAGGTAATAAATAAATGAAGAAATAAACAAAAGTGCATTTACATTAACTCTGGAAGCACACAGGGACATATACATCTCTGTTACCTGTATTACTTATTCGTTGATTGATTGATTGATTGCCTCAAGGGGTTATTGCCTCAGCTCAGTGCCTGCGCCACAAATAATCCACAGCCCCTGCACTCTTTTATTCCCCTTTCGCTGCCCTTGTTGCTTGGTCACTGTGGTGGTTATTGTTGTGGTTGTTGTTGTTGTTTTGACCTTGCATCAGACACAGAGAAAAGGAGAGAGCAGGGGAAATACAGAGTGGGAGAGAAAGATAGAGCCCCTAAAGACCAGCTTCACACCCTGTAAAGCGACTCCCCTGCAGGTGGGGGTCTGGGCACCAGACCCCAGACCCTTCCACCTGTCCCCTCTTTTCGAGAGCGCCACAAGGCCTTAACCCTCTGACATACAGCCAAACCTCCCTGGATTTACTTTTGAAGGCAATATGACCTGCCTCGTTTAAAATCTCCTTATCCTGAGGGTCAGTCCTGGAGACAGTGTCATGACACGACACACGGAGATCTCTGGTATCAGAGAGCACCTGGAACAGCAGCTGGGGCTCTAGTGCCAGGGCAGGAGTAAACTCCCCATCCACCGTCCACGGAGTCCACCTGCCTGCATTTTGGTCCTTTTCCCTCCAAAAAAGATCTTTCCCTTTTTCCACTGAGAAACAAGCAGCAGACAGGTTACCCAGGCAGGGGGAAAAATAATAAATAAAAAACCTTTTTTTTTTTTTTTTTTTTTTTTTTTTACCCGTAGCGAATGACCATCTTCTGGGAAGTACAGGTTTTGAACCTGAAAACCCTGTCTTTCTGTGTCCTAGTCCACAGAAAGAGCCACTAGCCCAGCCAGATCTCACTCTCAGATGGAGTGTTTTTGCCAGTCAAAAGTCTGCACAGCGCACTAGGGATTGGGCGGCCTGAGAACCAAATGTTACATTGTAGATGGACTGTTTGCAGTTCTTGCTCCCCAGGACATTGGACTTTCTCAACTCCCTCCCCTACAGCATGCAAAAAAGGTTCTTGACCAACCATAGAGCAAATGGAGTAGGGGCGAGTGGAGCTTGTTGCATGTCTGTGCTGCTCATGCCCAGGTGTCTGTGGGGGGCCGTGGCAGAGGCTGTAAGGGGGCTAGGGGGCAGAAGGAGACTGTTTCAGAGGCAGGCTGCAGGCACGGGAGCCCGTGAGTGTGTGCAGGGCAGTGTGTGTGGGTGTGGTGGCAGGGGGTTAGGGCAGGTCCCCCTGCTGGACGGTGAGATGGCAGCTGGGCTGGCTCTGGGCCCCCAGGGCTGAAGCGCAGAAGCAGGGTGGCAGTAAAGTAGTGCAGGGAGGCACACAGTAGATGTTAGTTGGGGAGCCTGGGGAGAGAGGGCAAGGGGAAAGGGGGCATCCTTGTGGAGGGGTCTGGAGTAGAGAGTGGGGGGAGCTGGAGGCGTGGAAGGTCCCAGGAACCAGGGATTGACAGGAACAGATTCCTGCACCCACCCACTGGATAGAAGCTGCAGCAGCCAGAGCAGCAGCCCTGGCTTGCCTAGACCAAGGGCCCTGAGTGAGTCCCTCTGAGGATGAGGAAGAGAAGGAGGAGGAGGTGGAGGAGGAGGAGGAGGAGGAGGAGGAGGAGGAGGAGGAGGAGGAGGAAGAAGAGGAGGAGGAGGAGGAGGAGCAGGAGGAGGAGGAGGGGCAGGAGGGCAGCTATCAGTAGGCAATGGGATTAATAGAGGCCTCCCTTACGGAGGCATGTGTCCAGGCAGGCACCCACCAATCCTCCGGGGCAGCTCAGGGCACCCAGGGACCTGGTGTGGGTATCTCTGGGGCGGGGACTGTCAGTCAGTCAGCAAGACTGTGTGTCAGTGCAAATGGTGGGACAGGGGCCTGGCGGACCTTGGTCCCCAGCCCTGGATCTCAGATGCCAGCCCCATGCCCAGACACACACCAATCTGCCCATAACCCCTTGGCCCGGCTGACCTGCACCTGCTTTGGCCTGGGGCTCTGGCTCTGGTGGCTGGCCACCACCCCTCAAGGTCAAGTTGAGAGTGGGGGTCATGGCTGCTGGTCAACTGGATGGGCGGGGTCCCCGTGGCCTAGCAACCACAGGAGCCCTCTGTGATGTCCTAGCCCCTGGCATTCTGTGCTGGCCACACTGGCACTGGGCAGCCCAACTGCCCTGCCACTCGGTCAGCCAGCAGCGCCCAGACGCCTGGGCCCTGACACAGAGGGACGGAAGGATGGGAAGCCAGTGCTGACCGACAAGGGACCTAAGGGCTGGCAGCCAAGAGAAGACAGGTGGAGTTGTGCCCGGGATCCAGGGAGCCCAGGCCAGAGCTGCCTGCATGCCTGCCTGCCCTCCTGGATGTCTGTATGTTGCCTTTGTCCAGGTAGGTTTCTCAGGTCCCCTCCACTCCTGTCCTCTCCTGTCCTCTCCTGTCCTCTCCTGCCCTCACCATCCTCTCCCCTCTCCTCTCCTCTGCACTTTGCTTCTCTCCTTTGTCTGTCTTCTCTTGCGGGTGCCCTGCTCAACAGCTCCAGCACTTGTGATGGTTCTCCAGTGACAGCTGTTCGCAACCCCTTCCACCCCCTCCCTGCCCCAGAGGTGACCCAACTCACAGATCTCCAGCTCACCACACCCACACCCCCCAACACATTCCCTGGTTCAGCCCCTCTGCCCTATTCAGCCGAACTCGCCCCTTTGCAACCTACCTATGCATCCTGGTTTGTCTTCACCATTCAAAGAGATCTCCTTTTGTACTTAGCTTGGTTGACTGGTGGATGGATGGATGGATGGATGGATGGATGGATGGATGCATGGATGGATGGATGGATGGATGTATAGATTGATGGGTTGATGGATGGATGCATGGATAGCTCAATGTATTGGTTTTGTAGAGGCAGAGTACCATCTAGGGGTACTTGAGACCGCTGGTGTCAGAGCCAGAGTCTATGTCAAATGTAAAACATTAATTCATCAATAACAAAAATGAATAAGCACTTAATAATAAATAAATAAATAAATAAATAAATAAATATAAAAACTGGGTTAAAAAATACATGGCGTCTTTGCCTTTCTGCATATGCTATGCTATGAGGATCTTAACAAGGAAAGCATTGTTCCTGAGTAGCCCCATTGAAGTAGTGGAATATTTCCTTTTCCTTTTTCTTTTTTTACTTTCAATTTTCTTGATTATTTACTGGAATAAATAGACAGGAATTGAGAGGGAAGGGAGGGATAGAGAGTTTGTGACACAGAGAGAGTCACCTGTAGCATTTCTGCACCACTTGTAAAGACTTCCCCCGGCAGGTGGGGACCAGGGTCTTGAAGCCCAGTCCCCCTGCATTGTAACATGAGTGCTTAACTGGGTGTGGCACCACCTGGTACCCTTGATGGGACACTTTTTTTTTAGCAATGAAAAGAAATTCTCGTGGCAAGGTAATAAATAAATGAAGAAATAAACAAAAGTGCATTTACATTAACTCTGGAAGCACACAGGGACATATACATCTCTGTTACCTGTATTACTTATTCGTTGATTGATTGATTGATTGCCTCAAGGGGTTATTGCCTCAGCTCAGTGCCTGCGCCACAAATAATCCACAGCCCCTGCACTCTTTTATTCCCCTTTCGCTGCCCTTGTTGCTTGGTCACTGTGGTGGTTATTGTTGTGGTTGTTGTTGTTGTTTTGACCTTGCATCAGACACAGAGAAAAGGAGAGAGCAGGGGAAATACAGAGTGGGAGAGAAAGATAGAGCCCCTAAAGACCAGCTTCACACCCTGTAAAGCGACTCCCCTGCAGGTGGGGGTCTGGGCACCAGACCCCAGACCCTTCCACCTGTCCCCTCTTTTCGAGAGCGCCACAAGGCCTTAACCCTCTGACATACAGCCAAACCTCCCTGGATTTACTTTTGAAGGCAATATGACCTGCCTCGTTTAAAATCTCCTTATCCTGAGGGTCAGTCCTGGAGACAGTGTCATGACACGACACACGGAGATCTCTGGTATCAGAGAGCACCTGGAACAGCAGCTGGGGCTCTAGTGCCAGGGCAGGAGTAAACTCCCCATCCACCGTCCACGGAGTCCACCTGCCTGCATTTTGGTCCTTTTCCCTCCAAAAAAGATCTTTCCCTTTTTCCACTGAGAAACAAGCAGCAGACAGGTTACCCAGGCAGGGGGAAAAATAATAAATAAAAAACCTTTTTTTTTTTTTTTTTTTTTTTTTTTTACCCGTAGCGAATGACCATCTTCTGGGAAGTACAGGTTTTGAACCTGAAAACCCTGTCTTTCTGTGTCCTAGTCCACAGAAAGAGCCACTAGCCCAGCCAGATCTCACTCTCAGATGGAGTGTTTTTGCCAGTCAAAAGTCTGCACAGCGCACTAGGGATTGGGCGGCCTGAGAACCAAATGTTACATTGTAGATGGACTGTTTGCAGTTCTTGCTCCCCAGGACATTGGACTTTCTCAACTCCCTCCCCTACAGCATGCAAAAAAGGTTCTTGACCAACCATAGAGCAAATGGAGTAGGGGCGAGTGGAGCTTGTTGCATGTCTGTGCTGCTCATGCCCAGGTGTCTGTGGGGGGCCGTGGCAGAGGCTGTAAGGGGGCTAGGGGGCAGAAGGAGACTGTTTCAGAGGCAGGCTGCAGGCACGGGAGCCCGTGAGTGTGTGCAGGGCAGTGTGTGTGGGTGTGGTGGCAGGGGGTTAGGGCAGGTCCCCCTGCTGGACGGTGAGATGGCAGCTGGGCTGGCTCTGGGCCCCCAGGGCTGAAGCGCAGAAGCAGGGTGGCAGTAAAGTAGTGCAGGGAGGCACACAGTAGATGTTAGTTGGGGAGCCTGGGGAGAGAGGGCAAGGGGAAAGGGGGCATCCTTGTGGAGGGGTCTGGAGTAGAGAGTGGGGGGAGCTGGAGGCGTGGAAGGTCCCAGGAACCAGGGATTGACAGGAACAGATTCCTGCACCCACCCACTGGATAGAAGCTGCAGCAGCCAGAGCAGCAGCCCTGGCTTGCCTAGACCAAGGGCCCTGAGTGAGTCCCTCTGAGGATGAGGAAGAGAAGGAGGAGGAGGTGGAGGAGGAGGAGGAGGAGGAGGAGGAGGAGGAGGAGGAGGAAGAAGAGGAGGAGGAGGAGGAGGAGCAGGAGGAGGAGGAGGGGCAGGAGGGCAGCTATCAGTAGGCAATGGGATTAATAGAGGCCTCCCTTACGGAGGCATGTGTCCAGGCAGGCACCCACCAATCCTCCGGGGCAGCTCAGGGCACCCAGGGACCTGGTGTGGGTATCTCTGGGGCGGGGACTGTCAGTCAGTCAGCAAGACTGTGTGTCAGTGCAAATGGTGGGACAGGGGCCTGGCGGACCTTGGTCCCCAGCCCTGGATCTCAGATGCCAGCCCCATGCCCAGACACACACCAATCTGCCCATAACCCCTTGGCCCGGCTGACCTGCACCTGCTTTGGCCTGGGGCTCTGGCTCTGGTGGCTGGCCACCACCCCTCAAGGTCAAGTTGAGAGTGGGGGTCATGGCTGCTGGTCAACTGGATAGGCGGGGTCCCCGTGGCCTAGCAACCACAGGAGCCCTCTGTGATGTCCTAGCCCCTGGCATTCTGTGCTGGCCACACTGGCACTGGGCAGCCCAACTGCCCTGCCACTCGGTCAGCCAGCAGCGCCCAGACGCCTGGGCCCTGACACAGAGGGACGGAAGGATGGCAAGCCAGTGCTGACCGACAAGGGACCTAAGGGCTGGCAGCCAAGAGAAGACAGGTGGAGTTGTGCCCGGGATCCAGGGAGCCCAGGCCAGAGCTGCCTGCATGCCTGCCTGCCCTCCTGGATGTCTGTATGTTGCCTTTGTCCAGGTAGGTTTCTCAGGTCCCCTCCACTCCTGTCCTCTCCTGTCCTCTCCTGTCCTCTCCTGCCCTCACCATCCTCTCCCCTCTCCTCTCCTCTGCACTTTGCTTCTCTCCTTTGTCTGTCTTCTCTTGCGGGTGCCCTGCTCAACAGCTCCAGCACTTGTGATGGTTCTCCAGTGACAGCTGTTCGCAACCCCTTCCACCCCCTCCCTGCCCCAGAGGTGACCCAACTCACAGATCTCCAGCTCACCACACCCACACCCCCCAACACATTCCCTGGTTCAGCCCCTCTGCCCTATTCAGCCGAACTCGCCCCTTTGCAACCTACCTATGCATCCTGGTGTGTCTTCACCATTCAAGGAGAGATCTCCTTTTGTACTTAGCTTGGTTGACTGGTGGATGGATGGATGGATGGATGGATGGCTGGCTGGCTGGCTGGATGGATGCATGGATGGATGGATGGATGGATGTATAGATTGATGGGTGGATGGATGGATGCATGGATAGCTCAATGTATTGGTTTTGTAGAGGCAGAGTACCATCTAGGGGTACTTGAGACCGCTGGTGTCAGAGCCAGAGTCTATGTCAAATGTAAAACATTAATTCATCAATAACAAAAATGAATAAGCACTTAATAAATAAATAAATATAAAAACTGGGTTAAAAAATACATGGCGTCTTTGCCTTTCTGCATATGCTATGCTATGAGGATCTTAACAAGGAAAGCATTGTCCTGAGTAGCCCCATTGAAGTAGTGGAATATTTCCTTTTCCTTTTTCTTTTTTTACTTTCAATTTTCTTGATTATTTACTGGAATAAATAGACAGGAATTGAGAGGGAAGGGAGGGATAGAGAGTTTGTGACACAGAGAGAGTCACCTGTAGCATTTCTGCACCACTTGTAAAGACTTCCCCCGGCAGGTGGGGACCAGGGTCTTGAAGCCCAGTCCCCCTGCATTGTAACATGAGTGCTTAACTGGGTGTGGCACCACCTGGTACCCTTGATGGGACACTTTTTTTTTAGCAATGAAAAGAAATTCTCGTGGCAAGGTAATAAATAAATGAAGAAATAAACAAAAGTGCATTTACATTAACTCTGGAAGCACACAGGGACATATACATCTCTGTTACCTGTATTACTTATTCGTTGATTGATTGATTGATTGCCTCAAGGGGTTATTGCCTCAGCTCAGTGCCTGCGCCACAAATAATCCACAGCCCCTGCACTCTTTTATTCCCCTTTCGCTGCCCTTGTTGCTTGGTCACTGTGGTGGTTATTGTTGTGGTTGTTGTTGTTGTTTTGACCTTGCATCAGACACAGAGAAAAGGAGAGAGCAGGGGAAATACAGAGTGGGAGAGAAAGATAGAGCCCCTAAAGACCAGCTTCACACCCTGTAAAGCGACTCCCCTGCAGGTGGGGGTCTGGGCACCAGACCCCAGACCCTTCCACCTGTCCCCTCTTTTCGAGAGCGCCACAAGGCCTTAACCCTCTGACATACAGCCAAACCTCCCTGGATTTACTTTTGAAGGCAATATGACCTGCCTCGTTTAAAATCTCCTTATCCTGAGGGTCAGTCCTGGAGACAGTGTCATGACACGACACACGGAGATCTCTGGTATCAGAGAGCACCTGGAACAGCAGCTGGGGCTCTAGTGCCAGGGCAGGAGTAAACTCCCCATCCACCGTCCACGGAGTCCACCTGCCTGCATTTTGGTCCTTTTCCCTCCAAAAAAGATCTTTCCCTTTTTCCACTGAGAAACAAGCAGCAGACAGGTTACCCAGGCAGGGGGAAAAATAATAAATAAAAAACCTTTTTTTTTTTTTTTTTTTTTTTTTTTTTTACCCGTAGCGAATGACCATCTTCTGGGAAGTACAGGTTTTGAACCTGAAAACCCTGTCTTTCTGTGTCCTAGTCCACAGAAAGAGCCACTAGCCCAGCCAGATCTCACTCTCAGATGGAGTGTTTTTGCCAGTCAAAAGTCTGCACAGCGCACTAGGGATTGGGCGGCCTGAGAACCAAATGTTACATTGTAGATGGACTGTTTGCAGTTCTTGCTCCCCAGGACATTGGACTTTCTCAACTCCCTCCCCTACAGCATGCAAAAAAGGTTCTTGACCAACCATAGAGCAAATGGAGTAGGGGCGAGTGGAGCTTGTTGCATGTCTGTGCTGCTCATGCCCAGGTGTCTGTGGGGGGCCGTGGCAGAGGCTGTAAGGGGGCTAGGGGGCAGAAGGAGACTGTTTCAGAGGCAGGCTGCAGGCACGGGAGCCCGTGAGTGTGTGCAGGGCAGTGTGTGTGGGTGTGGTGGCAGGGGGTTAGGGCAGGTCCCCCTGCTGGACGGTGAGATGGCAGCTGGGCTGGCTCTGGGCCCCCAGGGCTGAAGCGCAGAAGCAGGGTGGCAGTAAAGTAGTGCAGGGAGGCACACAGTAGATGTTAGTTGGGGAGCCTGGGGAGAGAGGGCAAGGGGAAAGGGGGCATCCTTGTGGAGGGGTCTGGAGTAGAGAGTGGGGGGAGCTGGAGGCGTGGAAGGTCCCAGGAACCAGGGATTGACAGGAACAGATTCCTGCACCCACCCACTGGATAGAAGCTGCAGCAGCCAGAGCAGCAGCCCTGGCTTGCCTAGACCAAGGGCCCTGAGTGAGTCCCTCTGAGGATGAGGAAGAGAAGGAGGAGGAGGTGGAGGAGGAGGAGGAGGAGGAGGAGGAGGAGGAGGAGGAGGAAGAAGAGGAGGAGGAGGAGGAGGAGCAGGAGGAGGAGGAGGGGCAGGAGGGCAGCTATCAGTAGGCAATGGGATTAATAGAGGCCTCCCTTACGGAGGCATGTGTCCAGGCAGGCACCCACCAATCCTCCGGGGCAGCTCAGGGCACCCAGGGACCTGGTGTGGGTATCTCTGGGGCGGGGACTGTCAGTCAGTCAGCAAGACTGTGTGTCAGTGCAAATGGTGGGACAGGGGCCTGGCGGACCTTGGTCCCCAGCCCTGGATCTCAGATGCCAGCCCCATGCCCAGACACACACCAATCTGCCCATAACCCCTTGGCCCGGCTGACCTGCACCTGCTTTGGCCTGGGGCTCTGGCTCTGGTGGCTGGCCACCACCCCTCAAGGTCAAGTTGAGAGTGGGGGTCATGGCTGCTGGTCAACTGGATAGGCGGGGTCCCCGTGGCCTAGCAACCACAGGAGCCCTCTGTGATGTCCTAGCCCCTGGCATTCTGTGCTGGCCACACTGGCACTGGGCAGCCCAACTGCCCTGCCACTCGGTCAGCCAGCAGCGCCCAGACGCCTGGGCCCTGACACAGAGGGACGGAAGGATGGGAAGCCAGTGCTGACCGACAAGGGACCTAAGGGCTGGCAGCCAAGAGAAGACAGGTGGAGTTGTGCCCGGGATCCAGGGAGCCCAGGCCAGAGCTGCCTGCATGCCTGCCTGCCCTCCTGGATGTCTGTATGTTGCCTTTGTCCAGGTAGGTTTCTCAGGTCCCCTCCACTCCTGTCCTCTCCTGTCCTCTCCTGTCCTCTCCTGCCCTCACCATCCTCTCCCCTCTCCTCTCCTCTGCACTTTGCTTCTCTCCTTTGTCTGTCTTCTCTTGCGGGTGCCCTGCTCAACAGCTCCAGCACTTGTGATGGTTCTCCAGTGACAGCTGTTCGCAACCCCTTCCACCCCCTCCCTGCCCCAGAGGTGACCCAACTCACAGATCTCCAGCTCACCACACCCACACCCCCCAACACATTCCCTGGTTCAGCCCCTCTGCCCTATTCAGCCGAACTCGCCCCTTTGCAACCTACCTATGCATCCTGGTGTGTCTTCACCATTCAAGGAGAGATCTCCTTTTGTACTTAGCTTGGTTGACTGGTGGATGGATGGATGGATGGATGGATGGCTGGCTGGCTGGCTGGATGGATGCATGGATGGATGGATGGATGGATGTATAGATTGATGGGTGGATGGATGGATGCATGGATAGCTCAATGTATTGGTTTTGTAGAGGCAGAGTACCATCTAGGGGTACTTGAGACCGCTGGTGTCAGAGCCAGAGTCTATGTCAAATGTAAAACATTAATTCATCAATAACAAAAATGAATAAGCACTTAATAAATAAATAAATATAAAAACTGGGTTAAAAAATACATGGCGTCTTTGCCTTTCTGCATATGCTATGCTATGAGGATCTTAACAAGGAAAGCATTGTCCTGAGTAGCCCCATTGAAGTAGTGGAATATTTCCTTTTCCTTTTTCTTTTTTTACTTTCAATTTTCTTGATTATTTACTGGAATAAATAGACAGGAATTGAGAGGGAAGGGAGGGATAGAGAGTTTGTGACACAGAGAGAGTCACCTGTAGCATTTCTGCACCACTTGTAAAGACTTCCCCCGGCAGGTGGGGACCAGGGTCTTGAAGCCCAGTCCCCCTGCATTGTAACATGAGTGCTTAACTGGGTGTGGCACCACCTGGTACCCTTGATGGGACACTTTTTTTTTAGCAATGAAAAGAAATTCTCGTGGCAAGGTAATAAATAAATGAAGAAATAAACAAAAGTGCATTTACATTAACTCTGGAAGCACACAGGGACATATACATCTCTGTTACCTGTATTACTTATTCGTTGATTGATTGATTGATTGCCTCAAGGGGTTATTGCCTCAGCTCAGTGCCTGCGCCACAAATAATCCACAGCCCCTGCACTCTTTTATTCCCCTTTCGCTGCCCTTGTTGCTTGGTCACTGTGGTGGTTATTGTTGTGGTTGTTGTTGTTGTTTTGACCTTGCATCAGACACAGAGAAAAGGAGAGAGCAGGGGAAATACAGAGTGGGAGAGAAAGATAGAGCCCCTAAAGACCAGCTTCACACCCTGTAAAGCGACTCCCCTGCAGGTGGGGGTCTGGGCACCAGACCCCAGACCCTTCCACCTGTCCCCTCTTTTCGAGAGCGCCACAAGGCCTTAACCCTCTGACATACAGCCAAACCTCCCTGGATTTACTTTTGAAGGCAATATGACCTGCCTCGTTTAAAATCTCCTTATCCTGAGGGTCAGTCCTGGAGACAGTGTCATGACACGACACACGGAGATCTCTGGTATCAGAGAGCACCTGGAACAGCAGCTGGGGCTCTAGTGCCAGGGCAGGAGTAAACTCCCCATCCACCGTCCACGGAGTCCACCTGCCTGCATTTTGGTCCTTTTCCCTCCAAAAAAGATCTTTCCCTTTTTCCACTGAGAAACAAGCAGCAGACAGGTTACCCAGGCAGGGGGAAAAATAATAAATAAAAAACCTTTTTTTTTTTTTTTTTTTTTTTTTTACCCGTAGCGAATGACCATCTTCTGGGAAGTACAGGTTTTGAACCTGAAAACCCTGTCTTTCTGTGTCCTAGTCCACAGAAAGAGCCACTAGCCCAGCCAGATCTCACTCTCAGATGGAGTGTTTTTGCCAGTCAAAAGTCTGCACAGCGCACTAGGGATTGGGCGGCCTGAGAACCAAATGTTACATTGTAGATGGACTGTTTGCAGTTCTTGCTCCCCAGGACATTGGACTTTCTCAACTCCCTCCCCTACAGCATGCAAAAAAGGTTCTTGACCAACCATAGAGCAAATGGAGTAGGGGCGAGTGGAGCTTGTTGCATGTCTGTGCTGCTCATGCCCAGGTGTCTGTGGGGGGCCGTGGCAGAGGCTGTAAGGGGGCTAGGGGGCAGAAGGAGACTGTTTCAGAGGCAGGCTGCAGGCACGGGAGCCCGTGAGTGTGTGCAGGGCAGTGTGTGTGGGTGTGGTGGCAGGGGGTTAGGGCAGGTCCCCCTGCTGGACAGTGAGATGGCAGCTGGGCTGGCTCTGGGCCCCCAGGGCTGAAGCGCAGAAGCAGGGTGGCAGTAAAGTAGTGCAGGGAGGCACACAGTAGATGTTAGTTGGGGAGCCTGGGGAGAGAGGGCAAGGGGAAAGGGGGCATCCTTGTGGAAGGGTCTGGAGTAGAGAGTGGGGGGAGCTGGAGGCGTGGAAGGTCCCAGGAACCAGGGATTGACAGGAACAGATTCCTGCACCCACCCACTGGATAGAAGCTGCAGCAGCCAGAGCAGCAGCCCTGGCTTGCCTAGACCAAGGGCCCTGAGTGAGTCCCTCTGAGGATGAGGAAGAGAAGGAGGAGGAGGTGGAGGAGGAGGAGGAGGAGGAGGAGGAGGAGGAGGAAGAAGAGGAGGAGGAGGAGGAGGAGCAGGAGGAGGAGGAGGGGCAGGAGGGCAGCTATCAGTAGGCAATGGGATTAATAGAGGCCTCCCTTACGGAGGCATGTGTCCAGGCAGGCACCCACCAATCCTCCGGGGCAGCTCAGGGCACCCAGGGACCTGGTGTGGGTATCTCTGGGGCGGGGACTGTCAGTCAGTCAGCAAGACTGTGTGTCAGTGCAAATGGTGGGACAGGGGCCTGGCGGACCTTGGTCCCCAGCCCTGGATCTCAGATGCCAGCCCCATGCCCAGACACACACCAATCTGCCCATAACCCCTTGGCCCGGCTGACCTGCACCTGCTTTGGCCTGGGGCTCTGGCTCTGGTGGCTGGCCACCACCCCTCAAGGTCAAGTTGAGAGTGGGGGTCATGGCTGCTGGTCAACTGGATGGGCGGGGTCCCCGTGGCCTAGCAACCACAGGAGCCCTCTGTGATGTCCTAGCCCCTGGCATTCTGTGCTGGCCACACTGGCACTGGGCAGCCCAACTGCCCTGCCACTCGGTCAGCCAGCAGCGCCCAGACGCCTGGGCCCTGACACAGAGGGACGGAAGGATGGGAAGCCAGTGCTGACTGACAAGGGACCTAAGGGCTGGCAGCCAAGAGAAGACAGGTGGAGTTGTGCCCGGGATCCAGGGAGCCCAGGCCAGAGCTGCCTGCATGCCTGCCTGCCCTCCTGGATGTCTGTATGTTGCCTTTGTCCAGGTAGGTTTCTCAGGTCCCCTCCACTCCTCTCCTCTCCTGTCCTCTCCTGTCCTCTCATGCCCTCACCATCCTCTCCCCTCTCCTCTCCTCTGCACTTTGCTTCTCTCCTTTGTCTGTCTTCTCTTGCGGGTGCCCTGCTCAACAGCTCCAGCACTTGTGATGGTTCTCCAGTGACAGCTGTTCGCAACCCCTTCCACCCCCTCCCTGCCCCAGAGGTGACCCAACTCACAGATCTCCAGCTCACCACACCCACACCCCCCAACACATTCCCTGGTTCAGCCCCTCTGCCCTATTCAGCCGAACTCGCCCCTTTGCAACCTACCTATGCATCCTGGTGTGTCTTCACCATTCAAGGAGAGATCTCCTTTTGTACTTAGCTTGGTTGACTGGTGGATGGATGGATGGATGGATGGATGGATGGATGGATGGATGGATGGATGGATGCATGGATGGATGGATGGATGGATGTATAGATTGATGGGTGGATGGATGGATGCATGGATAGCTCAATGTATTGGTTTTGTAGAGGCAGAGTACCATCTAGGGGTACTTGAGACCGCTGGTGTCAGAGCCAGAGTCTATGTCAAATGTAAAACATTAATTCATCAATAACAAAAATGAATAAGCACTTAATAAATAAATAAATAAATATAAAAACTGGGTTAAAAAATACATGGCGTCTTTGCCTTTCTGCATATGCTATGCTATGAGGATCTTAACAAGGAAAGCATTGTCCTGAGTAGCCCCATTGAAGTAGTGGAATATTTCCTTTTCCTTTTTCTTTTTTTACTTTCAATTTTCTTGATTATTTACTGGAATAAATAGACAGGAATTGAGAGGGAAGGGAGGGATAGAGAGTTTGTGACACAGAGAGAGTCACCTGTAGCATTTCTGCACCACTTGTAAAGACTTCCCCCGGCAGGTGGGGACCAGGGTCTTGAAGCCCAGTCCCCCTGCATTGTAACATGAGTGCTTAACTGGGTGTGGCACCACCTGGTACCCTTGATGGGACACTTTTTTTTAGCAATGAAAAGAAATTCTCGTGGCAAGGTAATAAATAAATGAAGAAATAAACAAAAGTGCATTTACATTAACTCTGGAAGCACACAGGGACATATACATCTCTGTTACCTGTATTACTTATTCGTTGATTGATTGATTGATTGCCTCAAGGGGTTATTGCCTCAGCTCAGTGCCTGCGCCACAAATAATCCACAGCCCCTGCACTCTTTTATTCCCCTTTCGCTGCCCTTGTTGCTTGGTCACTGTGGTGGTTATTGTTGTGGTTGTTGTTGTTGTTTTGACCTTGCATCAGACACAGAGAAAAGGAGAGAGCAGGGGAAATACAGAGTGGGAGAGAAAGATAGAGCCCCTAAAGACCAGCTTCACACCCTGTAAAGCGACTCCCCTGCAGGTGGGGGTCTGGGCACCAGACCCCAGACCCTTCCACCTGTCCCCTCTTTTCGAGAGCGCCACAAGGCCTTAACCCTCTGACATACAGCCAAACCTCCCTGGATTTACTTTTGAAGGCAATATGACCTGCCTCGTTTAAAATCTCCTTATCCTGAGGGTCAGTCCTGGAGACAGTGTCATGACACGACACACGGAGATCTCTGGTATCAGAGAGCACCTGGAACAGCAGCTGGGGCTCTAGTGCCAGGGCAGGAGTAAACTCCCCATCCACCGTCCACGGAGTCCACCTGCCTGCATTTTGGTCCTTTTCCCTCCAAAAAAGATCTTTCCCTTTTTCCACTGAGAAACAAGCAGCAGACAGGTTACCCAGGCAGGGGGAAAAATAATAAATAAAAAACCTTTTTTTTTTTTTTTTTTACCCGTAGCGAATGACCATCTTCTGGGAAGTACAGGTTTTGAACCTGAAAACCCTGTCTTTCTGTGTCCTAGTCCACAGAAAGAGCCACTAGCCCAGCCAGATCTCACTCTCAGATGGAGTGTTTTTGCCAGTCAAAAGTCTGCACAGCGCACTAGGGATTGGGCGGCCTGAGAACCAAATGTTACATTGTAGATGGACTGTTTGCAGTTCTTGCTCCCCAGGACATTGGACTTTCTCAACTCCCTCCCCTACAGCATGCAAAAAAGGTTCTTGACCAACCATAGAGCAAATGGAGTAGGGGCGAGTGGAGCTTGTTGCATGTCTGTGCTGCTCATGCCCAGGTGTCTGTGGGGGGCCGTGGCAGAGGCTGTAAGGGGGCTAGGGGGCAGAAGGAGACTGTTTCAGAGGCAGGCTGCAGGCACGGGAGCCCGTGAGTGTGTGCAGGGCAGTGTGTGTGGGTGTGGTGGCAGGGGGTTAGGGCAGGTCCCCCTGCTGGACAGTGAGATGGCAGCTGGGCTGGCTCTGGGCCCCCAGGGCTGAAGCGCAGAAGCAGGGTGGCAGTAAAGTAGTGGAGGGAGGCACACAGTAGATGTTAGTTGGGGAGCCTGGGGAGAGAGGGCAAGGGGAAAGGGGGCATCCTTGTGGAGGGGTCTGGAGTAGAGAGTGGGGGGAGCTGGAGGCGTGGAAGGTCCCAGGAACCAGGGATTGACAGGAACAGATTCCTGCACCCACCCACTGGATAGAAGCTGCAGCAGCCAGAGCAGCAGCCCTGGCTTGCCTAGACCAAGGGCCCTGAGTGAGTCCCTCTGAGGATGAGGAAGAGAAGGAGGAGGAGGTGGAGGAGGAGGAGGAGGAGGAGGAGGAGGAGGAGGAAGAAGAGGAGGAGGAGGAGGAGGAGCAGGAGGAGGAGGAGGGGCAGGAGGGCAGCTATCAGTAGGCAATGGGATTAATAGAGGCCTCCCTTACGGAGGCATGTGTCCAGGCAGGCACCCACCAATCCTCCGGGGCAGCTCAGGGCACCCAGGGACCTGGTGTGGGTATCTCTGGGGCGGGGACTGTCAGTCAGTCAGCAAGACTGTGTGTCAGTGCAAATGGTGGGACAGGGGCCTGGCGGACCTTGGTCCCCAGCCCTGGATCTCAGATGCCAGCCCCATGCCCAGACACACACCAATCTGCCCATAACCCCTTGGCCCGGCTGACCTGCACCTGCTTTGGCCTGGGGCTCTGGCTCTGGTGGCTGGCCACCACCCGTCAAGGTCAAGTTGAGAGTGGGGGTCATGGCTGCTGGTCAACTGGATGGGCGGGGTCCCCGTGGCCTAGCAACCACAGGAGCCCTCTGTGATGTCCTAGCCCCTGGCATTCTGTGCTGGCCACACTGGCACTGGGCAGCCCAACTGCCCTGCCACTCGGTCAGCCAGCAGCGCCCAGACGCCTGGGCCCTGACACAGAGGGACGGAAGGATGGGAAGCCAGTGCTGACCGACAAGGGACCTAAGGGCTGGCAGCCAAGAGAAGACAGGTGGAGTTGTGCCCGGGATCCAGGGAGCCCAGGCCAGAGCTGCCTGCATGCCTGCCTGCCCTCCTGGATGTCTGTATGTTGCCTTTGTCCAGGTAGGTTTCTCAGGTCCCCTCCACTCCTGTCCTCTCCTGTCCTCTCCTGTCCTCTCCTGCCCTCACCATCCTCTCCCCTCTCCTCTCCTCTGCACTTTGCTTCTCTCCTTTGTCTGTCTTCTCTTGCGGGTGCCCTGCTCAACAGCTCCAGCACTTGTGATGGTTCTCCAGTGACAGCTGTTCGCAACCCCTTCCACCCCCTCCCTGCCCCAGAGGTGACCCAACTCACAGATCTCCAGCTCACCACACCCACACCCCCCAACACATTCCCTGGTTCAGCCCCTCTGCCCTATTCAGCCGAACTCGCCCCTTTGCAACCTACCTATGCATCCTGGTTTGTCTTCACCATTCAAGGAGAGATCTCCTTTTGTACTTAGCTTGGTTGACTGGTGGATGGATGGATGGATGGATGGATGGATGGCTGGCTGGATGGATGGATGCATGGATGGATGGATGGATGGATGTATAGATTGATGGGTGGATGGATGGATGCATGGATAGCTCAATGTATTGGTTTTGTAGAGGCAGAGTACCATCTAGGGGTACTTGAGACCGCTGGTGTCAGAGCCAGAGTCTATGTCAAATGTAAAACATTAATTCATCAATAACAAAAATGAATAAGCACTTAATAAATAAATAAAAAAATAAATAAATAAATAAATATAAAAACTGGGTTAAAAAATACATGGCGTCTTTGCCTTTCTGCATATGCTATGCTATGAGGATCTTAACAAGGAAAGCATTGTCCTGAGTAGCCCCATTGAAGTAGTGGAATATTTCCTTTTCCTTTTTCTTTTTTTACTTTCAATTTTCTTGATTATTTACTGGAATAAATAGACAGGAATTGAGAGGGAAGGGAGGGATAGAGAGTTTGTGACACAGAGAGAGTCACCTGTAGCATTTCTGCACCACTTGTAAAGACTTCCCCCGGCAGGTGGGGACCAGGGTCTTGAAGCCCAGTCCCCCTGCATTGTAACATGAGTGCTTAACTGGGTGTGGCACCACCTGGTACCCTTGATGGGACACTTTTTTTTTAGCAATGAAAAGAAATTCTCGTGGCAAGGTAATAAATAAATGAAGAAATAAACAAAAGTGCATTTACATTAACTCTGGAAGCACACAGGGACATATACATCTCTGTTACCTGTATTACTTATTCGTTGATTGATTGATTGATTGCCTCAAGGGGTTATTGCCTCAGCTCAGTGCCTGCGCCACAAATAATCCACAGCCCCTGCACTCTTTTATTCCCCTTTCGCTGCCCTTGTTGCTTGGTCACTGTGGTGGTTATTGTTGTGGTTGTTGTTGTTGTTTTGACCTTGCATCAGACACAGAGAAAAGGAGAGAGCAGGGGAAATACAGAGTGGGAGAGAAAGATAGAGCCCCTAAAGACCAGCTTCACACCCTGTAAAGCGACTCCCCTGCAGGTGGGGGTCTGGGCACCAGACCCCAGACCCTTCCACCTGTCCCCTCTTTTCGAGAGCGCCACAAGGCCTTAACCCTCTGACATACAGCCAAACCTCCCTGGATTTACTTTTGAAGGCAATATGACCTGCCTCGTTTAAAATCTCCTTATCCTGAGGGTCAGTCCTGGAGACAGTGTCATGACACGACACACGGAGATCTCTGGTATCAGAGAGCACCTGGAACAGCAGCTGGGGCTCTAGTGCCAGGGCAGGAGTAAACTCCCCATCCACCGTCCACGGAGTCCACCTGCCTGCATTTTGGTCCTTTTCCCTCCAAAAAAGATCTTTCCCTTTTTCCACTGAGAAACAAGCAGCAGACAGGTTACCCAGGCAGGGGGAAAAATAATAAATAAAAAACCTTTTTTTTTTTTTTTTTTTTTTTTTTTTACCCGTAGCGAATGACCATCTTCTGGGAAGTACAGGTTTTGAACCTGAAAACCCTGTCTTTCTGTGTCCTAGTCCACAGAAAGAGCCACTAGCCCAGCCAGATCTCACTCTCAGATGGAGTGTTTTTGCCAGTCAAAAGTCTGCACAGCGCACTAGGGATTGGGCGGCCTGAGAACCAAATGTTACATTGTAGATGGACTGTTTGCAGTTCTTGCTCCCCAGGACATTGGACTTTCTCAACTCCCTCCCCTACAGCATGCAAAAAAGGTTCTTGACCAACCATAGAGCAAATGGAGTAGGGGCGAGTGGAGCTTGTTGCATGTCTGTGCTGCTCATGCCCAGGTGTCTGTGGGGGGCCGTGGCAGAGGCTGTAAGGGGGCTAGGGGGCAGAAGGAGACTGTTTCAGAGGCAGGCTGCAGGCACGGGAGCCCGTGAGTGTGTGCAGGGCAGTGTGTGTGG